>NW_024424786.1:25233881-25433560 GCF_017311325.1 Ursus maritimus
TTTTTTTTTTTAAAGATTTTATTTATTTATTTGACAGAGAGAGACAGCCAGCGAGAGAGGGAACACAAGCAGGGGGAGTGGGAGAGGAAGAAGCAGGCTCCCAGCGGAGGAGCCCAACTCGGGGCTCGATCCCAGGATTCTGGGATCACGCCCTGAGCCGAAGGCAGACGCTTAAGGACTGAGCCACCCAGGCACCCCAGGAACCTATACACTTCTGACATAATCAATTTAGCTTCAGACAAAAGTTTGGGATCGAATTCAAAATATATAGATGTGGGCAACAATTCTCATGACTAATCACCTACTGCATTTTGCCTTTGTTTACCAAGAATATTTATATGCTGATTAAGTCAGGTGTACTGACCGGCCATCAAATGTACAACTGACGAAATTTTAATAGTAATAACTAAAATTGATGTCTTATTCTACAGGTTAAATGACCACCACACATATATGATTTCACCAGTTTATCAACTACCTGAGAGAAGGTAGTCTTCCTTTTTTTTTTTTTCTCCCCCCAAATCAATTTTTCTGAATTTCAGAGTTGTGACGTAACCTACCTAACATCAGACTTAAAAAGTGGTGGAATGGGTCTTCCACCTAGATTCTGGTCCTGTATGGTCTACAACAGTTTCCAAACTTACTTCTAAGGTAAGCATCCCTCTTTCAAAGGAAAGTTTAAGCACAAGTTCAACATATAATGGAGATAAATAGGCACCCACTATGATTAGTTATGAAAGATGCCAGACATCATGTCTGCCCCTTCAACTCCTTCCTCCACTGAGTGATTGAAGGGGCCCTGAAGAAAACACTTCAGCACACTGCACGGTTTGAAATCCACTGATACATATTATAGATAGAGGCTGAAAGGTTGCAAGGAAAGGGACTAAAGATAATGACCAAGTCGTCAATGTTGGTTATGGACTTATTGCATTAATTGTACGTTCACTAGCTACAGCTTTCTTAAGTGTAAGCTGATGGGTTCTTCTCTCTCTGCTTCACCAGTTACTTCAATTCTCAGTCATCATCCAGGCCTCTGAAAGGCATTGCCCTTGCACATCCCCATTGTCAAATAAACTAGAATGCAATACTTCTAATGCTCTTAATTCCAGCAACAGTTCTGAGCTCACTGGTGATTCTTCCACCAGAAGGAAGGAAGCATAAGTGTAAGTAGTGCCTTTTAGAACATCTGTGAAATTAGCTTTACCTGATTTGCCTTTATTGTTAATTTCAAGATGACCTGAGGTTAGACTAATGCCATCAGAGCTCCTGAGTTTTGATATTGTGGAGTAAGCACCAAGGTTGGAGCTGGTCAGTTCATTTCCAATCAAATGTAACCCACCTCCCTTGTGAACTGTGAGTCTTGTGCAAGTCGTTCTTTTCAGTTTCAGTCACTTCACATTAAAAAAATTATCATAGCAGTGAAGCCTAATTATGTTTTTCTAAAGAATGGTATTCAAAATATCCAGCAACTAGAATGTCAAGTACATTGTCCAATCAGAATGGATGCTGACAGCAAAGAGTGAAGGGTCCCAGGCCTTCAGAATCAGGTGAGATCATTTGGCATAGAAAACATGGAAATGCTTTGTTAACCATGAAGTTTACCTAATGTTAGGTATAATTATAATATTGGTTTATAAATTCTGTACATCCTTGTTTACTTATATTTTAATATTTGCAAATCTTGATGCTGTCCGTCAACTTCAGTGCTATAAGTATTTAAAAAGACAAAGATGATAATGATCATGATGGTTATGTAACTTTTACTAGAATTCTAAATGATTACATAGTTAATCACCAGTAGAACCAGAACTCAAACCCAAGTGTGTCAGAACCAAAGCCTGTGTCATAACCTGGGAAACTGAAGTGGGATTTTCACCAAGAATTCACAGTAAATTTCCAAAAGTCATAGCATACATAAAACAAGACTTCCACCTCCTGTTATTTCTAAACCGGAGTCACTGGTAAGGGGGGCTTATTTGACATTTAATGGAGCTTCCAGCTTCAAGATCCCTCTGTTGCACTGCAGCCTGCCAGGCCTGAGAGTTACTTAAAAGTCCTAGAGGACTCTGGGTGGGGAGGGAAAGCCAGGTTGCATACAGAAGCAAATCTATACAAGCCTTTCTGGAAAATGGCCTACAAAGAATTCAGAAGAAAAGACCCAAATCTCTAAGATTTCAGAATTGTCTTGTGATTTCTCTCATTTGAAGTCATGACTTATTTTGTCCCCAGTTGTGTTTTTATACTTTGCTTTTTGTTTTCTCCTTAAAGAAAGTCTTTAAAAATGTATGACCCTTGGGTCCCAGAATAACCCTGCCCTGGTCATGGTGTTAAGTTAGGACGAATACAGTAGAGTACCTGGGAAACCGGCTAAGGCCAGTTTTCTCATTCTTATCTCTTCCTACTCACATTTCAGAGCCAACATAGCATCAATTTCTGATTTACTAAGTCCACGTTAGTTTCCCTTTCTGCCATCTCCCTAGTATCAATGCCTTCCCTTACTGTAACATTTTTAGAATTTATCTTTTTTTTTTTTTAAGATTTTATTTATTTATGTGACAGAGAGACAGCCAGCGAGAGAGGGAACACAGCAGGGGAGTGGGAGAGGAAGAAGCAGGCTCCCAGCGGAGGAGCCCAATGTGGGACTCGATCCCGGAACGCCGGGATCACGCCCTGAGCCGAAGGCAGACGCTTAACGACTGCGCTACCCAGGAGCCCCTAGAATTTATCTTATGTTACTCCCAGCTGCTGGGCTACATGTACCTCAAAGACAGGCTATGTCTGACTTGGTCACCATTTTATCTTTAATGCCAAGTTCAGCACCTGACACAAGGGAGATATGTAAGAACTCAGTGAATAATTACTGAATAAGCAAATGCTTTTCTCCTTCCTTATATATATTCATGTAGTTTTTTAATGTCCCATATACCTTGTTGAAAAACAGAATTCTTTTTCACCTAAAAATTTCCAGTATTTTTTAAAGATTTTATTTGTTTGAGAGAGAGAGAGATCAAGAGAGCATGTGGGCCGGGGGAAGAGCAGAGTGAAAGGGAGAAGCAGACTCCCCACTGAGCAGGGAGCCTTATGTGGGGCTCGATTCCAGGACCCCAGGATCATGACCTGAGCTGAAGGCAGGTGCTTAACTGACTGTGCCACCCAGGTGCCCCTGCTCTAAAAATTTCTATAGAGAAATACCCTTGCTAAGAGCTCCATCCAAACCTCTGAACTTGAAGACAAGTGCAGAGAGGAAAGTCGAACACTGCTCATGTGAACAGTCAAAGCAATAGAAAAAGACAACTTTAAAATACAGTAACATGGATTTAGATGTCACTGAAAACAACGGCCCCCCCCCATCTCACCAACCAAGACAAATCCCACGACTCACTGAACACATCTACAAAAAAATGAACACGTCTACAAATGTTCCTGTGAAACAGAATGCATTTCCTGAAGAACAAAATGTAACTTATAGAGACCTTTTGCTTTATGACAACTCCCTTGTGTCAGGCATTCAAAGTAGGTCAAATGACCACAAAAACTTGTGTCGGGCATTCAAGTAGATCAAATGGCCAACTGGAAGATGAAGATTGAACAATCTTAACTTTTCGGCTGCTCTTAAGGGAGTAGCATAAATCTTTTATGGCAGGTTGTGAGACAGTTTGATATGTTTCAGCAGCTGCTTCATGCCTCTCTAGGTTTTTCTGAATCAATACTTGTCTAATTTTTGTCTTCGGTTTCATAGAATCATAGAAACACAGAAAGCAGAGTAGGATGGAACCCTGGAGATTAGCTAATTTAACCTTCCGCACTAGAAATCCCTTCTAAATAGCCCCCAAAACTAGCAAGGGAACCTCCTGAGGGAGACTTCCAGATTTGGGGCAGCTCCAACTATTGGAAAGAGTGTTTATTTTGTTTTATTCTATTTTGTTTCTTTCAAATGTCATCAATACCTGCCTTCCTAGAATTTACTTCTACTAGGGATTGTTTCACCTTCTGAAGTAACACGATATAAATATTCCTCTTTGCTACATGACAATGTATCAGCATTACAAGACAGTGATCAGGTCTCTTCTCAACCTTTCTTCTGACTACATTCATTCAATTTGGTGCCAGTTTCACATGGTTTCCAGACTCTGATTATCTTGACCAATTTTGGCTGAACACACCTTAGACAAGATTGTTGGGTATGATTGCTCACACACAGGATGGGCTATGAGACAAAAGTCTAGATAATTATCAAATTGTAGGGGAATTATGTGACCAAAATAATATCAAGCCTATGACTTAATCCTAAAAACATTTTCTGTTTTCTCAATCTCATACCAAAACGTATAGCTCCTTAAGAAGGGCTTATTTTCTAATTCCTCCCCTAAAATGTGGAACGGAGATGAGTGGATAATCTGTGGACCTTCTGGAGACAGAATCAGAACAAGAGCTTTCACCATTTCTGTCCAGCAGATCTGAAGGCTGTAATCCACCCAGGACTACCCCCTTGAGTTAGCATTCTCTCCCTGTCTGAAAAGAGAGTTTTAATGTTCTTCTCTCTTTACTTTTTATATATTAGGTTTGTTAACATCCAATAACTGACATTTTCAGTATACTGGTCTTCAGATCACCTAAAATTTACCTGAACCTATAGGAAAGGACTGCACCACTCTGACTTCCTTGATGACGTGTGGATACAGCAAATGGATAAAATGTTGAGGTTTAAGGAGGAAGGGCATGCATAAATATCTGGGAAGCAAATGTGTAGATCATGATACAGTCTGTTTATGGCTGGCTCCAGAATCTATTTTCTCATATCCCTTAATAACAAAACCAACAAACTTGAGCAGTGCTTTGCTGTTCAGCTGAAGAAAACCAAAACCAAAACCAAAAAGCAATGCACATTTGCCTTTGTGCACCGAAATGTGTCCACATGACTGAGTTCTGGCCAATGAGAGATAAGTGGGGTTGTCCTGTGGGACTTCAAAGACATCTTTTTAAAGGGAACAATGATATACTTCTTTGTGCTTTGACCAATTAGTTTTCTGAAGCACAGATCTGATATCTGGAGTTTCACCTCTTATTTTATAACATGAGAATAAGTCACACAACCCAGGAATAGTGGAGCACAGAGTTGGAACTAGGCTGGTCCCTGATGTCATCATGGAGCTGCCACAGCAAATTTAAAGATACCAACGCCTACCTTTCCTTATGGAAAAGGGTAAGTCATGAGATATAAGCCATTTTCTTGGGGGAAGGGTAGGTTCTGCTAATCCCAGATTAGTACAATTCCTCACATGGTACTTCCCACATGTTCTAAAGAATGTTCCACAGTATTTCTGAAGGATTCTTTCCTTTTCACCTATGAGCTCAACAATGACTTTAAAAGGCTTTAAATGGTATGAAAACTATCTCATTTCATTTAAATAGGCGTATTATAAGCAAACTTATGCCAACTATATTATTTATATATGTTTCATTATTTTTCATAAATTATATAATAATTAGCACAGATCATGCTTATAGTCCACATACTTGGTGGTGAATGAATATGGGTCTAGAATACACAATTTCATTTAAATCCTAAATGTATAGTAAATAATCATGAAGGAAAATACTCTCATCTCATCCTCCCAAAAAGTATATAAAAATTACAAATTTATAAGTGAATTTGGGGTTATTTGCAGTTTTGGTTATTTGAGTATCTGGTTCCTTCCATTTACACAACCTAGGAACTATATAATTGTTAAGTATCTGAATTTTGTTTTTCCATAAGAAATCAAAAGGGTTTATGTTGGCTAGTTCTATCTCCTGAAACCTATGATAAGAGAAAATTGTAAGAAGCAGAAAAACATTAACAATTCCAGTTTTCTTCTTTCGTATAAAATATTTCATGATCAATGTTCAAGAGATAGGGTTTCATATCTCTAAAACAGTTTTTATACTAATATGTTTCCTTTGAAGACCATAAGTGTTAACTTTAAAAGCAGTGTTACGTATGGGAGCAAACCTCAGTCCACAAGCTTATTTCTATTACCCCATTCTGTGTTCTTGAGTAACTCATTTCCATTATTGGACCTCATTTGCTAAACCACAAAAATGGGGACATTTATATATAATTGCTTTTTAAAATTAAATCTAAAGTCTAAAACCATACTTTGAAATAGACATGATATGAGCCCATGTATAATTTTAAATTTTCTCTCTCTTTTTAAAGATTTTACTTATTTATTTGAGAGAGAATGAGAGAGAGAGAGAGAGCGCGCGCACGCGGTGCGCAAGCAGGAGTGGGGGGAGGGGCAGAGGGAAAAGGAGAGGCAGACTCCCTGCTAAGCAGGGAGCCTGATGTGGGGGCTGGATCCCAGGACCCTGGGATAATGACCTGAGTGGAAGGCAGATGCTTAAACGACTGAGCCACCCAGGCACCTCCACCTTTTTTTTTTTTAAAGACTTCATAATTACAAATTTTCTTGTAGCCACATTAAAAAAGGGTAAAAAGAAATAGTTGTAATCCATTTTAGTTATATATTTAACTTAATATATCCAGAATAGTATCATTTTAGCATGCAGTCAATATAAAATAATTAATGAGACATTTTAAATTCTAATGTCTTTAAAATAGGCAAAAACAATTTTTTTAATAAGGTATAATATGCAGTTTACACTTGCAGCACATCTTGGTTTGAAGAAGCCACATTCCAAGTGTTCAATAGCCACATGAGCCTTGTGGCCACAGGACTGGACTGCATAGGTCTAATACAATCTAGGCACTGACCTGTGGATCTATGAAAAATCACCCACATTTTTGTGTTGAGTAGGGAGAGGTATACAAGAAACAACTGCTGGAAATCTCAAGTGATGCCTCCCTGAGCTCTCAGAGCAGCCTACCAGAGGAGATAATGAAACCATGTAACAGCCGGTAGAGCATGAGCTCTGACAAATCAAAACAGACACTGGTCCCATCAGAATCCACATCATTCAAAACAACCAGTCAGGAGAACATGAACACAGGTTGGATATAAGCCATGGCTGTGTATACTTCCAAAACGAAACAACACAAACCAAAAACAAGTGTTATTAATGAATCCTTTGATAACTATCTACCCCCAGTATATCATACTCTTCTTGTAAAAGAGCCCTATCTGTTTTGATTTGTTGTAACCCAATAACTTATACAGTGCAGGGCACACATAATACAGTGCTTCCCATTCTATATAAGAAAGTCTTTGGGCTGGTAGTCTTGCAGTAAGGCAGGGTGTGAAGACTTATTTGCATGGGATTTTGTATAAATTTGAGAATAACCTAATTGTCTAGCTCAAAGAATGGGAAAGGGATAAATAAAATTGGGAATTGGGCCTAAAAGCACCTCACTATGGCATCACTGGACACAGGCTAAGGTATCGAATAAATATTTACTAAAGGGATAAATGAATGATTACGTTCCATGGGAACATCACTTCATAAATCTTTGTCAATCATGGAACACTACCTCAAAAGTTAATGATGTATTGTACAGTGACTACCATATCATAATAAAAAAAAAATGTGGTTCTTACTAGGTGCCTCACACCAGTAGCATCGGCATTAAGAAATACTTATTCATCATGTAACATTTTTCACCTAATGGTATCTTGGTTTATATACTCTTTCGGGACTGACTACTGATGAAGTCACTAATCTATCTTCTGATAACTGAGTGATCAACAAATATGTCAGATATTCTAAACAGAATGGAGAACTAGCTGGTTTATTGGCTGTTCCTTGCATTGATATAAAGTACCATGGAAAAGAGAGGAAAATTGATGGAATTGTGTAAAGTTTGGGAAATGGAGGATGGCTGGACTCAATGTGAGAAGTAACACTGGCCAAGAACACAGTCATACCAGGTGCCATGTATAGAGATAATTCAAGAAACTCCGTTCTAGCCATGCTCTTCCTCTTCTTCACATTGTCTCATGCTACTGCAGTGCAGGAAAGAAGCAAAAGCTTGATGCAATGGGGGTGAAATTAGGGCAACATTGTCTTTGTGCTAGAAAGCACTGCACAACAAAGATATAAGTACACTAGGCATTACTTTTATATTCTACACCCCCTCCCCCAACACACACACATAATTGTGCCATCAGAATATTGAAGGAACATCCCTGTTACTTAAGGTTTCTTCTTTTGTTGCTGTTTTGTTGTGTTTTTTGGTTTGTTTGCTTAGTTCTTTTTTTTTTTTTTTTTTTTGTATAGAAAATAAGGACCATTGCCTAAAATAATTCATGGTATTATTTGTAAAGTTAATACCAATTACTTATGGAGATGGCTTTGTATTTGGCAAAATGGCTGATAAAAAGACTTGAAAATTCTATAACAAATACTTGGAACAGCTGGATAAAATACTGTCATTTAAAAATGAATAGTTGACACGAGTAAAAGATAAATTCTTGGGTACTAAGAAGCAAAAAAGAAATGAATCACAAAGAAATAATTTATGTGTACCACTGTGACAGCTGTTCCAGATAAGTATAGAGGTTTTGGGGTAAAGTAGATATGTATTAAAGCTTCTGTATAAACAGTAGAAATGTTTTGGTTCTGCATGAGATAGTTTTGGGAGTCTGCATATAGCTTCAACCCACAAGAGCTTCACCCTGAATTCAAAAAAAAAAAAAAAAAAAGATGAAGACTCTACCTATAGTACAGAAAACCAATAAGAAAACATGTCACAACAGAGATTTGGGAGAGGAAAGCATAAACTCTGCTGAAATATTAGGCTCAATATTCTATATACTGAGTTTAAATGTATCATTGGCCTTGGAGTCCAAAATTAGCATAAATCTTTGCCAAGTCTAATGATATTGCTGGTACAACTCTTATTATAAGCATTGACAAAACTACACTGGAATGATCTTCATAGACACAGTAAAAATAAGCTGAATATTTCAAAACACTTTTACAATATTCCCTTCATGAATGAACATTTAGAAGATATAGTATACAGGTAGAATAAAACCAACATATTTTAAAATTGAGAAAATAACTATAAAAAGACCACACAAAATATATCTTTATAAATCTTGTAGACATAAAGTAATTTAATAAAAAATATAAGACACTTATATGCAAATAATGAATCATGGAACACTACATCAAAAACTAATGAAGTACTGCAGGGTGACTAACATAACATAATAAAAAAAAATACTGATGCTATCCAAAAAAAAAAAAAAAAAAAGAAGAAGAAAGAAAGGAATCAAGATACTTTGAATATGGAACAGGAAAAGCTGAAAAATAACCAAACAGAACTATGAGGATTAAAAAAAAGCTCATAGAAATTAAAAAAAAAGAAAACCTTAATATATGCATTAAATGTTTAATTAGACACTATGGAAAGTAATGTTTGTGAACTAAAGGTGCAACTGATGAAGTAATTTACAATCCATCCCCCAAAAGGTAAATGCATGAAACACATTAGAAGAAAAGCTAAAAAACTCAGAATCTGCAATGAGAAGAGCCCACAGATGCTTAAAAGGAGTTTATAAAAGGGGCAATAGGGAGGGTTTGGGGAGTAATATATAAGAGTTAATGAATACATTTCCCTACAACTGATGAGGGCTATAAATACCCAGATTAAGGAGTGCAGAGAATCCTGGAAAGGAGAAAAAAAAAAAAAAAAAGGAAGTAAAATAAAGATCTAAAAGACAGTTTAAATATAAATAAAACTGTGTACATATATGTATGTGTACACATACACACAGAGAGGGAGACAGAAAAACAGACAAACAGAAAACACACTTTGCTTTCAGTCTTTTGCTGGGTCCTAGGGTAAAAAATAACTATAAAATGTGGTCCTTGACCTTAGGATTTTAGACTATTCTTGAGCTGATTAACCCAACAGTCATAAAAAAGGAAAAGAAATCCAAGGTGAGGAAATGTGAAGAACATATTCCAAAAATAAAACTACATCTATGGTCCCACAGGTCTTTCTACTGCCTTCTTTGAGTCTTATGATATACTCCACTATAAATTCCTAGAGAACAGTGTTGTCATGTGATGTAATAACAAGAACAATATCTACCCTATAGATTTGTTGTAAAAATAATAAAGTGATTAGTACCAAGATCTTAATAGCTCATTGTTATTTATCACTTATTTTTGTATCAGTCTGAGTGCCCAGCACAATGCTGGCATCTTAGAAGCTCAATGCATGCTAATTGAATAAAAAGGCAAATAAATGGAATGCAGAAAATTAGGTGAGCTGTGTTGTTTAACAATACCCTTGCAATGAATCACCCCACCCCCATCCCCAGGGGACATTAATTAATCCATCTGGGGGTGGTCCAGGCACTGGGTATGCTGTAAAACTTTTCCAGGTGATTCCAGCCAGGATGGAGAACTATGGAGCCACAGGAAAATGAGTGTGGGCTGTAGCACTTGTATAAGCTTCAGGGCTGGTAACAATAACTAGCCTTTGCCTACTTCGAGAAAGAAAAGGAATTTAAAGTATTTTTTTTTAAATCAGATATAATCCATCCTAGAAAGAGATGACTTGCCTTAGTTATGTGAATACTTTGGGGGAAGTTGAGGTGAAATCTGATGACTAGCCTTTAGATCAACCCTCCAAGAGGTATCTCCATTTAAAGATAACAAAATTGTGGGCTAGAACTTTCCCACTTAAAGTGTGGCCCGTGAACTGAGAGCCCGTGAGAAATGCAGAATCTCAGGTCCCACGCCAAGCCTCCTGAGTGAGAACTTGCACTTTCCCTATGACATTCATATGAGAGTTTAAGAAATAGTGAAGTAGATTAATCATTCACAACATTGGGTGCTCACTGAAATCACCCTGAAACCTAAGTTTAAAAAAAAAACAAAACCTGATGCCTGGGCTTTGGGGTTTTTAAAATCTACCTAACGTGATTCTGATATGCAGGGTTTGAGAATCATAGGGCTGGAGACTGCATATAATATGTCTAAGCTGTATGCACACAGCTGGTAAAAATGCAGCTGGGATTCAATCCAGAACTCCAGAACCATTGTACCATGGCCCCTTCCTGAATTATACCTCTTAGACTCAAGAAATCTTGAAGTTCAAATAAAAATAAAAATAAAATGTCAATTAACACATGATACACATACATATGTATCATCTTCTCAGTGAGAGTATACTGTTTCTGACAGTCATGATCATATTTTAAAATTATTTATATGTTCTTATATTCCAACATTCAGCTCAATGTTAAGTAAATATTATTACTTAACAAATACTATTTGATTGACAAGCATTGCTATTCAAGCAATAAGACCTACACTAATTGCACCGAAGAAATATTTCTTTACCCTTTCAAGCTAAAACTCAAATTGCACATCAGTATTAATATATGAGAAATGTTAAACCTTGCCTTTCTTGCTGTGATTGATGCATGCAAATTATTTCACTTATCAAGACAAAGCCTGTCTATAATTTTATATTGAATGTGATAAAATAATGAGGGCTAAAACCTAAATTTCCTAATGTGTAAGTGGCTTGCAAATAAGCTTCATATTTATTCATTAGCTGTTACAGTGACTACATCCCAAGATTATTTTTTAGTGTAGAATTAAACTTTACAAACAAACAGAACATCTCACTTGATAGCTAATTCACAGTAAGATCATTATCTTATTATAATAAATACCTGGATAAACAATATTTAAATAAACATAGTACTGCTTTACAGATTTTCTTCCCCTGAGGATAGTGTAATCATTATTGTTCCATAATAATGCCTGGCAATGGATAGAATGAGGTTTATAAAAAGAGTTTGAATTACTTTTGTCAGTCATTCTGCAACAGATTTTCCTGTGCTGCATTACAAATTCATTACCCCAGGATCAGGCTTTTAAATCTCAGAGCAAAAGGTAAAACAAGCTACTGGTAAGGTTAGATATTATCACACAGACATGCCTGCATTACATTTAGGTGAGCGTGGGACTGAATGCCCGAACCGAACATGTGCAAAAGTATTTGATTTGATAGGAATGTTTCAAGACACCTTCCTGTTCACTTTGCCTGAGAAGACAGTCAAGATTCGGGTAAGGCACACAGCAAACTCCTAAAGAATCAGGGAAAAAAAAAAAAAAAAAGAAAGAAAAAAAAACCCACATATTTTTCCTTTTATAATGATCTTCCTGGTAGAGTCATCTGGCTGCTTTTAAAAAAAATTATTATATTGAAATTCAATTAATTAACATACGGTGTATCAATAGTTTCAGAGGTAGAGTTCAGTTATTCATCCGTTGCATATAACACCCCATCTGGCTGCTTTTAATCATTTCTCCATTTGTTCGTTAATTCCCAAAACATCTACTGAGTTAAGAATTCAAGAATTAGGCATCAAATGTTGAAAGGCTCAGGCCATCATGGGCTCAAGAGGGGAAATCAGGCAAGACACTGACAGTAAGAGAGATGGCTGAGAGCTCTGGTTGCAAGAGCCACAGAATGGACACCAGGTAAACACAGGATCCTACTCATCTCCACAGAAAGGTCGTGGCACTGGAATGCACGGAACTCTTTTTACAAGAGATGACACAGAAGGTTACATAGAAGGTTGATCTGTACTGAACAGATCCAGATGAGTTACGTCCATTTGGAGGAAGACCCAATGATTTTCAATGGTTTCCATACAGAACCAATTAAACAGGAGAGATTTAAACTTGCAACCGAGGTGGCACAGAACTCCATAGTTTTCCCGGCTGTGATGTCATAGAGGTTACAGCATCTCCTTCACGGGGGTATAAAGAAGAAAACGAACAAAAATTATTTTCTTCTGGAATTTTTCACCTACGGCTCTTCCAGTCTGAAAGTAGAAGATGATGCTATTATTCTTGTAAATTCTGTGTTTTTTTAATTAAAACTTTAAAAAGAGCCCTGGATTACAAATAGCAGAAACCTGTGCTCTAGGCCTACTTCTCTCTTGAATTCAGCTAATCTAAATTCTAACTGGGCAAGGAAAGTTAACTCTTTTGGTTTTAGTTTCCTCATTGGCAAAGTGAAGGCATGTGGTCCTCAGCAGGGGACACTAGGCAGTTCCTCGAAATAATGTTAGTTATTGTGATGGATACGTGTGGCAGGGTGCGGTGGGGAGGCAGTTCTACAGGTATCTAGTGAGTTGAGGCCAAGGATATTGCTGAAGCTCCTTGAACGGAGAGGACATGCTTCCCAACACAGAATGTCGGCAGTACCAAAGTCAAGAAAACTTGGCCTGGAAGCAGGCTTCACTGGCTGCATTAAGCAATGAGCTGGTTATTGTCTCAAAAGCACATGCTGACATGCGTTTGGAAGCACCACCCGTGAAAGACCAAAAGCCAAAGGCAGGATTGGACAACGGGGACTATTTGACTTGGCAAAATCTCTTCCAGTCCACTGAGAGTCTGGGAAAGGACTACCCACTACAGAATGCTACCTTGGATGGAAATAACTAAGTCCTTGTACCCTTGCACCAACGTTAGCTCAGCTTTGTTGTTGTTGTCGGTGGTGGTGGTGGTGTTGTTTTTGTTTTTTTTCCCTCTGGGTGCTGCTTTGAGAAGAGCTGATGTCAGCTACCACGGATTTAGATGATCGATCGTTGGCTAGACTTTGCCCCAAGAAGAGTGTGACCTTGACTGAAATGCTAAAGCAGATCCTAAAGGATTTACCCCCTGAAGATTTTTGGCTAACCACACTCCTTGCAGTGGAGCACTGAGACCTTTCTTGCAGGGCCAGCTCGGAGTCGCTGCAAGAACTAAAAGGAAACAAGTTGCTTCTTTCTTATCTTTAGAAGTGGTAACAAGAGCAAAGCATCACAGAAGGCTTACTATTTACTAGCTCTGTAGTGGAGATTACAGCAACTCCTCACATGTGTAAACAAAACAAAAAGAACAAAGAACAGTGGTTTGGCTTCTGGACTTCCTGCATCATCTTGTTTAAATGTCACAGCAACCAATGGGGTTTGTGCTAGGAATGCTCTTATTTTACAGAGAGAAACAGAGAGGCTCAGTAACCTACCTAAAGTCAGCCAGCAGGTAGGAGTGCAGGATTTGAAGCCAGGTCTGTCTGATCAATCTCACCTTGTAAGAAATCTGTTACTATGAGTCTTTCTAATACTCATGTTTTTCTTCTGAAAGACGGGATCTTACAAATCAGAGAAAGACAAATACCATCTGATTTCACTCATATGTGGAATTTAAGAAACAAAACAAATGGGCAAAGGGAAAAAGAGAGAGAGAGACAGAGGCAAACCAAGAAACCAGACACTTAACTACAGAAAACAAACTCATCGTGACCAGAGGGGAGGTGGGCGGAGAGATGGGTGGGTTAACTTGTGATGGGCATTAAAGAGGGCACTTGTGATGAACACCGGGTGTTGTATGTGAGTATTGAATCACTGAATTGTACACCTGAAATTAATATTACACTCTGGAATTCAAATAAAAAATTTAACAAAAAATAAAAGATGGGATTTTATGTCTGCTTTAGATGCTTCACAAGGTTATTTTAATAATCCTATGAGGAAATATGTGTGTATAAAACACTGTAAACATGAGAACTTACAATAATTATGATTATAATAATTATAATATAATATAATAATTATTATTATTATTAATTATAATTATCATTAATAGCATTAAATAGCATTAATAAGTAGCATTACTAAAAACAATCATGACTTCTCTAGGTGGGAGTTCTTAGCTCAGAAAGCTCTAGATTGACTTTCATTTGAATTGATCCAGGAGTGGGTACCTAGCAAGACTTGTGTTCTCCATTAAATACCTGATACCCTATAGTACAGCTTGGTGGAGAGGGCTCTCCACAATGAGTAAAGAGGAGAAGGAGAGAGGGAAGGAGGGAGTAAGAGAAGGCAGACAGAGAGAGAGAGAGAACGAGTGCTAAAGAATGACATGTCCTTTCTGCTGCCCAGGGCCTAACAGTATCCCAAATTCAGTTTATCCTTTTGGGAGCCTCCTGTGAAATGTAGTAAAGGACTGGTGGAGAGTCTTGCAGGCTTTACACCCACTTTGCTTCGGTCTGAATCCTTGCTCCATCATTTGTAGCTGTGTAATTTTGGACAACATACTTAACAGCTCATTTTATTATTCTGTAAAATGGAGATGGTAAGAATAGTCAGTCACTGAGGCCTGGAGAAAATTAAGCAAGTTAATACACATTAACAGGAAGTGGTGCATGCCAAGTCCTCACTGTTATATTATACCTTTTATGTGTTTTGTATGAAACTTTGTTGCTTTCAAACTAATGAGACTAACACAGCATGCTACTGAAAATTCCTTGCAAAGTGCTTACATAATATACTTCATATGGATCTATAATATATTTAGTCATCTGCATGATATTGTCCATGTAGATTATTTATTGTTTTAAACTACTCCCTATGCTTCAAGGAAGTTGTGTATTTTTTCCCTATCTATTTGCATTTTTCCCTAGGCTGTATTTTCAGAAAGTGGAATGATTGAATCAAAGGGAATGAAGAACTTTAAAGCCTTTGACATAGACGCCAAATTGCTTTCCAAAAGGTTGCCTCCACCTTGGCAGCAGATGTGAAAAATCTAGCTCTCACTTTTAATAAACTTCCTTAGATTAATGGAATAATGAGCACTCCCTCCCCAACGTTTTTACCATTTCTAGTCTATCATTTATGAGTTAGTGTTCATTGCTACTACCCATTTCCCTATCAGGCCCCCTTTTTTTTTTCTTTTTAGCTATTTCCTTATGCACTTTTTTATGTTTGAAAGATAAAATCCTTTGCCATATTTACATTTTCTCCAGTTTAACATTTGCTTTTTACAACATTACTAATTTTGATAAAGACACAAAGCTAAAACAAATACCCTAACCGGTCCTTTCTCAAGTTAAGACTTTAGATAGCAGATATTGTCCTGTCCTGATCCTAGGCCCTCGGGTTACCCTGGAGGTCACCGGCAGATAATTCTAGAACACTTATCACTTCTTGTCTCTCTCTGGCTGCAGATATGCATTCTCTTGTCATAAGAGAGTCTCTATCCTATAAGAGGTGGAACAAGAAGCAGTTGGGAGTGACCATCCCTCAGTCCAAGAGGGACTGACATCTCAGCCTCACACCTCATGAGGATAATTCTGTAGACTATTCCTCACTGTCTTTCAGAGTATCCCCAGTTTAATTGAGAACAGTTGCCCATAACAGTAAAACACTTATCAATACACCATTTTATTGGCTCTCCCCTATTCCCTATCTCACTTCCCACTACCTCATGTATTCCTTGGGGGTGTTCCTCAAATAAACTACTTGTACACAAATCCTTGCCTCATGGTTTGCTTTTGAGGGACTCCAAACTAAAACACATGAGTCTTATTAAAGTGTTTCAGCGGCTTCTTAGTTTGGGTCATGATTTATCCATTTACTAAAAATTAATGATTGACATTGGTAGATTATTAACAAAAATATTTATAGGAAGAATCAAGTTTAAGAAAGAAAAATGAAAAGTCTTTCATTTATAACCAAAAAGGATCTATGATTAGAGTTTAGATAGTTAGGTATTTCTGTAAAAAGTTTTCCTTTCTGAATTTCTATGATTGCGGAGTTTGAAAAAGTTTGAAAACCACAGGGACTAAATGATCTCTCATACACTTTCCAGCTCTAAAACCATTTTACCCCCTTACAAGATTTAACACAGTTTGGTTCCTGACACATGCATTTTTTTGGTTGAGTGGATGATTCTTCCCCTTATCCATAGCGGTATTTGCAACTTATGTAACAATTCAGTCTGCTCACTCATTTACTTATTCTTTCATGCATTCATTTAGAAAACATTTGCTGATTGTGCTCTGCATGCAAAGTGGAATTGGGTGAAGTAGGAGAAAGAACATCAGACTTGAACCCAGCAGAGAGTTTGCACCCAGATCAGACATTTTCAGTGAACTTCATGTAAGCCCTTTGTTCTCTGTTTGTTTCCTCATACCTAAAAATAATTATAATGAATAAAAATACTGAGCACTATTATGGGCTTACAGTGTACCAGACACTATTAGAGTTTTACATGTATTTTCTTATACTGTATTAACTGATTAGACTCTGCAGTAGGTATCATTAACATCTCTGTTTCAGAATGAAGAAACTAAGCGTTACAGAGGCTAAGAATTGTGCACAAGTTTATATAACTAATAAGTGGCAGGAATAAAGATTTCAGCTTTGGAAATAAATGAAAACCACCCAAATGAGAATAAGCAAAGGCTATTTACTCAGAAGCAAAGAGTCAGCCACCATCACTTGCATTTGCAATTGGCAGAGACTCGAAGGCAGTCAGGGGAGTTGCAAAACTTAGTAAGAAAGGAAAGGCTTCAGGTATTCCTCTGATTGGAGGCTGTTAGTATAGTGAAACTTGAGGTGAGCTAACTAGAAATGGGGTATCCTATATGAGTGGTCAGGTGAACATATCTGGCTTTCTCTCTTTTGCCCTAAGTTGGAAGGAGGGGCAAAAATTAGGGAAGCTGTCTGTTATTAATCAAGTCTTAACTGGTGTCAAAGCTACAGAGGTTGGGGTTTGGCTTCCTCGTCTAGTCCCTGCAGGGTGTGGGTCAGGCTTCTAACTTCATACATTGTCTGGTCATTATATGTTAGTAGATTCAGTCTCGCAGAACCAAGGCATTTTTACTTCAAAGTTCTTGCTCTAAGTCATACCCTACTTTTCATAAAAGAATATATGCTCATCCAAATTACAAACCCTGAATCTGACATTATAAAATTAGTATAATTATTCAGAACACTGAACTAAATATTTAAGAAAAGAGAAGTACAACCTATTTTGTATGTGCATATTTTTTTTAGCTTAGGAAAGCAAATATATAGAGTAGAAGGTGGAGTTTGAAGGAAAAGAACAATGTGTGCAAAGCATGCTCATATCACAAATCATGACGTCTTTGAAGAAGCTATGATTCTAGAAGGGAGTCTCAACCCCAAATGGCTTCAGAGGCCAAGTGAGACGTACTAACGAATGAAACAAGCTGGCCAAAACAAGAGTATGAAAAGGTGCAGAACACCCATCTAAAAGTTATATTCTTGGGATGCCTGGGTGGCTCAGTCAGTTAAGTTTTTGACTCTTGATTTTGGCTCAGGTCATAATCTCAGGGTTGTGAGATTGAACCCCGAGTTGGGCTCCATGTGGGCATGGAGACTGCTTATGATTCTCTCTCTCTCTCTCTTTGCCTCTTCTCCCGCCCCCCACCGAGCTGCATGTGCCTCTTTCAAATTAATTAATTAATTAATTAATTAATTAAATGTTATGTTCTTATTTAGCTTCAGTCATATAGGACTACAGCCAAGTGTGGCAGGAGATTTAGATTTTTATATCAAAACTTTTGATTTTGAAATGCTGACAACAGGTGCCTTGGTGGCTCAGTCGATTAAGCATCTGTCTGCCTTTGGCTGAGGTCAGGATCCCAGAGTCCCAAGATCAAGCCCCACATCCCCACATCGGGCTCCTTGCTCAGCGGGAGTCTGCTTCTCCCTCTGCCCCTCACCCCACTCTCATGCTCTCTCTCACTCTCTCTCTCTCAAATAAATAAAAATAAAATTAAATCTTGAAATGCTGACTAGTTATTTTATAAGCAAAAAAGTATATCAAAATAGATAAAACTTGACAGCCACCCAAGAGATCATGTCTGTGAGTCTAATAGAACTCACTGGCCACCAATACAATGCAGTGCCTAGAGAAACACTCCAGACCACTCAGAGGGGACTTACAGGCAGCTCCCCCTTTACCAATGCTGGGCTAAGCAGGTTACCCGAGCTTTTCCCTTTCCCAAGTATCCAATTTCCTCTGCATCTTCAGAGCTGTAACAGGACCAGAAGACGGGAATCAACATATGTTCTTTCACATAAACTTCACAGCAACTCAGTGAGCTAGGCATTATTATGCCTTCAGGCATTCATGAAACCAGAGACAAAGCGCAAACAAACAACTGTACCAGAAGGTAAGAGAAGAACTGTACACCGTGTGCAGAGGAAATATGCACGAAAGAAACAATCAGTGTATACTGAACTTGATTACTTCTCCTCCAAGGTAGAAAGCTTACAGGAAGCTCTTCAAAGAAAGTGACTTGAATTGGTAAATTTAGGGCTTGCCTCAGGTTATAAGACTGGAAAAGAACTAGAATTTGTGTATATATTACCATTTGATGTTAACATTCCTAGCAAAAGAAACGAAAAACAAAAACAAAACCAAAAAACCACCAACAACAAAAAACCTGTAACTGAACTTACACAGAGTTCTCCCAAAATATTCATGTATTTCACATAAACTCCTTCCTCAACCCAGAGGCTGAGAATACCCATTTTGAATAACCGGCATCTTAAATGGGTGACTTTCTGATTTGAGAGCCTGTTACATTTGACACTTTCTTGTTTCCCTATGGACCCCATGGAGAGGCAGAGGTTTTCATGAAGATAAGACAGACATCTACTCGTCCTAGAAGACTGAAGTGACCGTCCCCTTTCCTTTTCAGAAAAAGGATGCCTATCCTTTCTATATGCTCTTTGTATCTGACTTTCCATGCAGGTGAGTTATGATTTAATCTCCCACCCCCAGCCTCGTAATCAGGGATTGCATAATACAGATTAAGCATTACTGTCCCTGAGAAAATAAACCCAAGAAAAAGATCAGCATACAATGCATCAATTTCCCAGGCATTTAGCAGAAAATGAGCACGTAATGACCAATGAGTGGAATAATAGCTTTGTTGACAATGTCAGTGGAGGTGTTCAATCTCCAGGCAAAGGAGGTGGAGAAACAAAGGAAGGGAGAAAAAGAACAGCCTCTCTCTGCTCCACTTCTCCACCAGTTCCTCCAACACATGGGTGGGCAATTTCTTCTAGCAGACTATCATATTATTTTGAAAGTTAGACCTTCGTAGTTCACTTTCTTTAAGAAGTTCAGGTCACAGTTCAAAGAACTTAAAATATGAACATTTAACAATGCAGAAGGGGGAATAAGGCAAAGAAAGAAACTGCAAATCACTAGAAGACCTAAATGTAGAAGGAAAGTTTCTGCTCTTCATTGCAGAAACCATTTCTAAATGGGAGGGGGGGGGCTTGAAGAATTCTCCTCATTCATGGGATGATATTGACACTTTTTAAGAAAGTTAAGGGAATTCTGCAGGACAGTCACCCTAACAATAGTCTTTTATGCCATATTATCCCACCTTTTTTTTTCTTTGCTAATTGTTGATATTTACACAAATTAATGAAATAAAATGGGCTCCCATTTGGATTATTCACATGGGTTGATGTTTATCCTATGATATCATACGCTTGCTTCCATTAAAAATGCTTTCATAGTATGGAAAGAACCTTATCTATGAATCTTATGCATAAAACAGGTAGTAACATAATCTCTTCGTGGAGAATCAGAAATAGAGGGAAAATGAATGCCTTGTACATGGCAAAACTATGAGATTAATACATAAAGTGAAATTGGAAGTCCTCTATAACACCAAAGCCAATGAACCCAGTAAATATTGTCTCTGGGCTACCTTGTAGTAGATTTTTATGGAACATGTTATAGGGGAGAAAATTTGCCAGCCCAGACTGTGTCTCTTTGGCATGTGGTATCATTTTAGGTTGATTATTTTTAAGAAACAGAACATTCAAGAAGTTTTCTTTTTAAACTCCTCCCCACCCCCAACTGCCTAAAAGAATTTAGATATAGGACCTGTCCCAGGAAGGGAGCTATCACCATAGATAACTAGAATATAATATGAACTAGGCATGGTAGACAAGGAGGAACCTAGCCAAGTCTGTTGGCTAAAATTCCTTTCTAGGTCCCATTGTTTGGTATTGCCCACCAAGGATTTGTTTACCAAACATTTACTTTTTGTTATCTACCTATGACTGGTCTTCCTTCCCATGGAAGAAAGGACCTTCCTTAGCTCTGGATGGTACATAAGCCTTAATCATCTGATTGTCTGTGGGCTTCATATGCTCATGGAGTCCTTGTGCACAGGTAATTAAATTGAGTTTTCTCCTGTCAATCCGTCTCATGTCATTTGAATTCTTAGACCAGCCAAAAGAACATCAACGGGTATAGGAAAACATTTTCTCCCCATCAAGGTCATGATTGTTGTTGTTTCCTCACACACATACACACACGCACACACACACATCACTGCATAATTATATATACATATAAAACCTCAGTTAAAAGATTATGTAAGTTGGTTGCATGGCATTAAAAAAACGTTGGTCAGCCATTTCACATAAGTTTTGCAAAGAAGTGAAATACAAACAAAATAAAATCTAGATGGCTAAATAAACTCATCACACTGCAAACAACAAGGTTTAGGCAGACAGAATGCTAAAAAAGAGCATAGCTGTATAGAAAGATTAGCATCCTATTTATACAATGGTGGCAATAACAGACATTGAGTTTTCAAAGGCAGTGATTCTTTAGCTAAAAATGACTGAATAGAATGGAAATCTTAGCTACTAATTGTGGAATAGCTCTAAATAAGTAAAGTATGTGTGTATGTGTGTGTGTGGGGGGGTGCCTGTGGGGGTTGGCTAAATAATCTACAACTTTCTGTACATGGCTCTCCTCTTCCACTCTTAAGGATATATGCCCAAGGAGTTTGCTAGCTGCTGAATACGTCTAGGAGGTTACCACGACTTAACAGAGGTGAGCCAGATAAGCACGAAACCCTTTGAGAACAGGGATTATCGGAGAGAGTTATCTTTGTGCCACATAACAAGAGGTGTAGTGCCAGAGCCAGCTCTTGAATCAGAGTGTGTCTATGGCAAGGAAGGAGGAGTTAATTCATCCTAAAAAAAAAAATTCTCCAGGTCAAGGAAGAGGAGGGAAAATAAAAGGTGAGTTGGAATGACACAATGACACAGTCTATTCTCCACCAGGGAATGAGTGGATGACATTGCCAAAAGCCCTATTGTGTCCAGACACACTCTGTTATTACCGTTCTGCTATCAATGCCAACATAGCAATTCCGAACACTTTATGTCGCATCCTGATTTGCCCTGCGGGGTGTAAGCTGCTGATATCCAGTCATTTTAAGACCGTGAAAAACAAAACAATTGCATTTGCTACCTGGGAGATGGAAAGCATTGCATACTAGCTCTGTTACCTTCTAAAGCTCTCTTCGGCAGTGTACTGATGTAGTTGGAAGTAATTGAACCAGAATCTCAATGTAAAATAAACCCCCTGCAATCTTTAATACCAATAGGTCTTTATCAAAGGAAATAAAAGCAAGAATGAGGTAAACAGAACATCAGGGAAATTTGCTTCACCCATTAGGTCTGGAACTGCCAAGGAGAAATGAACAGTCTTCCATCCAGGACTGGGGCAGCATTTGAGAAAACAGGGAGTGAATATGAATCAAGGCTGCATTCTTTCCTAGCTCTTTTATTCCTTCCCTCTGTGGAAATCATCTGGCACATTTTTATTGAGTTTTATAAAATAAATGATTTGAGAGCCGCAATCAATTACAGTCCACCGATGAGTATAATTCAGAGAAACGGAGTTCCTGTTTGCTAGAGGTAATAGCAGCTAAACGCTGCTGCCTTTCTATTTTATACACCCATAATGTATTACCCTTAAAATGCCAGAGAGTTGTGTTGTTGTTGTTGTTTTTCTTTTATTGGCTCCCATGGCTATACAGAAACATTACAGAAGTCAACTTCCAGGAGCCACAAGGCAACAAGGTGTCTTAGGCTAGTGGGGACTGTCTGTTTAAGGAGACAGCATTGTCCCAGCAGCCAATAAAACATATATAATGTTGCACCTATCCGTGGGAGCATGGAAGGATCACCTCACAAGTGTTACACTGCACAGATTGGTGTAGATTGGCTTATTTAGGGGAATAAGATGCATTGTGTTCACTCATATAACTGCTCTCGAGTATCAGCCTTCCTTCCCTCCATCATTTTCTTAGCTTTTTTCTTTTCTCCCATATTCCAACTTTTCCTGCCTTTTCTTCTATATTTGTTCTTTCCTAACTTTATTCCTACCCATTTGCCCCTATCATTTTCCTTTCTTAAATATCTTTTTTAAAGATTATTTATTTATTTATTTATTTATTTATTTATTTATTTATTTGAGAGAGAGTGCGCACAAACAAGAGAGAGCATGACTGAGAGAGCGTGAGCAGGGGGAAGCAGACAGACTCTCTGCGGAGCAGGGAGCCCAATGTGGGTCTCCATGTGGGTCTCCATCCCAGGATTCTGGGATCATGACCTGAGCCAAAGGCAGATAGATGCTTTACGGACTCAGCCACCCAGGTACCCCTCTTTCTTAAACTTCTTATGTGCAGGGGGTACCTGGGTGGCTCAGTCAATTGACTCTTGATTTTGGCTCAGGTCTTGATGATGAGAGATGAAGCCCGGAGTCATGAGATGAATGAAGTCTGGAGTCTGGCTCCATGCTCACCATGGAGTCTGCTTGAGATTCTCTCCTTCCTTCCTGCCTCTCCCCCTGCTCCTGCTCTCCCCCCCCCAATAATAAATAATCTTGGAAAAAATATCTTTCGTGTGGGTATTGTGTGCTAGACACAGTGTACAATTAAATATTACACGTGTCCTCCATAGGTGAAGAACTCGCTGATAATATGATGAAGAGGGAAGAAGAAAGTTCTAAGTGAATCCTGTGAAGGAAATAACCCATTCTGCTGGTGATCAGGCAGGTGCCAGCGTACAACTGTACAAGAGAGGAAATTTTGCATAGGCTGGCTCTATTCATTTATTTAATCATCTAACCATTTTACACAGCCTAATTTGATTTTCTACTTCTACCTTTTCCATAGCACTCATCTCCTGCATATATTCTTGTATTTTTATGTGTTTATTATCTGCCTCTGCCAGAACATAAGTTTGAGGAAGGCAGAGACCTCATTGCTTTAGATTTTTACTGTGTCAACAGCACTGGTTTGTAAAGTCTGAAAGAGAGAGAGAAGAAAGAAAAGAGCCCAAGTGAAAAAGGAACACCCCCACATTAGTTTCTTATTGCTGCTCTCAGAAATCACCACAAATTGAGTAACTTAAAACAACAAAAATTGTATTATCTGACAGTTCTGGATGTCAGAAATGGAAACAGGTCTCCTGGAGCTAAAGTCACCGAATACATTTCTTTGCCTTTTCAGCTTCTAGAAGCTTCCCGCATTCTTGGCTCAGGCTTCCCTTCCATCTTCAAGGCCAGCAATTGCATCCCTCTGGCCTCTATTTCCCTCATGTTTTCTTCTCTGATGCCCCATCTGTTTCACTTATAAAGATATTTGTGACTTCATTGGACCCACTTGGATAATCCACAATCATCTCTCTTTCTCAAAGCCTTTAATCGCACCTTCAAAGTCCCATTTTCCACATAAGGCACATATATTCAGAGTTTCCGGGGAATAGAAAGTAGACATCTCCAGTGGCTTACTCCACCATAACCCCATTACGTTTCCTCTGTTTTTATTTAAATTCACCTCTTTCAAATTAGTTCCTGTCCCTCAGCATTTAAGGAATGGAGCAGACTACTACCCTTTACGGACTTGTTGTTTCTGTACATCTCCCCTAAGGACACAAGGGGAAAGATTCCAAATATCTGTACGAATTAACAAACTCCAAGAATTCATGTTTCTCAGACGAAGACAAATATGGAGATAAACCTGATGATCCTTTAACTTCTTATTGTCTCTCGTTGTCCCATGATTCCAAATATTAGAATATCAAAAAAGAGGACTGAGTTTAAAGTCGAGAGGATTGTGTTTTGGTTTTGATTTTCATTAGTATGACATTTGGGAAAGAAACTCTCTTGACCTTCCATTTCTCTTCCATAAAGTGAAGAAAATAGTATTAGTCCTATACCTTACATTTGAAACACGTGTTCATTGATGTAATACTCCATCTGGGCTGCTATAAGAAAAATACCAGACTGCCTGGCTTAAACAATACAGGCTTATTTCTCAGTGTTCTGGAGGCTGGCAAGTCCAAGATCAAACACTGGCAGATTTGATGTCTGGTGAGACCTGCTTCCTGGTCTTCTGGCTGTTATCTCGCAAGGCAGAAAGGAACCAAGACCTCTCTCCGGTCTCTTTTTTAAGGGCACTGATTCCATTTATGAGGGCTCCATCCTTCTGACCTAATCACTCCCAAGGGCCCAGTTCCAAATACCATTGCACTGGGGATAGGGCTTGAACATACAAATTTTGGGGGGAGGAAGACACAAATATCAGTCTATAGCATTTGGGCTCTTTATTCCTTTATTTATTCAATGAATATATGTGTGGCAAAGGCTTTGGTAGAATAGAGATGAGTAAAACATTATTTTGAAAGGAGAGACTGGCAGGTTCAGCAAAGACCTCATGAAAGAAAGACCTTGAGCTGAGCCTTCGGAAGTAAGGTGAGCATCACAGGGCAGACTGAGCGAAGAGGGAGAGTGGATATTTTTAGATTCAAATAAATTGGTGTAGATGGATATGCTTTTCAAACTACAAAGTACCATTTGGATGTAAATTGTTACTATCTTCTTACTAAGGGGCATGTAATTCTCTAATATTTTCTTTTTATGAAAGAAAAAAATTTGAATAGAAAAAATTGGAGAACTGAAAGAAGCAAAAGAGAAAAAAAATCACAGGCAATCTGAAGACACTGAGATGACTGTGATGATACAATACATTTTCTCTAATTCTCTGATCTCTGACTATATTTTACACCTATGGATCACGCTTGAATACTGTTTTTATCTTTCAATAGTTCAGAGTGATCATTTTCCCTTTAAATATTGTTTATGAATGTCATTTTAATAACTGCATAATATTCTATTATATGAACGTACAATTAAATGTAACCATTCTCCTGCTTTTGACCTTGGTTATTTCCCCTTTCCTTGTCATTATTCAAAAGTCATTGCAATACACTTGAACGCAGATCTTTGTCCATATCTGTAATGTTTAAAAGTTATGACCATAATAATGGATTTAGAATATCAAAATAAATGACCATTCTAAAAATTGTTTATCCCCCCAGATGTGCAGTACAGTACAAGGGAATGCCCCTTTCACTTTATTTTCCCCAACATTTATTGTTATTTCAGAAGCTTTGCTCTTTTGACGGTTAACAAATATTATTTCATTAGTATAATTTGCATTTCCCATGTTGACACTGAGGTTGAACTTTCTTCATATGCTTATAACTCACTTTTATGTCTTTTCTATACTCTCAGTTCTTTGTTTTTGGAGAAGAATCCTATTCTGGTGAAAGAAGAGAACCATGGAGAACATCTCTTTTATTACTTTTCCCCTTGTTCAATCCTGAAGAATCCCGCCTCACCTAATTTCCCCCCTTCTCCCACACAAGCCCTTATTTTCAAGAGGAGAATGGAAAAAAGGTAGAATGTAAAGAAGTAAGGGGAAATTGAAGAAAGTAATACCAAAGGCAGGGTTTCATGGGTGAGTCTCCTATAATCCACCATTCCATCTACTCCCACATACTACATACTACATACTACATACTACATACTACATACTACAGCTCAGCATAAAATAAAACTACAGTCCCGGTTTTCCTACTCTACCTAACTGCATTTATTACAACTATCTGATTTTTGAAGAATTCTGAAGTATTTGCAAGGGGATCTTACACTAAAGAAGTGTATGCAATATATGGTGAATTGCCTTCATTCTCTCCATAATCATAGACTGATTACAAAATTGCCCAGAAAGAAATTAGTAATTAAACATGTCAAATCGGGGCGCCTGGGTGGCTCAGTTGTTAAGCGTCTGCCTTCGGCTCAGGGCGTGATCCCAGCGTTCTGGGATTGAGCCCCACATCAGGCTCCTCTGCTAGGAGCCTGCTTCTTCCTCTCCCACTCCCCCTGCTTGTGTTCCCTCTCTCGCTGGCTGTCTCTGTCAAATAAATAAATAAAATCTTTAAAAAAAAAATAAACATGTCAAATCATCTCTGGTAGAACACACTCAATGGCTAAACAAAGATTGACTGAGCTGAGCAGGAAAAGTGCCCCCATGTGGTAAAGGAAACTTACTAAATTTTGTTAGATCATTTAAATTGAAAGAGAACTTAAAGTTCATCTTATCCAACCTGTTCATCATGAAAATCAGGAGAGTAAGAGCAATGCTACAATCTGTTCAAAGACACATTTAAATAAATGAGAGAAACTGGAATCTAACCCAGTTTTATACATTGTCCACAATAACATGCTGCATCTGACTTGAGCTAAATAGAAATACGGTGGAATCTTTACAAGTATATCTATTTAATATCTTAGAGATAATACCTCCACAATAAATTAATTTATTCCAATAATTATACAATTACGTGCTAGGTGCTATGGGGTGCAACAAAGAAACACACACACACACACACACACACACAGGCTACCTACATAAAGGTTATTCTAAGAAATACTGATGGAGTTAATATCCACACGTGTGAGTGACAGTCCAATAAACAATCTAAATATTTTAGTCTGTAGGATATTTATAACACGTCTGCCAAAAATATCTGTTACAAAGATAACTTATTGAGATGTCTAAGAATAAAAACAAAGTCCCCTGTTAAATATGCATAAAGAGAAATGATTTTATTTTTAATGTTGTATTTATTTATTTAGAGCACAAGCAGGGGGAGGGGCAGAGGGAGAGGAAGAAGGAGTGAGAAAAAATCTCAAGCAGACGCCATACTGAGCTCGGATCCTGACATGGGGCTCAATCTCATGACCCTAAGATCATGACCTGAGCTAAAACCAAGAGTCAGATGCTTAAACAACTGAGCTACCCAGGCATCCCAAAGAGAAAGGATATTTAATAATTTTGTTGGAAAGTCTTTCGAAAACTTTTAGTTCATAAAAATATGGTTTTTGATTTGTTTTTTGTTGTTCATTTTGTTTTTAGCAAAACTCATTTTTGTTAAAATGGCTTTAAAATTCAGAGCATTAGCCAATATTTCCTATTGGATGCCCTCCATGGTATTCTTTAATCGGCCATTTTTCCCATGTGAAGTTAACAGGAGGGGCACTTTTCGAATGTTTCAATTTCTGGGAGATGATTGAATGTCTTAGATGACTGAAGATAACTTAGCTTAGACTTACAGCTTGTGTCTAATGCCAAACACATTAATCCTCAAGAAATCCCTCAAGCCATCCACTTTCCTGTCATGTCATTTTGTTTAAACATGAGACAGGCTTTGGATATTTCATGGTTGGGAAAACATCAATTATAGAAACACACATTGGTTTTTATTGTTCTTTTCCTTTTATTGTGATTTTCACTTACCTTCTTACATGCATATAATGTGTAAAATAAGAATGTTTAAAAGGTAAAATCTTAGAATCCTGTAGCACAAATTATAGAAATGTCAAAAAAAATCACAATCTTTCCAGTAATATTAATGTGGTAAATTTACATATGAATCTAAAGTCTGCAATACAATTTAATAAGGTAAATTTATGTTAATCTTAAATTTGTGATATAATTTCACATTCTTATCTCGTGTAAATATCATACTCACTCTAAAATAGAGATATTAGTCCTCTTTAGGGGGAATAAAATATGGTACAGGAAGATTAAGTTACTTGCCCAAGATTAAGAAACTAGCAAAGGTCAGAATCAGTGCTGGAATTGTCTTGGGGAATCCAATTCAAGTGTGCTTGCTACCAAAACAAGGATCTATATACTGAATTCACTTTTATTAGTAGTTTTGTCACTTAATTTGATAACCTTTTACACAAAGCACAATTTCTGAATTTTGGAAAAGCCTCTCTGAAAAGGAAACAAAATGAATACCAATTTTGCATATTCATCCATTTAGAGGTATGCATGTATCCATGTGAAACTCAAGTCACCAGCGTTGCTCGGCCCAACCATCCCCCTCCAAGAACTTTGAGAATACTTATTTTAGCTTTCCCTTGCAAGGGACACCATATTGTTTTTTATCCTTTACATTATAAATCTTTTCCTATATGATCAAGAAAATATAAATCATGTGGCTTCACCTCCCCATAAAAGTGTCTAATTAAGATTAAACTTGTCTCTGTGGTAAATGTAAAATGATTTAATTATAACCAAAATGATCTCAATTGAATAGCTTCTGTTTCAAAGAGTCACTCTCCCAGTGCTAAGAAGCTCATTAAATTCAATTTGCAGTAATGTACTGCTGTCATGTTTCCTTTCTGAACCACAGTATTATAGTAAAGTTCTTTGATTATTTCCCTGTAGGGCAGCATTAATGTGACACACCATGTAAAAGAAAAGCTTAAAAGACACTCAAAGATGCACTACCTTCTTCTTTTTTCAATTGATGTTAATGTTGAGCAGCATGAAAAATATGCCAGAAAGTGTCCCTGTAGCCTGTCCAATGAAGGCAGAAAAACAGCGAAAAAAATTATATTGTTGTTTTTCCTGAAAGTCTAAAGACTTTACTCTGTACTTATGTGATTGCAAACATGTGGGCATTTCTTTCCATAGAATGCAGATGCATTTTGGTACAGGTTTTTATGTTGCCATTGGCATATATTTTTCACGTATATATGAACATTAAGGTTTTAGTGTTCTTTTCAAGGAAGCTCACTCTCTTGGAAATGTGGAATTGGTGTTTTCCAGATAAGAAATCCCCCCCAATCTAAAATTATTGAGTATTACAGTCTGTATAAAGGAGTCACTCCATTTAATCATTTGTTATTTGAATGAATCAAATAGAGGTCTTAAAAATCATTTTTTTCCTTTTAAATATGAAATTCTTTCTGGTTCATCTCTTCACAAAAAATATGTACTAAATAACTTGAGTGTTTGAGGTAACTAACCCAGAACTCAAAATAAAAAAATCACTGAAGGCATGCTGGGTAAAATAACTATATAATAGGCACAGTTGAAATAACTGGTAACAAATATACGCCCATATCCTTTTTTAAAGTTTATTTCTTTTTTTAGTAATCTCTACACCCATCACGGGGCTTGAATCCATGACCCTGGGATCAAGAGTCACATATTCTTCTGACTGAGCCCACAAGGTGACCCAATACACCCAGACCTTTTTAAAATATGTATTCTACTTCAACAATCCGAACTAGAATTACAAAAGTGTGCCACATCTGTTTTGTAAAACATGTTACTATCATTTAAAAGGTGTCAGAGAAAGCAAGGTTAATACGCAGTTGGGAATTTTGGAAGCTGTTGAGACACACACAAATAAATACACATCAAGGTTGTTGTTTTACTGCGTTGGTTACTCTATCAAACAACGATATCAAGATAAAAATAAGATAAAAAATATAGATGCTTCTATTCAGCACTGAAACAATATGTCTTCTTCATTAGCTTCTAATGAAGCAATTAATTCAATTAAATAATCAGTCTAGAAAACGAATGAAGAAGAATCTCTCTTACCAAACTCAGAAACTTCCCTTAATTTTTGAAGACAGTTTGGCTACCTCTCGTCTTTCCTTCCTTCTTCACCTCCTTCTTTCCATTTATCTCATCCTTTGTTTCTTCTTTCCTTTTTTAAAATTACTAATGTTTGTTTTTAATTATACAAATTGTGTAACAGAACATCCTCTGCAGAGAGATTGGACACATTCATCCCTTTGCAACAGCAAGATGTTGCCCATTCACCCACATCTTCATCAGTACAATTTAGTCTCGATCAAACTTATTAGTGAAAAATGAAATCTTGTTGCTATTTTAATTTTCACTTATTTATTAGTGAAGTTGAACATGTTTTATATATTAATATCCCAGGAATATCTGTTGCTTTTTATTTGCATTTTATTTTTGTTATTTGCCTGGAGGTATCTTTTGCTCAGGAGAAATACTCCTTTTTCTTATCAACAATTAAGTTCTAACTTTAATATAAATATTTACTACCTATCATATTTATATTACAAATATTTTCTCCCACATTGTCAGTGAACTCCTTTTTGATGAAGAATATTTTCTCTTTTTGTGAAAATTCTCAGCTCACATGAATACGATTATCTTCAACCTAGTTTAAACTTCTTAAGGGTGTGAAATATATCATTTTCAATTTTAGAATGCATATACAGTTTAGCATCATGTCTAACAATGTCTAATAGGCAGCTTACCTGTTGAATTATTGTCTCTTAAAAATATCATCCTCTGTCCTTCCATCCCACTTTCTAAAGATACAGTTCACAACTGGCTACCACTATTCCTCATTACTTAGCAGCTAGTATTGTAGCCAAATTATTAAAGGCATTTGAATATTGGTTGAACCGTATTTTTTAACTTTAATTCTACAAAATACAAACTCCACTTGCTAAACCTGCATACCTAATGTTCATTAAGGGCTATCAATCACTATACACTTCTGATAATTTTTGCGTGTGAGATCTCATTTTATTTCTGTACCAATATCCTTGCAATTTTCTAATATTCCACAATGGAGTCAGGGAGATTTTTCAAGAGGTCACACCATTTAATAAAACAAAAAATATTTTTAATACAACCGACATAAAATAATAGATGTTTATCAAATAGCTAACATTCACTAGATGGCAAGCTCTTTAGAGCCCTAACTCATTTCATCTTCTCAATCATTCCCATTCAACAGATGAAAAACTGAAGTACAGGTAATTATGTGATTTATTCAAGAGGACAAAACTAGCAGGTCACAGAGCTGGGCTTTGAACCCGAGTCAGGCTGTAGATTGTGTGCACTTCCTCACTTACCGCGAAGCTATACCAAACAGATGGGGGCGGAGTCACAGATTAGATACAGATATAGATACAGATATAGATATAGATATGATTTTCTCATCTATGAAACAGAGATAATAGCCACAGAGGTACCATAAATATTAAAGGAATACACACAAATACTCTTATTCTAGTTGCTGTCTCAGTAAATGCTATGTGTGCGTTGTTCTTATTGTATTATCACTATTATTATTATTACTTCAGTATCATAACAATATCTATTACCATGGCTTATTGTTCCCTTTCTTCATCTTTAACATCTCCTTTTCTGTCTCTTTCTTGGATCCAATTCCCTTTTGCATCATTTAAGTCTAGCTATCTGCTCAGTTGAAACCTCTGCATTCTACTCATTTCTAATTACACGGTTTTCTTCAATCACCTTACACACTCTCACATCTTTAAACGATATCACCAAGACTACTTACCAACCTGCATCTCCAGCCCTGACCTGCTTCCTAAGTGTACCCTCATATGCATAGCTGACTATTGTGTATTTCCACTTTGATAACCTTCATCTGTAAGTTTCTTAACACTGAACTCTGCAGCCCTACAGCCGCATCCCCTGTGTGGGAAAATGTTACAAATCTGTATCTACACTGTTAAGAGATTGAGCCGGTTATACATTAGAAACTTCTGTGCCAAATGTTGGCACAAAAGCTAGAATTCAATGGTTTCAGAGAAAATACAGGATTTAGAGTCTGAAAAAAAAAAGAAGAAATATAGAAATGAGAAATGGAAGTGTCTAACTTAGTGGCTCTCAATTTTATACCCCAGGGGACATTTGGCAATGTCTGGAGACATTTTGGGTTGTCACACTTGGGGCAAGGTGCTACTGGCATCTAGTGGGTAGAGACCCAGGATGCCAATAAACGTCCTACAGTGCACAAGATATTACAAAGATTCGACTGGCCACAAATGTAATAAAACCTGGGTTGAGGAGCCCTAGGCTAACTTTAACGGCAAGTTCTGGATTTAAGGAAGTGGTCAAGTAGCTAGAAATGTCTCTTTATGAATAAACAAACAAAAATCTAAGAAAACAAAAACATCTCAGTCTAGAAAGATCATATATGATCAAACAATCCATCAAGGAGCAGTAAGGTTAGTGAAATGGTGTTTATAGTGCTGTTTCCTTCTCTGTTCATTTTTACTGAAATGTAGACTATTAATAAAAGGAGGGAGAGAAGAGGGTTGAAAAGCAGAAGTGAGCAGCAAAACCAAAAGGGAGCAAGTGTAAGAGATAAGGGGAGGAGAAAGGAGAGGGAAGAGTTCTCTTTTAGTAAAGAGATGGGGTGGTTCACTGGCTTACGGGTTTAGAGAGTGATTGAGATAATCACAGCATTTAACTAATTAGGAAACAAAACATGTAATTTAAGTCAAACTCTAAATTTAACAGCCAAACAAGGCAAAAACAAGACCCACCTGGTTTGTGACTTTGACTACATGTTTCATTCAAGCCTGGAGATGAGCTGAGTCCACATTAAGCTGTGACTGAGGACAGTTAATAAACTATTTTTTCTCTATTTTTGTTGACATTATAACTTTTAGCAATTAATCATGTGTTTATTAAAGAGCTTAAAGGTTTAAAAACTAACCACATTGAAAATTTAGCTGGCTGGGAGTTAAGATGGCAGAGGAGAAGGGGAACCCTGAGCTTGTCTCGTCCCTCAAATACAATTAGATACTTATCAAATCATTCTGAACAACAGAAATCAATCGGAGGTCTGAGAAAAAATTACTGTAAGTCTACAAAAATAAAGAAATGTGCCCACCTTTTGGAAGGTAGGAGATGTGGAGACTTGAATCCAGTGTGATATCACTGAGGGGATATGGCTGTGGGGAGGGAGCCTGCTTAAGGAAGCTGTTGCAAAGCATTATAAGAAGCAGAGTGCAAAATCTGGACTCTTAAAAGTCTGCTACAGTGGGGAACATGCCTGGCTTAAAGGTGCTCAGGTGGTGAAGTGGGGCGGGATCCCAGGTGTTACACCACAATCTGAGGTTTCCGTGGGTCACAAGAAGAATGGATGGCACTTAAGAGACGCACTATTCCCAGGCATAGGAGCATGGAAGCAGACTGAGAACAATGAGTTTGGGCGCCAGCTTTCTGCTCTGTGTTATCATAAACTGTAGACCACTGCACAGTCATGTAACCACTTTCCTGGGAGGGTCCAGCAAAAGGCAGAAGCATGGAGGCAAATGAAAATGAAAACACAACAGATCAAAACCCTTGGGTTGAAGCACAGCTGGTCCTAAGAGGGAAGTATATAGTAGTATAGGTCATCAAGAAGCAAAGTCTGAAATACACAACCTAACCATCGAGAAGAAGAGTCTTAAATACACAACGTAACCTTACACCTACAGGGTTGGAAAAAGAAAGCAAGTAAAGCCTAAGTCCAACAGGAGAAGAGAAATAATAAAGATTAGAGTAGAAATCTCTGAGGTAGAAATTAAAAAACGCAGAACAGATCAATGAAACTAGGAGCTGGTTCTTGAAAGAATTAAGAAGATTGATAAACACCTAGCCAGACTAAACAAAACAAAAAAAGACAAAGAACCCAAATAAATAAAAACATGAATGAAAGAGGAGCGATCACAACCAATACTGTATAAAGAAAGTGTCTAAGAAAAGATAAACAATTATAAGAGAATATTATGAGCAATTATATGCCAATAAATTAGGCAATCTGGAAGAAATGGATAAATTCTTAGAAATATATAAATTACTAAAACTGAAAAGGAAGGCATAGAAAATCTGAATAGACCCATAACCAGCAAAGAAATTGAATTAGTAATCAAAAATCTCCCAATAAATAAGAGTCCAGGGCCGGACAGCTTCCCAGGAGAATTTTACCAAAAATTTAAAGAATTAATACTTATTTTTCTGAAACTGTTCCAAAAATTAGAAATGGAAGGAAAACTTCCAAACTCATTCTATGATACAAGCATTACTTTGATCTCCAAACCAGACAAAGACCCCAATAAAAAGGAGAATTACAAACCAATATCCCTGAAGAACATGGATGCAAAAATTCTCAACAAGATACTAGATCGGATCCAACAGTACATTAAAAGGACTTTTCAGCACAACCAAGTGGGATTTACTCCTAGGCTGCAGGGACGGTTCAACATCCACAAATCAATCAACATGATACACCACATTAATAAAAAAAAGAAGAACCATATGATCCTCTCAATAAATGCAGAAAAAGCATTTAACAGAATACAGCATCCTTTCTTGATTAAAACTCTCTGCAGCATAGAGACAGAAGGAACATCCTTCAGCTTCATAAAGGCCTTATATGAAAGACAGTTAATATTATCCTCAATGGGGAAAAACAGAACTTTTCCCCTATGGTCAGGAACACTACAGGGACATCCACTCTCACCACTGTTGTTCAACATAGTATTGGATGTCCTAGCCTCAGCAATCAGACAACAAAAAGAAATAACAGGCATACAACTCAGCAAGGATAAAGTCGAACTTTCACTCTGTGCAGATGACCTGACACTCTATGTATAAAACAAAAAGATTCCACCAAAAAATTGCTAGAACTGATACATGAATTCATCAAAGTAGCAGGATATAAAATCAATGTACAGAAGTCTGTTGCATTTCGATACATTACAATGAAACAGCAGAAAGAGAAATCAAGGAATTGATCCTATTTATAATTGCACCAAAGACCATACGATAACTAGGAATAAACCAAACCATAGAGGTAAAAGATCTATACTCTGAAAACTATAGAACTCTTATGATAGAAATTGAGGAAGACAAAAAGAAATGGAAAAACATTCCATACTCATGGATTAGAGGAGCAGATATTGTTAAAATGTCTGAGCTACCCAAAGCAATCTACACCTTCAATGCAATCCCTATCAAAATACCACCAGCATTTTTCACAGAGCTGGAACAAACAATTCTAAAATTTGTATAGAACCAGAAAAGACCCCAAATAGCTAAAATAATGTTGAATAAGAAAACCAAAGCTGGAGATATCCCAATTCCAGACTTGAAGGTGTATTACAAAGCTGTAGTCATCAAGACAGTATGGTATTGGCACAAAAACAGATACATAGATCAATGAAACAGAATAGAGAACCCAGAAATGGACCCACAACTATATGGTCATATAATCTTCAACAAAGTAGGAAAGAATATCCAATGGAAAAAAAAGATAGTCTCTTCAGCAAATAGTGTTGGGAAAACTGGACAGCCACATGCAGAAGAATAAAACTGGACCACTTTTTTATACCATACGCACAAAAAAAAAGACCTAAATGTGAGACAGGAGTCCATCAAAATACTAGAGGAGAACACAGTCAGCAACCTCTTTGACCTCTGCCACAGCAACTTCTTGCTAGACACATCTCCAAAGGCAAGGGAAACAAAAGCAAAAATGAACTATTGGAACATCATCAGGATAAAAAGCTTTTGCACAACAAAGGAAACAATCAACAAAACTAAAAGGCAACCTATAGCATGGGAGAAGAAATTCACAAATGATATATCAGAAAAAGGGCTAGTATCCAAAATCTATAAACAACTTATCAAACTCAACACCCAAAGAACAAATAATCTAGTCCAGAAATGGACAGAAGATATGAACAGACACTTCTCCAAAGAAGACATACAAATGGCTAACAGACACATGAAAAATGCTCAATATCACTCGGCAGCAGGGGAACATAGATCAAAACCACAATGAGATACTATCTCACACCAGCCAGAATGGTTAAAATTAACAACTCGGGAAACAGCAGATGTTGGCAAGGATTTGGAGAAAGAAGAACCCTCTTACACTGTTGGTGGGAATGCAAGCTAGTGCAGCCACTCTGGAAAACAGTATGGAGTTACTCATAAGTTAAAAATAGAACTATCCTACAACCCAGCAATTGTACTACTACGCATTTATCCAAAGAATACAAAATTAGTGATTTGAATGGGTACATGAACCCCAATGTTTATAGCAGCAATGTCCATAATATACAAAATATGGAAAGAGCCCAGATACCCATCGACAGATGAATGGATGAAGAAGTGGTATATATATTCAATGGAATACTACCCAGCCATCAAAAAGGATGAAATCTTGTCACTTGCAACAAAGTGGATGTGACTAGAGGGTATTATGCTAAGCAAAATAAGTCAGTCAGAGAAAGACAAATACCATATGATTTCCTCATATGTGGAATTTAAAAAAGAAAACAGATGAACATAGGGGAAGGGAAGGAAAAATAAAATAAGATAAAAACAGAGAGGGAGACAAATCATAAGAGAATCTTAACTATAAGAAACAAATTGAGGGGTGCTGAAGGGGAGGTGGGTCAGGGGATGGGGTTACTGGGTGACGGGCATTAAAGAGGGCACTTAAAGTGATAAGCACTGGGTGTTATATGTAAGTGATAAATCACTAAATTCTACCCCTGAAACTAGTAATATACTGTATGTTAATTAAATTGAATTTAAATTAAAATTTTTTTTTAAATTTATCTGATATTTAAATTCTGTTAAATTTTTTATATATTTATATTTAAGAATTTCAATGAGAGACCTGCAGAATCAAAAATCTACAAAGAAACAAGGAACAGACTAAACTTAACCATGACCTCTGCCTTATGTCCAACTCTTTAATTCATCGTTCATTAGGTAATCACATTGTACAACTCTTCCTAAAATTTCATCTCCAGGGGCACCTGGGTAGCACAGCAGTTAAGCGTCTGCCTTCGGCTCAGGGGGTGATCCCGGCGTTATGGGATCGAGCCCCACATCAGGCTCTTCCGTTATGAGCCTGCTTCTTCCTCTCCCACTCCCCTTGCTTGTGTTCCCTCTCTTGCTGGCTGTCTCTGTCTCCGTCGAATAAATAAATAAAATCTTAAAAAAAAAAAAAATTTCATCTCCAACCGGGTTGGGCTTTGGTCTAATACCTTAGGTAATTCTGCACATCAATTGTAGTAGTTATAAAGTATAGCAGTGAAGAGCAAGAAACCTGGAAAACAGACCCTGATGGTTTTTGACTGAATAACCATCTCTCTGGACTCAGTTTTCTCGACTGAAAATGATACCTATTAATAATTCCTATATCATGGGGTTGTTGTGAGAATAAAAAAATATATATCAAGTGCTTTAGTGGCTGGTACTTTGTAGATGCTCAATTATGTGAGCTATTATTTTTAATAATACTATTGCATATACTTTCCAAAAGGGAACTATGTCATTTTAGGAACTAAAATGTATCTAATTATTTCTAAAAGTACATACCTATATGTGTGTGTATGCATGCATTATAGATAGTCGTTCCATCATTATATTTAATCATGGTAGGTTCTGACTGAATATTTATGATCAAGTGTTAAAACATAAATCCCATTTCTTTAGGAATTTAAATGTTTTACTGAAAACTCATGTTAAATATTACATAATTTCAAATATTTGACATGATCATTAAAGGTTATGAGTTCAAAGGAATATTAATGTAAAATTTTATATGTCTGCATACACGTGTATATGAATAATGAAATGCCTTTACTCACCCATGTAATATATATGATTAAATCCTCGTAACAACCCAGTTTAATAAGTTTCACAGTACTCCTGTTTTACACTTGAGAAAGTCAAGATAAAATAATTTGCCTAACAGATCAAAATTATTCAGTTGATTTCAAGTTTGAATCTTAGATTTGTTTAACAGTTAAATCCATGACCTTAATTTTTTCTACTCATGTCCAAAACAGGGCCTATCGTATCTCCTAGTTACTGATCAAATTTTGGCATTATAAAGCATTTTATAAACTGAAAATTGTTTATTAGAAATAATAATGCGGGTTATGGTAGAGAGACTATTTTATAGAAGCAGCAGTCTAAGCATTTATGAGGAATAGGAAGAATTTTTATAAACAGAGATTAAGATTGCATTTATGTGTTATTTTATTGTTATAGAAGAATGTTTTGCTGGACGTTTTACTTTTGGATTAGTCTGGTTGATACTATATAGGCATGACCTGAATAAAGAACCATAGAAATCTGTGAGTGGGAAAGGAAATATAATTTGTGGACACAGAGTTTTTTTAAAAAAATGCAGATTTTATCAAGGATAGTAACTGAAATGTTCTCCCCTTTGAGTAAAATCATGAAAGAAAGGACTATGCTTAATGTTTTTTAATTTATAAGTTGGAAACATAAATGCATGTCCTAATGAGAAGCCTAAGATAGAATAACGAATTAATCACATTAGGAGAACCTTGCCCTTTGCATTTCCTTCCTCCTGGGAACTTAAATGCTGAATTTTAATGTTGCATTAACATTTGCAATAAAAGTTAAAACCCTAAAAGTAAAATGCAAACTTCCTTGCAGAATAATGTGGTAATTGTACAAACTATACCTAATAACTCAGGAGGGCTAAAGGGAAGGATAAATTGTTGCCACTTAAAATTACAAAGGAATTTCCAAGGTGTGATGAAGTTACTGACTTAATTAAAGTTTGCCACAATATCAAAGGCAAATGCTGCATGTTTGTCTTGCTTTATTTAATGGACATTACTGAAAAGCCACGTGTCTCAAGCCATTATAAATATTTCTTTGGTTGCTAACATTATTATCATCTTGCAAAAATTGTATTTCCATTTTGGTTCAAACAATGCCTTGATTTTTTTTTTTTTAACACTTTGATTTTCACTTACTGGATTTTGCCAGCATCCCATAGATAACACATATGTATATTCCATATGTAGGAGGCTTTAAAAAGGTAAAAGTCAAAACTAGGTGCTACAAATATTTTTTGAAAGAAGTATTAAACATGAGCTTTTGCAGCCAAAGTTACTTGTGGGGGTAAGAATAAGAAACTATTAAAAGAAAAAGAACTTGAATAACTGGCATGGTTCTTTTAAGGTACCACTTAGACCCAAAATATTACCTTGCTCCTGAGCCCAGGACTGACTTTCTAAACACCTACCAAGGCAACAGAAGAACAATTTTCACACGAGGCTATTCTTAAACACATCTCACAAGTAGACAATATTTAGAGGAATGTTTCATTTTGTCAGTATTACCCCACCTGTGTAACTATATTCACTTTCATCTCAAGAATTTACCAATACAGTGATGGGTCAGCGTGGAAAATAAAAACAAAATTATAAGGAATGAAGGGGAAACATAGCAAGGCTAGGGCTCCCTTAAAAGAGAGATTCTAGTTGCCCCATAAATTCACTAAAATTATTTATATTTGGGAGTATTTGATATATTTGAATATGATGAGTGAAAAAATTGAAAGTCTTCTATCCTGAAGTTCTGTTTCTTTCAACGGAACCTTTTGCTATTTCTTTTATGTATCTGATCTAAACAGATTCCTTCTGGTATTGTTGGATGAGGAAAGTATTCTTAAGTGGATACCTAAGAAGATCTGCTGGTCTGTTATTTATTTGAAATTTAGGCAGAACAAATAATCATGCTCTTTCAAAGACTCAGGCCTAAAGAATTACTCCCAATCCTTTTATCTGGGAATGCTGACAACTCCTCATACACATTCGTGGGGCTGTTACCTGGAAATCCCAAGGCGGTTGACATTTAATATGCCAGGCTTAGAAGCCCACCGCTGCCATTTTGTAGCTATATTTGTTTGTACAAGTTACATGAGCACTCTGAATTTGTTTCTTCAACTTTAAAATGAGAATATTAATACCTACAAAGGGGGGTTATAAGGATTAAAATATGTAACATGTGAAGAATTTTTACAGAGAAGTCATTCCATAATAGGTACTATTTTAAAACCACTGTCTGAGTAAGACATTTAAAAATATAAACCTAATTTTCTGGTTCCCCTACTCACTGATGTAAATCTATCTTTAAATAGATTTGTATTTAAAACCCAAAGACTATTTTTTGGTAATAATATGTAGATTTACTATAATTTGTTTTAAAAAAAGAGAGAGAGACCATAGAAAATAGTCTCCAAGATTGTTCGACATCATTCGCACTTCCCAGGAGTCATGCTGTTTTTCAGTCCCCTCCTCTAATGAACAGGTCTGACCTGTGTAACTAGTCGAATATTACGGAAGTGATGGAGTGCAGCTTCATGGCTCCTTCATAAAAGACATTCAGTGGGGTGCCTGGGTGGCTCAGTCTGTTAAGCATCCAACTCTTGGTCCTGGCTCAGGTCATGATCTCAGGGTCGTGAGATGGAGCCCCGCATCAGGCTCCATGCACAGTGTGGGTCTGCTTGAGGTTCTCTCCCTCTTCTTCTGCCCCTCCTCTGCTTGCTCTCTCTCTCTCTCTCCCTCAAATAAATAAATAAAATCTTCAAAATGACTGCATTAAAAAAAAGAAGACATTCAAGCTTTTACCTCACTCTCGGATTAATCACTCTAGGAAAGCCAGACGCCATATTGTGAGGACAGTTACATAGCCCTATGTTAAGAGCCATGTGATACAGATCTCAGGTGGCCAACAGCCAGCACCATCCTGTAAGCCATGTGAGTAAGCCACCATGGGAACAGACCTTGGGGCTCCAGTCATGCATTAAGGTGACTGCACCTTGGCAACACTGACAGCAATCTCATTGAGAATCTTGAGCCAGAACCGTCTACCTCCACCACTCCCAAATCCCTGACCATAATATTATGTGAGAAAATAAATGTTGATTATTATTATGCCCCTATGTTTTGGAGTGGTTTCTTATGCAGTTAAAGGTATCTAATAAAGGTCTAACCATGCATCTGGTAATAATAATCTGTTATTTTGTTCTTAATGATCTGATAGCAGCCAACACTGGCTTAGAACAGAAGTACCATCTGACTGAGCCCAGACCACTTTGACAAACCACAAAATTGGGAGCTAAATAAATGGTTGTTGTAAATCAGTAGTCTGGGGTTAGCAACACAGCAAAAGCCTAATGATAAATATCATCTTTGTTGTTGTGTCCTCTCATGGGACTTGCCAAGCTGAACTTCAAGTGTTTATAGAAGAGCAAATGATTAAAATGACTAAACACTCCTCAGCAGAGCAAACTGATGGGGGGGGGGTTGCTGAGATCCATAATCAATATAAAACTGTATTAACTAAGAAGGTGTGGTATCGGTAGGAGAATATAACAATTGGCCCATGGAACAGAATATAAAGACTGGAAACTGATACGTGTATATAAGAAAATTTGATTTATCATGACTGAGCTGGTATTTTTCACTGGGAAAGGTTAATATTTTCCATGGAGGTTTCTGGGAAAATTATTTATTTAAAATTTTATATAGAAATTATTAATTCTATGAATGGAAATAATGATATTCTGTCACTATCTTACACTATAGAAAAATCAATTCCACGTGGCTCAGAGACTGTATTTTTTTTTTAAAGATTTTATTTATTTAGTTGACAGAGATAGAGACAGCCAGCGAGAGAGGGAACACAAGCAGGGGGATTGGAAGAGGAAGAAGCAGACTCATAGCAGAGGAGCCTGATGTGGGGCTCGATCCCATAACGCCGGGATCACTCCCTGAGCCGAAGGCAGATGCTTAACGACTGCGCCACCCAGGCGCCCCAGAGACTGATATTTGAAAGACAAACTTCAAAATGTTTAGAGGGCATTAGAGTAGAATGCCTTGATGACCATGGGCAGGAAAGAATTTCTTAACAACACAAACATGCACATACAAAGCATAAATCATAAAGGAGAAGGTGGATAAACCTAACTGTATCAAAATAAGGATGACCTATTCATAAAAAATATCAAAACAGTGGAAAAAATGAGCCACAGATTGAGATAAGGAACACATACTACTCTCCAAGACTATTTTCCAAAATACGTAAAGTGCTCTATAATTATATATGAAACAAATTCCAAGTAGAAAAAATGGGCAAAAATATTGAATAGGCTCTTCACAAATAAGGGAAACTGAACAGTCAATAATCTAACAAAAATAGTGTTTATTCATTAGTAACTGGGGAATTATAATTCATAACCAAAATAAGATGCCATTTCAACTCATCAGATTGGCAAATTACATTTTTTAAAAAGTCGGATGATACCAAATCTTGGCAAGTATATAGATACAGCAGGGACAAGTCCTTCATGGTTGGAAGTGGAAAACAGTACTAAAAATTTTCTAGATAATTGTAATTACCTAAAACTATTGAATGTGTACCCACCATATGACTCAGCAAGTGCACTCCTAAATCTATAATCTAGAAAACTCTCCTGCGTGAGCACTGCTGTCATTGACAAAAATGTTCATAAGCACAATTTGTAGTGGCAAGAACTGAAAATGTCACAAATATATCAAGAATAGAATAGAATCATACACAGTAGGGGAAATAAACTGCAACAATATACATGTACTTCAGGCACATTAGAGTTATTTAAAGGAACAGGTCTTAGAAGAAATCACATCCAGTTGACCCTTGAGCAATATAGGAGTCAGGGACTATGACCTCCATGCAGTTGAAAATCTGGGGGTAACTTTTGATTCCCCAAAAACTTAACTACTAATAGCCTACTGTTGATTAGAAGACATACCCTTACCGATAACATCGAGTCAATTAACTCATACTTTGTATGTTATGTGTATTATATACTGTATTCTTACAATAAAGTAATCTAGTGGAAGACAAGTGTAATTAAGAAAATCATAAGGAAGAAAAATACATTAACAGTTATGTACTGTATGTATCAAAAAAAAAAATCATGATAAAGGGACCCACACTGTTCAAACCTGTGTTGTCAGGGTCAACCGTAGTGTAAGTCTATTTTTACAAATTGCAAAAACATGTAAAAATTTCAAATCACATCCAAATATATGCAATATCCCCCTTAGAAAAAAGAAAGGGAATGATAAAACACAGAATTGTGAACATCGGTTTTCTATGGAGGGAAAGGATGTGGATGGACTGAGGAAAGGCCCTTAGCACTAGGTAGTAGATACATGAGATTCTGTAATATCGTTATTTTTTATATCTTATACATGTTATAAATATTCTTTTATATCTACTTGATGCTAAAAATAATGATTAATTTAAAAAAGAAAGCCTTATGTCATCAGTTTTCTTATTGGAATTGATCATCAAGGAAGCAATTTTCCATGCCGGTAATTCTTACTGCAGGTCCAATAAAAGCACTGTGCTTCACATTTGGGCCTCTGGGCAGGGGGTCATAGCAGATGTTTGCTAAGAGCTGAAAGGAAACTGGATGGATGCCAAGAGCAGTGCTTATGACATTGTTCCCACCCTGGCAGAGATATTAAAGTCAGCATATAAAGAAAAGCAGTAATGCGCTATATCCAAGAGGTCATGGATTCCTGAAAATCTCAACACCACACTTCATAACTGCTTTAAACCCACATTGAAAAAAACATCTGTCCTCTGCCTATCTCTTCCTGAGAATTTGCCAAACCCATTAACCTTTTTTTCCTAAAGGGAGTGATTCCCCTATAGACCCAGAGAGCCAAGAAGAAGACTGTGACAGGTGGGAGTGGAGAACGGCTGTTTATAGAGTCATAGGGAGGTGACCAACAGGATAAGAACGAGCTTTCAGATGCTTGGCCATGCCTATGGACAGGGAAGCAGAAACCTGCTTGAGTAACTCAAACTTGGAAGGTTTCTGCCAATCACACTGAAAAATGAACCATTATTTTGCCCTTTTTCTGCTGGGCTGACCCTTCTGGCAGCTTTGTTCTGACCCTGGAAGATTCAAACTCATTCACACTCTGTATGTTTTGATTACAGGCACCACCAGGTTCTCTGTAGGCTTCCATGGGTTTACAAGTTTATAAATTACTTGGCATTAGCAGGAATGTGACACTCGGTGGGCACAAATCCTTCCGTTACTTGTCTTTCTGCATTATTTACCAGACATAAAAACAGAAACACATACTTCTGCCATGCATCATAATTTATAAGTACTTTCAAATTTACGGGAGTTTTTTTTCCATCTTTTTCAAGAAATCTGAGCCTTCAAGTAGTTAACAATTTTTAAGGTTGTTAACACCAAATAAGAATCAGAGCTAGAAGTCAATTCCAGGCCTTTTGAAGTCCCAGAGCTTCAAGCCTCTTCCATGACATCCTAAAGAGTCTTCAAAACACACGCTTGATGAAGAGATTTGAGGAGTGGGAAAATTATACCTTCTTTCGGTACTGACTTACACTTCATGGTTGAAATGGTTGAAAGTGATGTTTTTTTTGGGTGCAGACTAGATGCCAGTCACTGTATTATATAGTTTAATACACATTTGCCCATTTTTGTCTTTTTACCCATCTGATCTGATGATGATGATGATGATGGTGGTGATGATATGTTGCTGTTGTTGCCACTGACTCACTTTCACAGATCAGATTCCAACAGGATATAAAACAATTAAATTGCAGAGAAATTTTTAGACCAAATTCTGTCTAAATACAGCACCTAATTGCTATGAAAACACCTGGTCCCAAGTTATATAAGATATGGAGATATATACTATATTTTTGAAACTGCAAGAGTGACTTAAATATATATCAGAATCACTACTCTGTTTACTATAACCGATATGGAACAGACAGAAATTTAACCCTCTAGATGCCTGTGTGCGAGTGTGTGTGTTTGCGTGTGCATCTGTTCAATGTTATCTCGGCATCTCATATTTTCAGATTAGGCCAAAGAGGATCTGTATATAGATCTATACCTTCCCAATTGTCTTCATTCTCCAGATACCATGGAAGACATGGCAGATGCCTGTGTAGTCATTTCTGAAGAATTTCAAATACATTGGCATGTGTTCATGGGCGAGAGCTATTGTCCTCAGTCAGGAGTGGTTTTGTTCTCAAGGGGACATCTGACGATGTTTGGAGACATCTTCGGTTGTCACAAATGAGGGAGGTACTACAAGCATCTTATGTGTAGAAGCCAGGGATGCTGCTAAACATGTTACAATATACCAAGGCAGCCCTCCACAACAAATTATGATCCATCCCAAAATGTTAATAGTATTAAGGTTGAGAAACCCTAGGGCTTGAGGCAAACAAGAGATAGAAGCAAAGTGCCAAGATTTGACCATAGGTAGAAGTGCTGAAAATTTTTAACCACTGCTTACTTGTCCACCAGCTGGGTCTCCAGAGGGACTTGCTATAAGCAAGGATATAGCTGTTTTTGAGATTAAAGAACATTTAAGTCACCTGCCAGCTACGTATATCCAAGCGAGGAAAGACAAAAATAAATAAACAAATAAATAACCCACAGGTAACAGAGCACCAAAAATAATGTTACTGCCTGAAGTTAATGATAATATAATTTTCATTATTTAACTAAAACAAAAAGATATTCAGAAACTTCTGGAAGAAGCCACATGAGCAAAGACATGCTGTTTGTTTTTAAATAAGGAGTTTTTTTTTTTTTTAAGATTTTATTTATTTATTTGACAGAGAGAGAGGCACAGTGAGAGAGGGAACACGGCAGGGGGAGTGGGAGAGGGAGAAGCAGGCTTCCCACCAAGCAGGGAGCCCAATGCAGGGCTCCATCACAGAACGCTGGGATCATGACCTGAGCTGAAGGCAGACACTTAAAGACTGAGCCACCCAGGTGCCCCTAAATAAGGAGTTTTCTGATTCTGGTGGTAGGTGTTCGTCAACATGGCTGCAGCCATCTCTTACTTTCTTTTATTCTTATGAGGCTAAGGAAAGTGACTGGGCATCAAGCAGTCACTGGAGAGAGAAAGAAAATATTCATTTCCTACCCTCTCATTTATTTTCTTTCCCTTGCTCTAAGCTTCGCATTAATAAAGCATAGAAGGAAGAAGAAACCAGGACTAAAGATATTTGAATGCATCCTCCTTCCCATATAAAACCTATAATTTTCTGAAATTTTCAGAAATGCGTTACTTCTTTTCCCTTTTGACTGCCTGTGTTGAAATTCACAGAAACCAACAAAAGACATCATGAAGTCTCCAGCATGAATCATTTATTTGGACAAAATAGGGAGGCTATTTAAAAAAAAGGGGGCAGTAATTCCTTCTTGCTGTCAAAAGATAAAGGCTTACAATTTCCTGCTGAAATGTGTACAATACCTTGTAAATTGTGAACATGTAATCATCTTTTGAAAAAGAGAAGAAAAACACCAATTGGCAACATTTTGCCATAGAAGTGAATACATTACTGCAAACCATAAATATTTTTAATTCTAGTCTTCTCAGGGAAGAAGATAAAGGTCAATTGTTCAGTACCAGACAATTAAAGGTTTAGTTAAAGCCAACCAAAAAGGTGATAGAAGTTAGAAAAGTGACCATTCTAAAACTAGTCCTTTCTTAAGTAAACTTTTGCTCTCGTTAGATCTTGGAGTCATACCTAACTATATTAACGTGAGGTCTGTAATATTCCAACGAGTAACAGAATGAGCCATTCAAGTCCATCTGTCCTGAACATGACCGAGGAAAGCAAAATTTCTTTTGGGTGGCGACAATTCTACTACTGAGAATATACCAAGACTGACTGCAGTAATTATAGTGAGCAAAATTATGTTTGTCCGTGCAAAATGCCATGTTCCTATATTGCTCCCCATCCGCCAACAGAGAATTATGAAGGAACATTTGCAGTAAGGAATTATATTTGTTCATTGTCATTCGGGAATCATTACCACCCTTTAAACTACAATTGTTGGTGTCAGTGGTAGGGCTTTGTGGTTACTCTGTGGCCATTACAATCTTTCCCTGTAACAATGAAGGCAATCCTATTCAAACTGGCTACAGAGAGCATATTTAGACTGAAATGGGAAGCAAAACTTCTTTTTAAAAACTATCCATCTCCCTTCCTTTAATTGGAAAAACACCACCACCACCACCACTATTTTAATCTGATTAATTTCTAGAGTTCTGAGACAATATTGGGAAGTGGGTGGTTTGCTTTTGGCGAATCCCTCCTCTCATTTCAGCACTGCCTATCCCTCTGCTTTGATGCTCAGATTGGGAACTGTTCTCACAAAACTCACTTTTCCCTTCTCCCCTATTCCTACCTTAATCTCCTTCTCTCTTTAGTTGTGGGGCTATTTTCTCACTTAATCTCATGTGCTCATCGGAGAAACAAAATCCAGACTCTCCTCATTACACCACAGCCTTATAGAGATAAACTCCCTTTGGTCCTTTCACACTCAGGATCAGCTTCCTTTATTTCTTGCTTAGGAAACCAAGTTCAAACTATCAGAAAGGACTGTGGATATCTACGGCTTGTCAAAGCTATCAAGGAGATCAAAGAATCCCTCTTACATTGTTGGTGGGAATGCAAGTTGGTACAGCCACTCTGGAAAACAGTGTGGAGGTCCCTTAAAAAGTTAAAAATTGAGCTACCCTATGACCCAGCCATTGCACTACTGGGTGTTTACCCCAAAGATACAGACGTAGTGAAGAGAATGGCCATATGCACCCCAATGTTCATAGCACCATTGTCCACAATAGCTAAATCGTGGAAGAAACCGAGATGCCCTTCAACAGATGAATGGATTAAGAAGTTGTGGTCCATACATACAATGGAATATTACTCAGCTATCAAAAAGAACAATTTCTCAACATTTGCTGCAACATGGATGGCACTGGAGGAGATAATGCTAAGTGAAATAAGTCAAGCAGAGAAAGACAATTATCATATGGTTTCTCTCATCTATGGAACATAAGAAGTAGGAAGATCAGTAGGGGAAGAAAGGGATAAAGAAAGGGGGGTAATCAGAAGGGGAATGAAGCATGAGAGACTATGGACTCTGAGAAACAAACTGAGGGCTTCAGAGGGGAGGGGGGTGGGGGAATGGGATAGGCTGGTGATGGGTAGTAAGGAGGGCACGTATTGCATGGTGCACTGGGTGTTATACACAACTAATGAATCATCGAACTTTATATCAAAAACCAGGGATGTACTGTATGGTGACTAACATAATATAATAAAAAAACATTAAAAAAAAGAATGACAAAACTAAGACAGCTTTGGTTTGATTCCTACTGTAGAGTCATTATATTCTGGGGAAAAAACAGTTGAAAAATTAATAGACTTGATTTTTGCCATCAGGTTGCTTAGGAAACATAAGTTCAAAAAAAGATAGCAGTATAAAAGAATACCTAAGGGGCCAAGTGAATCATAGGAATTATATAAACCAGGGGGTTCAGACAAGGGAGAGAGGGCAGGGCACTGGGACAGTTTCATTTCTTCTCTTTTCCTCAGCTGTGCCATTGTGGCCACATAAGGGTCGTGGTTATGCAAATGAGCAACAATGGTGGCAGAGGAGGTCATGCAGTCACCAGCAAAAGAGGCCACGTAAGGATGTGAGGAAACTTGAAACACTGAAAACATCATTACTCAAACTGACTTCTCAAGGGAGAATGGTAGAAGAGATAAGGAAACCCTGGTTAGATTAGTCGGTGTGTTTCTACACGTTTTTACATCTATGGAAAATTCACAGGCAAATATATTTAAGCATTGCTAACAGTAGCTATTTCTAAGGAGTGCATACATGCATGCATGTGTGTGTGGGCAGGGAAGAATTCTGAGTTAGATTTTTTTTTTATTGTGTGCCTTTTGTATTTTTTGGTAATCATGTACACATATTACTTCTGAAATTAAAAAAAAATAGTTTTAAAAGCATGCTCAGTTGATTCTAATTATTTTTGACATATTTTCGTCTAAATTTAATGTATCTTAACACAAACTGACATTTGTTTTAATATCCAATGCTGGATAAATATTTTATAGATTCATTAGGACCAAATGGAAGTATTAAGGACTAAGGAAGATTCAGAAGAAGCTAAAGAGCTGGTCTTCTGGTGTCAAGACAGGAATAACACAAATGTGATATATTTTTATTCTTTCCCACTTTTCTGTTAAAAAAAAAAAGGAATCTCAGTCCAGATCTTTTCTGATATCTATTCTGGCCTAGTAATCATCACATCAGGTTGAGATTCCTGATATTGCCCAAACTCCATGTTTCTGTTTCTGGACTTGCCTGATACAGTATGATGTGCCAGAATGATCATCCCACAGAACTGGTACTCAAAAGCCTGCATTTTATCCTTCCCACTTCTTGCCTGGTCTCTGGTCAATGCTTAAGGCCTGGTGATGTTCTCTCTGAAATATCATAGCCTGTCCTTTCTGCAAATCCACCAGTATTACCTCCTGGATTCTTCAAAACGCACCATCTCTGAGGTTCTTCCTGACCATCTGATCCCTGTATGATTAGACCTCCATTTGTGATCCTTTATCAGTGGTTGAATTCATGTTCTCAACCATTGTGTGATCAATTCATCCTACAATGAACCTGGTACATTACAGGGAGCCACAGTAGAAAGGGCCCTGGCTTCTGTGTCAAATCAAACTGGTTATTTCCTGGCTCCCTCACTTTCCGATTTTGTAAATTCTGGATGAGTTAACTCCTTTGAACTCTGGTTTCCTTATCAGTAAAATGGGCCCAAGCACCACAGTACAGATTTGCTCTTTGCTATCTTCCAAAAGAGTAAGATCATATCATTTTTCTACTTATTGTCCTTCAACAACTTTCACTGTTCAAAAAAAAAAAAAACAAAAAAAAAAACAAGGAATGAAAACCCACAGTGTCCAAAGTCCAATCAACTATCACCTCACTGCCTCTCCAACTTCCATTTATGTCACACTTCCCATCCATACCACCTGCTGTAATGACTGCTTTGGGATTCTTCTATCCTTCCCTTTGCTCTTTCATGGTGGACTTCATCTCACCATTCAAATCTCAGTTTTAATATCACTAACCTGAAGTTTCTAATGAATAGTTCATTTCTGCCATTTCTATCATTATAGCACTTTGTTTACATATACAAAAATCTAAATTTGTAATTTAAACTAATTTATTGTTTCTGTTATGCTCTGTGTTCCCAACCAGACTATAAGCAAATTCAAGGTCTTTTCTCCCCCCAGTAATATGTACTCAGCATCTAGTACAATGTGTATCTTGTAAATGAATCATAGGATCATGGGAATACTTCAGGAGGAGATTATGGTGCACGATCCGAGCAATACATGGATGAGGCAGCACAATGAGATATTACAAGATGCCTATCCCAGGGGTAATGAAGTAATGATCCAACAGTTATCTGTGGACTTGCTTGTGAAATAAAGAAAAAGAGAAACTGTAAGGATAGAGAGATGCTGGAAATTACCTTAGTTTACTTTCTACTTTAGCAGAAATTTAGAGTATTTTGCCAACTGTTTGTCCTGTAATGTCAAAAACCTAAGGAGTATCTCTTCCACCACATTCTCTTCTGTTATTTAGCCACCGTAGGACCCCAAATATTACACACAAATGGTATCAAAATATATTCTTGAGGAATAAAGAAATGATGGATACATTTCCAAGAAATATAGGTTTACATGAATCTTGAAACGGAAAAGACTATGAAAAGCATATAAACTAGTTCTCATCACTTTTTAAATAAATAAACAAACCTAGAGCAAATACATGATGAATAAATGCACCCAGAAAATTAACAAAAATAAATAGTACAAGGACCCAAGTACCCTCATGTCTAGTTAGGTTTCTTTTGTGTATCACAGCAGACTTACACAGATTTTGTTATTTGATCTCAAACTTTGTAATAATATTTGAAAGATGAAATTAATCTGACTTAGGCTATGACTCATTGTAAAGATTTGCAATCCTTCTAGACAATTGAGAGTTGGCTTCAGACTAAATACCTTCATTCACATTTGTCACAATCTCTACTTAAAATGAATCCAATAATTTTCTGATTAATAATATGTTTATTTTTCATTCCCCTCACCACATCATGTTTTTCTTTATCTCTTTGCCTTCTACATGTCTCTTTCATCTTCTTTACGTGGGAAAATACATTGGTCAAAACTGAAAACACACAACAAAATCTCTCCCACTATAATGTGCTACTAACAGAACAGCTTTGGAAGCTAAAATCAAAGTGTGTGAAGAGGAACCATAGGGCTGGGGAAGAAAATAACGTCTCATTAATGGGCCACCATAAACCAGAGCAAACAGGTTTTGTTTTTTTTTTTTTTTTTAGTTGAATGAAAAGAGCTTCATTACTCCTTGAGTGGATCTTCTTCTGACAACTACAGCTCAACACTAAACCTTGCTAGTTGTCTGCATTGACCTTTATGAAGAAGTTCTTCTAAAAAAATCATGCAGTCAATCTTCTACCCTAGTGATACTTTTTTTCTATGGAAGGCAAAATAAAATACAATACAAAAATGGAATGCTTAATTTCAAAACAAGTCTTTAAACTGGGTTTCTTCTATTAAATTAAAATACATGTATATACTAAACAGCTTAGGCAACCATTTTCTTTTTTTTTCTTTTTTCTTTTTTTATACTTTTTATTTTGTTATATTAGTCACCACACAGTACAACCCCAGTTTTTGATGCAATGTTCCATGATTCATTATTTGCGTATAACACCCAGTGCACCATGCAATATGTGCCCTCCTTGATTGGGATAGGCTGGTGATGGGTATTAGGCAACCATTTTCAAAAGAAAAGCATGGCGCTCACCCTTTGCTGGTAGAAAAGAAATCATCTTTCAGTTATCTCCCATTGTAGCCTCCTCAAGAAGGTTAAAATAATGGGGTGAAAATCCTCTTGCAGAGTAAATACTTCCCTCTGAAATACAAGCCTCTGTCAAAAATCTCAATGGTTTAGGTTCTGGCTTTCTTTCTGAATGATGGTCTCTCTAGTTCATTTTCTGATATTTGCTTTGCTAATTCAGTTTCGGTCTCCCACAAGTTAAAGTAACACCAAATGCAAGTTCAACCAGCCATAATTGACTTTGCTCCTTCCATGTGCTGCGATCTGGGCAAGATTATACAGCCACAGAAGGCATGCTAGGACAAAGAGATCACACATCACAGAGGATTTCGTCTGACTTCTGTCCTGTCCATAGTCTGAGCCCTCACTGTCACCTCCACCATCATGGTCACTACCACCATCTCTATCATCACCATCACTTTTACCACAATGATTTCTGGGTTTCAAATACCAGCAGGTTACTTGATATTTTTGAAGTTCACTATAAGAAAATTAAAAATGGGCATTTAAAATACCTTTTCAGTGTTGTCTTATTAAATATTAAATGGAGTTATGCAAACTACCTACCACTTTGTCTAGCTCTACTACCACTGTGGATTATTTTAACCATTTGTTGAGCATTTATTAGGTTAAGGCATTCTCACTCCATTGAACCCTCTCATCAACCACAATGGACTATAAACACTGTTTCCCATTTTAAAGGTGGGAACTCTGAAAGGAGTATGTCACTTGCCCAAGGCTACTAACTACTAGCATGAAGATTTGAACCTGGGTCTATTTAGCTCTAAAACCAGTGATGGGTAGAGATTACATTACTATGAAGTATCTGTCTTATAACAACTATACCATGTTCAAAACTATATAAAATACTATTAGCTCTGTCCAATTTACTATTAAAGTTGATTTTGAACTCAGAGTATAGGACTGATTGAACCCACTCAGCCTGCATCTCTACACAAAGAGATATTTGGGCTTGGCTTGTTAATTATGAGTTCCCTGAATTATATGCTATCTGTTCTCACTCACGAAACAAAGAGTTAAAGATACGACTCCTGTATCTCAGACACAGAGTATAAAGCCCAAAGTTTTATGCCAAATTTTATTAATCTCAATTCTAACACTGAGACCTTGCCCTTATCCACTGACCTACTGGTAATCTTCTTTTAAATAGATCTGATCTTATAGATACTTCACCATTGAGAAATTAAGACCTAGTCACTTCACATATCCACTCCCCATTCATATTGTGATCTTCAAATCCCTAAAATGTATCCAAACTTATTCAGCAAATGATAAGATTCAATCTTCTTGCTGTTTACTAGAAAAAAAGAATCAAGAATTACTTTAGGGTAATCCTTAACAAATGTTAAGGGAAGTGAGTCACCATAGGTGGTTTTGGAGGAAGGTTATTACTTGGGAAACAGGTATTACTATCACTTTTGGTAGTAAGAAGAGGCCCATACATTCTACATCATGGTATTCCTGAAAGTATTATTAGAACTGATTTATTGCAATTATAGGGAAACTGAATCCTTTATAAGAATGCACTACCAATGGAAAGAAAATTAGAGACTTAGTTACAACATCCATCAAAAATGATAATTTTTAAAAATATAGGGAGCTGTGAAAATTAAAGAAATTTCTGATTCTATTTTAGAGTCTGAAGGATTAGGAATTCTACCATTCTTAAAAGCTTTGTGAGAAAAAAAAAAATCTGTGACATTTGGCAGTGACAATATACAATAGAATGCTAAGACACTGAACTAACTTCATTCTTAGAATATATCACCCAGATAGTCTTCAAACTATTTGCAGAGACTAAGAGGTCAAAGCTTTTTTTTTTTTTTTTTCCCTTCTTCTTTCTTCCCCCCTGCCCCCATCCTGATCCACAAGAAAATCAGCAAAAATACACATCCATCTTCAAGGAAAGAAATGTACCTTACCATCAGCTCCAGGGTTGGTATTCTTCTATAGAAGAGATTGAACAGAAACTGTTAAAAACTGCCCCCTACTCTAATGGCCATTTCCATTAGAGAGATTAAATACTCATTGTCCCCCTCCCCAATGTCACTCTGTAAGAGAACTACATTATATGGCTAAATAGGAGAAAAAAATTAGGGAGCCAAAATATTCTTGGAATTAGGAAACAAAAACAATCTTTCTTCCACAAGCCACAAATCATCTTAAAGCCAATTTGATCATCTCCAAGGATACCCCAAAACAGACAATATAGATAAATCACTCAGTAGCCAAAGCTTAGCTTGGAAAGGTTAAGGGAAAAGGTTCAAGGAACACTGATAGTTCATTATAGAGGCAAGGGATATATAATTTGAAGACTCAGAATCATGGACAATTATGAGACAATTAATAAGTATTCTCTCCTAAAAGTCTTTTAAAAATTAAGACAAATTTGTCTTCACAAGGAAAAAATGAATGCCTCCCTGGGTGTTAAGTGGATACCAGCTGACATTTTTCTTAAGGCCATCACCATCAGCACCCACTATCACTAATCTTTTGACTCTTATTCAACAGCCATGTAAATGGAATTTACTGCTGACCTTTCTAGCTGATAAAATAAAGTCAGAGCCAAGAGCTCTGATAGGTTGTCCATACAATCTTAAGTGTAATAAAACAATCCAACACATTGAATCCTAAGCAATTAGTAGAAGGGAGAAGAGCCAAGATTTTATAATAACACATTTGGAGTGCTGAGTAGTGGTGTGTTCAAACAATACCATCAATCTTCTGTCACCCAATTGAATGAATTTGCAGTAATATATGATCATTCCCCATCTCTTCAATACACATTATTAACTCCAGTTTTTCCTTTTTTAAAAACACCAAGACTTGAGGCCTTCTAGATTCTACAGCATTATCTTAGAAATCCACTGGATGCCTGAATAGCAGCATTTTATATGGTTCAATGCCATTGTAACGCATGACCCCAGCATAAATCCAACTGGAACCAAGCCCTAACTTTCAACACTTTTTGTGTGTAAACTATTTAAAATGGTAGAGTAGACATAGTTGTCCCTCCCTAACTTTTCTGTTAATGCAAAAACAGTAGCCACCCCCTTATAGAGCTACTCATTAATCTATGACTTTATATATATATTTATATTCCTTTTTTTAAAGATTTTATTTATTTATTTGTGACACAGAGAGAGCACAAGGAGGGGGAGCAGCAGGCAGAGGGAGCAGCAGGCTCCCTGCTGAGCAAGGAGCCCGATGTGGGACTCAATCCCAGGACCCTGGGATCATGACCTCAGCGGAAGGCAGACTCTTAACCAACTAAGCCACCCAGGCGCAGGCGTCCCTATGACTTTATATTTTGCACAAAACAAATACTGCCTTATAAACTTTGCTATATATATATATATATATAGAGAGAGAGAGAGAGAGAGAGAGAGCATGAACAGGAGGGGTGGATGGAGAGGGAGAGAGACTCTCAAGCAGATGCCTCACTGAGCACGGAACCTGATGCAGGGCTCAATCCCAGGACCTTGAGATCACAACCTGAGCTGAAACCAAGAGTCACACGCTTAATTGAACCACCAGGCGCCCCTTTGCAATATATCATGATACACACAAAAATCAAAATTTAAGTTTGCTCCCTATTAACATCACAAATGGAGACTAGCCTTGAAAATTCCCTGAGCAGACAAAACAAGTGTAGTCATATAAACAAAGTTTAATTTAGCTTATTTTGCAAGGCTAACTTGACCTGTGTTCTTTCTTGCTTATGCCTCTGAAAATCATAAGCAAAACTTGAAGTGTTTCCCAAGGTCGATATGAAATAACCACTGGCCAATTCCCTATCATTTAAGAAAACTCTAGTATTATAACCACTCACTGTGAAGAATAAACAATCACTGCTTTCTTACTTTATAAACTGCTTTATAACAATATACCCCTGAGCCTCATTCCAGGTTTTGGTTTGAATGTTCCTGGTTTGCAAACTGTCTCTTTACTGTATGCACAATAAATTTTTACTAACTACGGCTTAAGTGATTGATTGGCTTTACTTCTGTTATTTCTAAACTTTTGGCACTCCACACAAAGGTTTTTCAAAAGGATTTTGTTAATAATATGGTTTTTGTTATCTAAGCACAAATAGAATTTATCTATCGCTCTCTTAAAAACTTCATTGATTACCAAATCAAATGATGAAGAATTTCTGCTCTTCACCACAAACTGGTTTTATTAGCTTGCATGATAGCCAAAGATAGAATTTAAAAATGAAATACAGAAAGCTCTTCTCATCTAGAAATATGGAATCTTTGTAGTTTAGAATTCCATCTGCCCTTGTTACTTCTAGCGAGAATCACCATATTTTATTTCTGACAATACAGTTTGGTAAAGCAGAAAAAGACGAAAGTCATAGAGGGGCATTATCACTTCACAAGGAAGGGATAAGCAGCAGGAACAGATGAAATTCAAATCAACCAAGATCCTGTTTCCATGATAATGTATCTCTCTAGCTTTGAAATCACATCAGAATTGCTTCTGTACTGAGTGGTTTTCAAAGTCATCTTTGAGACATCATCAAGACTTTTTAAATAGATAGCATCTAGTAGAAAGGAGACCTCTGCATCTGAGAGCAAGATTAGCTCTTCCCATTTCCAGGGGGACGAAAAACACAAGTAGAATGTCTTGAAATATTTCTTCTTCTTCTTCAGATTCATTACAATTTTCTAATTAAGGCTTGGTTTCCTAAGTAATTAAGGCAGGTTCCTTTGTCAAAAGCTACCAATTGCTCTTCATTCTATCACATTTTGCACTAGGGCCAATTAAATAATGAATAGAGATGTAAGCTAGTGTCATCAAAAAGAAAGAATGACTAGCAAGTACATGGCATATCCTAATAGATTGGGCAGTTGAAGGGCTTCAGAGAAACTAAGAAAGCAATAATTTACCATCACATGTGCCTAATTATCTTTGCAGTTGATGGTTATAATCCTTGGAGTAAAGAGAAAGTGCTGTTGTTTGTCTGTTAACTCAGTATTTTAATGTTCTAATACTTGGATCTATTATTTCCTGTTCCACCCTGTGACAGTTGTCTGTCCGCTGACTAGTGCTACGTTGCTATACATTTGAGTGAACACCATTTGTTTTTAATTTGGGTCTCTTTGTAATGAGGTCATATAAAAGCCATCACCATTATGCATTTTTACAACGTGTGAGTATAGAGAAGTCTGTCCCCCTCCCTTGTAGCGTCCTGCATGTCAGCAGTAGGGCCTAATGGTGCAAATATCATATTAGCATCAGGAAAGGGGATGCAAAATGACCTTAAATGGTTTATTGTTCTGCACTGCTCATCTCAATCTACAACTCACAAAAGGTGGAAAGGGTCATGGTCCTTAAAGTCGGTGAAGGTCTACTAGGTTCCTTGATGAGAACCTATAAAGATTAAGATATTGTTTGATTACCATTTTCAGTATAGGAAAAGGTACACTGGGGACAGCCCCTTGTATTCAATAGATATGCATTTCGTAGTGATATCAACAAACTCAAAAATAACATCAGCAATCACAGCAACGGAAGTTCACATGAAATGAACATTTAGTAGGAGCAGGGACTTTACTCAGTGTTTCACATGTGTAATCTCACATAATTCTTAAAACAATTACTCTTGCAACCCCCTCTTAGTTCCCTGTTGCTCTTGTAAAATAAACAAAAAATCACAAGCTATTGGCTTAAAACAATACACCTTTATTATCTTACAGTTCTCAAGGTCAGAGATCTAAAATGTGTCTCACTGGGCTAAAATCAAGGTGTGGGCACAGATGCCTTCCTTTCAGAAGGCTCTAAGGGAGAATCCACTTCCTTGCCTATTCTAGCTTCTAGGTCTAGAGGGCACAGGCTTTCCTTTGCTTGTGGCCTTCCTCCATGTGACCTGACATATTTACAGGTTCTGGGATTAGGACCTGGACATCTCGAGAGGGTCATTATCCTGCCTATCACACCCTCCAATCTCAGTGAAAGTGAGAGTTTCAAACTTAAAAAAAAAAAAATCACATTTTTGCCTACCACAGCCATCCCTTCCCCCTTTCAAACCTTTCGTGCTCCTTGTTACTGGTATGAAAACAAAATCCTCTAACATAACCTTCAAGATCCAGCAGAGCCTACTCCTCCCTCCCTCATTTTTCCCTACAGTCCCCTTCACTCTCTTTGCTCCAGCTACACTAGCCTGGCTCTGGACCTGTGACCTAACATACACTTTCCTATTTTCCAAGCCTTGGTACCTGCTGTCTTCCATCTGGAATACTCATCCAACACAGCTTTGCATAATTAACTTCTATTTATTCTTCTGCCTATGCCAAGCATTACTTCCTCAGGGAAGCCTGCACTAACTCCAAATCTTCATCCTGTTAATTAATTAACTTATTTATCAATTTGGTTATATACATATATTTCTTTTGTGCTCACCTTGTGCCAAACACCCCCCTCAGTGCTGGGGATACAGCAGGGAACAAAACATACAAAGCTCTGGCTTTTGTGAAACTTATGTTCTGAAGATGGGAGACAGATGATAACAGTGAGCAAACATTCAATAGGTCAGGTGGACTAAATACTATGAAGGAAACTAAAGCAGACTAGGAGATGAGAGAAATGAATGTGAGAGCTACTTTAGCTAAAGAGGTCAGGGAAAGATTCTGTAAGACATGACAGTTGAAGAACAGTAGGAATGGAGAAGGGGATGGTGATCTTGTGGATTTTTGAGGGAAGAGCATTCCAGAAAGAGGGAACAATATGAGTGAAGACCCAGACAGAGATGGAGTGCCTTTGACATGGTGGTCCCAGAACTCTACTTCAGTGTCATTATAAGGGTGTTAATTTCACATTTCAGTGTTATCGTTTGATGGACCTCTGTCTCCTCAACTAGACTTTAAACTCCTCGAGAGAAGATACTCTTTCTGCTTTTACTTACCATAATAATCATACTGCTTATCACTTTGTTGACCCTCATAAATGTTTGTTGAATGAACAGGCAAAGGACCCTATGTTATGACTAAGTGTTATTTTGATCTCCAATATATTTATGAGGACATTGAGGATTACAGCACTTAGTAACTTTCCAAGGTCATATAACTAATCAATAGCAAAGCCATGCCCTGAAGCCAAGATTATCTGATACCATAGTCTATGTTCTTAACCATTCTACTCTATTATCTACTAACATGTTTTGGAGATGCTTAATGTCAATTTTCTCTCTTAATGAGGAAAATGACTTAGAGTAGATAGACAAATATCATTACTGACTAGCGTTTTTTACAGGAACCTGCTTGGAGCCCTGGTCTTCTGATAAAATGGTGAGATTAATGACCACCTCAAAGCGTGTTTAAAGAAGACACTGCATAAGATAATAAATATGAAAACAATAAGAAAAGTGGTAAAATATTTCTGTGGCAAATACCATATTATACATGGAATGAATAAATCTGCTAACGTGTTTATGGCCCTGATAAAAGTTTAATGGCGTTATGCAGAAAGTGAGTGTTACAGTGTTCATATGTGTGCATGGCAAGTTATTCCTTTTCAGCTCATACCCTCATCAGGAAAGGGCTCTTCCCTCTTAAAGGGGTGGATTATCTTTTATTCCCAAAGCATAGGGGGAGGACAGAGAAACGTTGAGCCATTTCTCAAGAAATGAGGGTTGACTGGTTTTCAGCAGAGAGTATGAGAGATGCAGACTGGAACTCAAAGAATATTTTAGAAGGCGGATGTACAACAATGTATCAATATGAGTATACTATGAATAACTTTGATAGATGTTGTGATGTAAAGTGAACCTTAAAAGACAATGAATACCGTTTTAAACATAAGAATAAGGGCCATGATTAAAAGACGAACTGAATTAGCATGAAACACCTTCTGGTTGGAAAAGACAGCGGACGATACTTTGGAAATGAAAGCTGAAAGAACCCAGCCTAGGAGAAACTGTTTCTCTCAGAAATATATTTTCAGAACATATTTTTACTAAAAGTTTCCCACAATTTTTACCAGGAAGGAAATTTATGTTTACATTAGAAATACAATAAATATCATTTCTGTTTATTATCTATAATTTTGCTTACATTAACTCCATTTAAATTATATGTGGTTCTCATTCCATTGTGTGTAGTTTGAGTCATTCTCGATTAAGCCTATTGTTGTTCCTGGAAGGTAGGTTTAATTCGGGATATTATAAACACTGGCACTATTAATCGAAATAAATGATTATTTAAAAATATTTTTTGGTGCAGCAATTTAAAAAGGCAATATATGCACACAGTACAAAACTCAAAATTGTAGAGTAGTGTAAAATGAAAAGTAAGTGCCCTTCTGATACCCTAAGCTATTCAGTTCCTACTCCCAGAAGCAAATTTTTTAAACATGTCCTTCTACAGATAATTTATGTACATATATGGGTATATGTGCATGTATAGATATGTATGTTGTACTTCTGTATACATATATAGCATATATATTCTTGACATTTAAAAATACTTTCCTATTTGCTATTGTTCAATGGGCTGTATCCATTATATTTTGTGATTGTTTTATATCTATATGTAAATATGTATACCCCCTGCATGTTGATTTTAAATAATTAAATTATCATTTGCAAGCTTTTCAGTTGATTTTCTTAGGCTTTCCACATAAACCACCTCATTATTTGTAAAAAGTGACCATTTACATTCTCCTTCCCAATTTTTATAATTCACATATCTTTCTCAGATTTTGTTGGCTCTTACATCAAGACTATGTTAAACACCATTGTAGATAAAAGACACACTGGCTTAATCCTGACTCTAATATTTTAATGGGGATGCTTCTAGTGAGTTCTACAAAGCATGATGTCACCCTTAATTGATAGACCAGCATTATTCGTTTCTAAAAAGAAACAAGAAAAATGCCTTCTTTTAAAACATGATAGGCAGACACACAGATAGATACTTTATGTCACAGCTACTTAGACAGAGTGGCTCAGACCAGTCCTCAAGGAACTGTAGGCTATTTGGGCCCTGGTCCTGGGATGCAGGGGATGGGGAGAGAGTTCCATCCAGTGACCTTTTGAGGGGTTCAGGTGATAGCCCTGGGCCAGAAGGCCATCTGGCTTTCCCAAGGCCACACAAGTTCCAAGGATGAGGACAAGAAGAGGCCAGTGATCATAGCTTAAGCATTATTATACACCTATGATTACCAATAATAATATCAATATATAATGACTATTTATTAGCATAGAAATGAACGAAGCAGTCTCTTAGGAGTTATTTCTAATTTCCTCTGCTTTTATATTAATGTCTGTTTTTACTTCTCATTTTTCGTATTTGTGTTTCACTCCCTTTTTTTCATGACTAGGTTAGCTAATGGTTTATCATGTTCACAATTTTTCCCCCAAAGACTAGCTTTTGAATTTTATATTTTGATTCATTAATATCCGTGAAACAGCATTTCTTTACATTTTTGTAGTATATGGGTCTCTTGGTGAACATGATGAAAAATTATGGTCCTGCCTTCAGGAAGATACACATGCTCACACATTCTTGAAAAGTTGCAGATTTTAGGGAGTTTATTTACAGGACTGACATTCATTCATGGATCTTCAGTTAGAAGGATCCATTCATCATGGATCTTCTCAAGTATTGCCAAATAGCAAACCTGTTGAGTTTGCAAGGTAAGGGTCAGCTCAGACCTGGATTTTGGCACATTTTAGAATGGAGGCCAGTCTATTAGCAGTTTTAAGATTCTATTATTCCTGCTTCTAGTACTAAGACCACTGCTATGGAAAAAAAAAAAAAAAAAAAAAAGACTTCCATTATAGCTATTATGTGCCAGGAGCCGTGCCAGCCTTTTACGTATTATCACAAAAATCCTAGGAGGAAATTACTGTTACCGTTGCCATTTTACAGATAGTAAAATGAAGATACAAAGAGGTCTAAGTTTTAAGAAGAACTTGCTTAGAATCACACAGCTAGCATCTATGAAAGCAAAAATGTAAACCCTGGCACTAAAGGTGATAGGGTTTCATCAAAGAAAAGTCAAAATAAGCCCCATTCATTCTCAACACTCTCATTGTTACTGCCCCATTTTTTTTTTTTTTTCACCTAGGCACAATTTTGTACCCCAGGGAACATTTGGCAATGTCTGGAGACATTTTCTTTTTTTTTTTTTTTTTAAAGATTTTATTTATTTATGTGACATAGAGACAGCCAGCGAGAGAGGAAACACAGCAGGGGAGTGGGAGAGGAAGAAGCAGGCTCCCAGCGGAGGAGCCCGATGTGGGACTCGATGCCGAAACGCCGGGATCACGCCCTGAGCCGAAGGCAGACGCTTAAGGACTGCGCTACCCAGGCGCCCCTGGAGACATTTTCAGTTGTCACAATTGCAGGGGGGTGCTACTGGCACCCGGAAGTAAAGGCCAGAAATGCTACTGAACATTCCATAATGCAGACAAGAGCTCCAGACAACAGAGAATGATCCAGCCTAAGCGTCCATAGTGCAGAGGCAGAGCAACTGCGTTGGAGAAACTGACAATGTCGGTTTCATAAATTTGGTAGCCAAATGGCAAAAAGAAAATTAACCAGATGGACAAACACAACAACAGGAATCTAGGACGTATCTCTTAAGTGATTTGTTATGGGCTGCACTGTCTCCCCATAAAATTTATAGATTGAAGCCCTAACCCCCAGTATTGCAGAATGTGACTCTATTTGGAGATAGGGCCTTTAAAGCCATAATTAAAATAAAACGAGGCCCTGAAGGTAGGCCGTAATCCAATCTGACTGGTGTCCTTACCAGAAGAGGAAATCTGGACACACACAGACATCAAAGGTGCAAGCCATGCATAGAGGTGAAGGCATGTAAAGGAAGGGGTAGCAAGAAGCTGGTCCCAGGGCAAGCCGTGGAGAAAGTCCTGACACAGATCTTTCCCTTATGATTTCCAAGGGGAAACCAACCATGTCCGCACCCTGATCTTGGACTTCAGCCTCCAGAATTGTGACAAAATAAAGCTCTGTTGTTTAAGCCCCCTAGTCCCGAGTACTCCGTTATGGAGACCCTAGCCAATATATTACTTAAGGCCATAAACTATTTTCAAAAAAACTTTAGTCTTCCTAAAGTAATTTTTACATAGTCTATTGCTATGCTAATTAAAATGATTCAACTCTTCAGTAACCCTGGTGTTTAACTTCATTTACTATGCAGCACTTTGTTAACTTAATTTCCTTTTTGTAGCAAAATCCACATTTGCTTCCCATTTCAGGCTGCAGGAGACTTCAAAGGTCCTCAAAGCCCACATCTAAGTGTCCTGCTCTAGTGAGGCTGCTGTGTGAAGCTGGGGCTGGGCATTTTCTCCATATGCAAAAGACTCATTGGAACTTGGATAATTTTTCAAAGCTGTTGTCTTTTAAAGGTTGACAAATCATTTACCTCAAAAGTCAAACCGGTCAAAGGAAACCTCCTCAAAAATGCAAACTCTTGGCTTTGTTATTATGAGATGTAATGAAGCATCCTAAGCAATGCATTTCTTGTAATGAAGCATCCTAAGCAATGCATTTCTTTTTTCTTTTTTTTGCATTTTCTCTGATATCATTCTGAAGAAGATTAACAAATTTGGCATTTCTCTTTCCAACAGTCTGGAAACCAATGAATGTGTGGTTCATGCAAGAGAAAGACCTGGACTCTTTTTCATGATTTGCTAGAGGAGGTCATCATGGTTGAATAGGAAATGTACACAAAAGCACTTCTTAACATCCTTCTTTATAGGTATAGCAACATCCTTTGCTTATAGGAGGAAACAAGCAAATTACATACACACGCACACACACACACACACACATACACACACACACACACACACACACCACGGCTCCTGAAACTCTTCTTCTTTTCCATGACAACCTAACAACATGACTCTTGTCACCTTTTCATTCTTCCCACTTCCTGTTGAGACTGAGACTTTTAGATCATTTACAGTGGAGATGAGGTCTCTAACCCCAGTCATGAGCCTATGCAACAGTCTAGAAATCAATCTGTGTCTTAGTTCCTCTGAAACACTCTTCTGGCTAACACTGTAGGAGCAAGCATGAGCAGGGTGCAAGCAGTATTCTGTGTTATCTTCTATTTACATTTTGATGCTTACAACTGTCCCTGTGGTTTTCTCATTGCCTAACAGTTCATGCATGCCTAGGGAAATATATATATATATGTATATATATATATGACATTGCTCAGAGAATCCACAGATGTTTTGTACTTTTTCCCTAGAAAATACATTGCATCTAATGGGGCTTGGGGGGCTAATCACACCCCACCTCCTCTGTCTGCTCCCCAAATTAGCTAGCTGGATCATAATAAGCTCAATGACCTCAATTTTTACTACTTTCTTCTTAGTAGTCTGGAGTCTTCTGCTACAACTTTCCCTTTGGTTTCAGGGACATGTTTGTCTTCTACAATGACTAGGGTAGCAAGTGCTATGGGAATAAGAGGGTAGGGTCAAGGGATGCCAAACTTCCCACCATCTGCAGTGTGGTTCCCACACATAGAAGAAACATCTAGCCCAGAATGATAATAATACACCTGTTGAAAACCACTGACAGATAGTAACACTCTAGGTCACAGAGTTAGAGACAGAAATATTGGCTTCCTCAAAGCCTCAAAGATAAAACATTCCTTGACAAGACACTTTTGTTATTTTGTGCCTCAGAAATCTTAAATGTTTCACATTTGAGTCCCCTGAGAGTAAGGATGCATTATGTGCTGATGGTGACGTCTGGAGAATGACATTGAAAGTTACTTCAGTGCAGTGCTGCTGTTGGGAGTTTATGTTGGGGAATATATCTCCGGCAAAGTGCAAGTCTGAGTTGTGGGAACAACCATCATTCACCATTTTTTCAGCAAGCATTCCTGGGCATCTTTTCTATTCTATGCTATGCTAAGGTGCTCTGGAGGTGCAGATAAACTACATAAGATCCTTGCCTCTAAGGAGCTATGTTTTATAGAATAACTGGCTTAAAAAAATATACCTGCTCTAATGGGTGACCTTATCAATGATTCTGAGTCTTTATGAGTTGTCGGATTTATATATTATTTGCTCAGGGGATGACTTGGGGTCCTGTTCCCAGGCCATTTGGATGGAGAAAGAAGGTTCCTTGTGTAGGGGTTCAATGAATTTAAATGTCTTCTCAACCAGAGAAATAGATGATATGATTTCAGATATAGGCAAATTAAGGGCCTTAGGAGCCCTAAGGAGGGATTTTTTTTTCCTGCTTGAATTAATATATTAATAACCAATGTTTTGCAAACAGTGTGTTTAATAGAATGATTCACTGTGAGACACTGAAATGAAGAGTTTCATGGATTTTTAAGGTTTGGGGAAAAAGGAAGCAAAGGGTGTAGAGATACTGGGATGGGTGAAAAGCCTGGGACTCAGGAGCATACAGTACAATAGAAGCTAGAATCGACCTGGTTCCAACATAAAACCTTGTGGCCCTGCTTATTTTTGACTCCCCAGTTTGACTACCTAAATCAAACCTGAATGTATAGAACAAGTTCCTTCTGTCTTCTTCCAATATCAACACTCATCCACATAACCAACCAAACCACAAATCATGCAAGAAAATTCAGGATCAGGGAAAGAAAGTGAAGGCTCAGTCTCCACTGCTAATCAACATCTCTCTGCCTCTTATATATTCAGCGTCTCCCTCTCAATCGCATTGTACTATTGGTTAGTTCCTTCATCTCCTGCCTTTTCTCTTAGTTCCTTTTCACAGCCAAACCTCTCAAGAACTATATGTATTTTATTACTTTATATCCATTTCCTAATTTCACGCATTTGAGTCTATGCCCATTGTGTATCCAGAAGAATTTTCATCAAAGTCATCAATGAACGCCGTATCACTAAACTATGGATTTTTCTTTAGTCCTCACCTTACTTCACTTCTCAGTGCAACATGGTGTTACTGGCTTCATTAAGCTTCTGATTGACTCTGGCTACAACTTTTTATCTCTTTTCTAGGCACTTCTTCTTCTTGTAGGTCATTAAATATCAGAGTTACTCAAGGTTCAGCCTCGTGCCATTCTATTTTTGTTGTTGTTGTTGTTGTGAAATATTCTCTCTGTAGGCAATCTCATTATAGCATATCAACTGACCACTTATTTGCCCATGACTCTTAACATTATATCTCTAACCCGGAAGTTATCCATCAGATTCAAACCCATATGTAAGCAACTATCTACCTAGATGATATCTAGGGACCTGAAGAAAGGGTACTTTAAATTCAATCAGTCCAAAATGACAGCATGATCTGCCTACCTCTGTCTCAGAAAACTCAGTCCATGTATGTATTCACCATTTAAGCCAGCATACACCATCCATCCAGTTTTGTAAACCATAAGCCAGGAATAATCCTCAACATTAGCTTTTTCTTTAATCTATTGTCTACCCCATTCAATTCATCATCTATTTATGTTCATATTCTAATTTCTATATACTTAGTGAATATTTCTATTATCTTCCATATCAATTGATAAGGCCAATTCCAAGTTACCATTACCTCTTGTCTGGACTTTCATAATGAACTATTAACTAATTTCCCTATATTTGTTCTTTGCAATAGGTTTAAACAGAAATATATATATATGTTTATATATATACATGTATATATTTATATGTTTTTCCTTACCTTATATTATTAATACATATAAAGAGACTTATTATAAGGAATTGGCTCATGTGATTATGGAGACCAAGAGGTTCCCGGATCTCAGTTGGCGGACTGGAGGTTAAGGACAGCCAGCAATGCAGTTCTAATCCACATTTGAAGGCCTAAGAACCCGTAGAGTCAATAATATAAGTTCCAGTCCCAGGGCAGGAAAAGAGCAATGTCTCAGTTCAGTCAGACAGGTAAAGTTTCCTCTTCCTAAGTTTTTGTTTGTTTGTTTTATTCAGGTCTCCAATTGATTGATAGAGGGCCATACATGCTAGGGAGGGAAATCTGCTTTACGCAGTCTACTGATTCAAATGTCAATCTCATCTAAAAACACCCTCACAGACACATGAAGAATGATGTCTGACCAAATGTCTGGGTATCCTGTGGTCAGGTCAAGTTGACATATAAAATTAACCATCACACCCATATATCTCACCATCTATACGTACCAGTGACCAGAGTTATTTCCCCCCCAAGTGCATGTGCCTTAATAGAGCCTACAAAGGCTTGCATGATTTGGTCCCTATATAACTATTTAACCTTATCTCACACTGCTTTTCCCCTTGCTTTCTACACTTCACCTCCACTAGTAGTTTATAGGGCCTCAACTATGTCTTATCCATGCTGGTTTGTCCTGCTGCAGTGATTTCTTGCCTCCTCCTCTGCTAACTGGTTTCTCTGCATCTTTCAAATTTCCGTTTAAACGCCATTTCTACAGAGGAGACTTCCATGAGTACTCATACTAGGTTGTACGTCCCCGTTATATGTTCTTACAATACCATTTACTTCACCTTCATACATTTTACCTTAGTGATCATTTTCATGGTTATTTAAATTTAGTCTGGAGTTATGTTGAAAATTGCTCAATGCTATACCTTTAGCACCTAGCCCAGTTCTTGACACATGAGAGGTATTTAGTACATATTTGGGTGAAGGATCCATATTATATTGTGCCTATGGTCCGCTAAATCAGTAAGGAAACTAGTCATATGGCCTGGAGTTCCACTTCTTGTCCAAATTATTATATTCTGTTTGTCAACTCATTGTTCGTAGCATTAACATTTTTATTGACTTTCTTTCCCTTTTTTTTTTTTTTAAGATTTTTTATTTATTTATTTATTTGACAGAGATAGAGACAGCCAGCGAGAGAGGGAACACAAGCAGGGGGAGTGGGAGAGGAAGAAGCAGGCCCATAGCATAGGAGCCTGATGTGGGGCTCGATCCCATAACGCCGGGATCATGCCCTGAGCCGAAGGCAGACGCTTAACCGCTGTGCCACCCAGGCGCCCCTCTTTCCTTTTTTTAATCAGTCAACTGCCCCAAAGCAATTGGACTATGGAGCCTTCTAACCAATGGAGTTATCTTCCTTGAAAGATGGGAACTAGAAAACATACATACACTCAGAGTAAAAGAAGGAAAATAGGGTAGTTAGGTGAAGCAGAGGATAAAATAGAAACCAAGAAACCAAAGGGAAAAAGAGCATTGAGTTTTGACCAACCCCTGGCATTAATCTGAAATTAGATTAAGGGCAGAGAGAATTTCATTAGTGATGCAGTACAGCAGAACTGGCAAGCTATGTCTCCTGGGTCAAATCCAGCCTGCCACCTGTTTTGCATACCTTGTGAACTAAGAATGATTTATATATTTCTATTTATTTATTTTTGATTTTTATATTTTTGAATGGTTGAAAAAAATCAAAAGAATTATATTTAGTGACAAAAAATTTTGTGATATTCAAATGTCAGTGTCCATAAATAAAGTTTTATTGGGGGGCACCTGGGTGGCTCAGTTGTTAAGCATCTGCCTTCAGCTCAGGTCATGATACCAGTGTTCTGGGATGGAGCCCTGCATTGGGCTCCCTGGTCAGTGGGAAGCCTGCTTCTCCCTCTCCCACTCCCCCTGCTTGTGTTCCCTCTCTCGCTGCCTCTCTCTCTGTTAAATAAATAAAATCTTTAAAAAAATAAAAATAAATAAAGTTTTATTGGGATATAGCAACACTTATTATTTACATACTGTCTATGGTTGCTTCTGTCTACTGCAGTCTACACCTACAAAGGAAAACTGAGTAGTTGGGATAGAGACCAGATGGCTCACAAAGCCTAAAATATAACTATTTGGTCCTTTACCAAAAAAAGTTTGCTGACCACTGCAGAAACCTAAACTACTCATTTCAGCCAGAGTACATTATTTGCAGACTCATTTGGTTGGAGCAAAATGTGGATTAGTGTTCAATGTTACATATGAAAGTGCATTTCAAGGCTAAATTATTCTTGGATCATTTATCATTTGAGAATATCTGTGTCATGCACTTTTTCCTGAGGTAGCACAGATTATCAAGACATAATGGAATATTTCATGACATGAAATTCATCCAATTCCACAGTCCACTTGGATAATATGTGTATGATCATGTTTAGTGGTAGTTCTGGCTCTTCCACTAACTAACATGAACTCTAGCAGAGGACGTGTTATAGTGTTTCCAGCGATTTTCTGAATTCAGATAAACCTTGCATCAAATTGGGGCCTTGCCATTTATTCGCCATTTGTCCTTGGGCAGTCAATGTCACCATTTAAAGCCTGTGTCTTCATCTTTAAAAGTGCAATGTTAATAGTAACAGCATCATACTTTTAGAGGATTAAATAAGAAAATGGATGGAAATCATTTAGCACACTACCTATAACATGGCAGAAGCCTGTGATTAGCTGTTATACCCTGAGAAAGCTATTTATCAGATTCCTCATCTGCTATATGGTGGAGGTCGGGGATGGGAAGCATAATATGTGGCATCACTTTTCCTGTTGTTGATCCTAGGTATTGAAACTGATGTTGAAGTTGGTTACATATGGATTTCTAAAAAGACAATATGGCCCTGGATCTCCTTATGAAAACAGCAAGCTGACCAGTTTTACAGACTCTATTGAGGATATATCACATTATATCAGGCAGTCAGCAAAATATATTTGTTAGCTTTCACACAGAAAACTGAGTTATGGGGTGCCTGGGTGGCTTAGTTATTAAGCGTCTGCCTTTGGCCCTTAGGGTCCTGGGATCGAGCCCCACATTGGGCTCCCTGCTCCACTGGAAGCCACTGGGCACCTGCTTCTTCCTCTCCCACTCCCCCTGCTTGTGTTCCCTCTCTCGCTGGTTGTCTCTTTCTCTGTCAAATAAATAAATAAAATATTAAAAAAAAAAAAAGAAAACTGAGTTATATTTTCACATAGCACTAGACGAGTGAGTGCTCTCAGGAACACCTTTTCAGGTATAATGAAAAGCTAGTTTTTAGTCAGCTGCCATATATTAAAATAATGTGTTAAGAAAGAGAACCATGGTTCTGTTTTCTTTCTCACTTAGGTGGTTACCTATTTAAACAACCAGCTTCCTGAGGTAAGTGTTGGGATGATTTGTAGAGAAACTTCCATTCTCCTTATTGGAGAAGGCTTTTAAAAACTGGGAATGTTTTACCATTTTATTGATTTCTGGTACCTGACAACTTTGTTAAATTTTCATATGTGCTACCAATAAGGTGCTCAAATGTCCAGTGATTGAGCTAATGATGATGAATCATTGTCATTTTAGGACTTCTCTAGAGCATATAGAGACATTTTCCAAGTGGTGTTGGATCTTGGGGTTGCCTCCATTCTCCGTAGTTTTGGGAAAGGAAGCAGGAGACAGCCATAGAAGGCTACCTCTCCTTGGAATTCAGGCCAACACTGGCTGATAATTCGGCCCATGGAAAAATGTTAACAATCACATTGCATGGCTTGGCTTGTCACGCTTTGCAGCACATAGGATGATCTCAAGTAATAAACTTCTATGAGAACCTAACTATGGCTTGATCACTTAGTGTGAGACATTTCTTTCTCTCCAGTAAGGTTTTCGGGTAGAATCAATTCCTCAATCACATTCTTCTGGCAAACCAGAGAGACTTTGACTCAAAACACAGTCAATGTCCTGACATAATCAACAAAACTATATCGATTTAGGGTATCTAATGTGATTGCTATGATTTATAAAGATCTGAAAGACCCCAATGCTGTAGACTAGGTGTTTATGTAGTACAGTCAAGTTGTCACTGGTTCCTTCCTCCTCTTTGTGCTCTTTTATGAGCAAGATAGAATTGGTAAGACATCATTCAGAAATTGCAAAACTAAGACAATTAAACAGTTTCTAATGCTCCTCTTCATTCTAAAATCATTCTTTAGGGTATGATAAGATTTAACAGTACTAACATGTGTTTGCAGAGCAGAACCTTGTCTCAAGAGTGAAATGCTCTATTCTACTCATAATGGTCCAAGAGTCATTTCCCTAGTTTGGAACAAAAATGAATGAAAGTATGGGACTACCAAAGATAAGTCATTCCTTTGTTCCAATAGGCAAAAACTATTTTTTAATGGTGAAAGAAACATTTTTTCCTACTATTTGGTCTGACTTTTAATGGGTTTTACATTGTTCAAATCAAGTTTATTGAAGTATAATTTTACTTTTTTGAAGTATAATTTTAAACTAAAATACACCATGTCTGTATTTGTACGGACAGTTTGATGAGTTTTGAAAAATGCATGCATCCATGTAACTGTCACTACAATCAAGATATAGAACACGTTCTTTACTCTAAAAGTAAATAACCATAATATTCTCTCATGTATCTTTGCAGATGATTACCTACTTCATCCATGGTCCCAGACAACTGCCGATTCGCTGGATTCTGTCACTGAGATTATATTTAACTTTTCACTAATTCCATATAAACAAAATCACATGCTTTGTATCATTTGGGGCTTGGTTTCTTTCATTCAGCATAGTAATTTTGAGATGCATTCATACTGGTACGTGTAGTAAGTGCGTTCCTTTTATTGATACATAGCATTCCATTGTTAGAATGTATAGCAATCTGTTTATCCACTTACCCATTGATGGATATTTAGGCTGTTCCCAGTTTAAGGCTGTTAGATAGTTTCTGTGAACATTTATGTACGTCTTTTTGTCAACATACGTTTTCATTTTTCTTGCATAAATACCTAGGTTTGACGTTTCTGGGTCATATGGTAAGTAGAAGTTTAACTTTATAAGAAACTGCCTCGCTTTCTTTTAAAATGGTCAAACTACTTTATATTTACATCAACATTGCTCCACATTCTCATGCACATTTCATATTATCAGTACTTATTTTTTAATTTTTGTCATCCTACTGGGTATGTAGCAGTATCTCTTTGTGGTTTTAATTTCTATATTCCTTTTTTTTTTTTTTTTTTTAAGAGAAAGAGAGAGAGCAGGGCAGGGGCAGAGAGACAGGGAGAGAGAGAAGCTTAACCAGGCTCCATGCTGCAGATTTCTGGAACTCCTCTGAAAAATTCTCTCCTCTCCAGTTCTCCACCCTACTATTTCAAGCAAGCTCAAATACCCTTTTTCTCCTCAACTCAGTAAGACTGGTATGTTCTATTTATAATACCATCCCAAAAGTGAATCCAAATTGCTCATAGGAGTCATCTTGTTCTCCTCTCTCATGGAGCATAATCCTGAGTTTCCTATTTTGCACCCTCTGTAAACAGCTGTTTTATAGTTTTTGTCCAATTCTCTAGTTGTTTATGGTAGGAAGATAAATCCATTCCAATTATTTCATTATGGCTGAAGCAGAAATCTCAATATTCTTCTTAAAATCAGCTTAGCCACACAGATGGAATGGAAGTCATATGCACATTTCATTTGGGAATTTCAAAGGTATTTTATTCTAGAATAATACATTTAAAGAAAAGAAGATGAAGAGGTAAATGTGTCAGAGTGTATATGTGTATGTAGATATTTCTGCATTATGTGCTGGGTCTAACAAGATTAAAATATCCAAAATATAAGAAATTAAGCATGTTTGTCAGGCAAGCAAGAGTTTGATCCTATGAATTCCTATAACAGGAAAGGAAGGGACACTATAATTTTAATTTGCTCCCTTGCACAAACGTGGCCCATGAGAATATTCTTTGCTAGTTTTGAGAATCCAGATTTGACACACCTTACTCCCGTCTGCTCCTCTGCTGTAGTATACGCAAACTTGGGTAAAACAAGTCTAATGCATTTTAAGGGAAAAGGAGATATTTGTTTGAATTACATATATTATTCAGGACTCCTCAGTCTTTGTTAAAGAAGGGGATACGAGAGGTAAATTTGCTAGGATAACCTGGCTACGTGTTGTGTACCTGTAATCTAAAATGCACATATATTTTTTTAGGCTCTGCAGCCTCTGTTTTATGTTGTTTTTCCTCCCTTACCTCCTTTCATGGTTGGAACTTCTACACTAACTTCTTTTGAGGCTTATTCCTGATCTCCTACTAAACTTCGTATTTTTGAGATAAGATGATGAGCTTGTTTCCATGCAGACTTAACTCCCAGGTAAACATTACTTAATTTCACTTTTTTTTTTTTTTTGCATATTAATAGGGTAAAAGGCTTGGCTCAAAACCAAGGAAAGCCACTTGTAAAAGTAAGGCCATCTGAAAGCTCGTATATACATATATATATGTATTTGAAGACAGCATATATATGTATGTATACTATGTGTACTTAGATGTTGATTTGTGTTGGGTCCCTTCCAAGTGCCTCTACAACAGGGGTGAGAGCCAGCAAGTGCTGCTTATATTTAAACCCATCCCATCTGTTCTCTGGCTCCTAGAATGAATTGTGTAAACCAGTACACATAGAGGTAATTTAACAGAAAAGTATGTGAACGGTACAAGAATAACCATTTAGGAAATGGCAATGAAATTTTAAAAATCTAATTAAAAATATCCAAAACAAAAAAGTACCTAGAAAATAATACATATAAAAATAAATGTACAAAATTCATAGGGAGAATTTAAAAAAACCTTTGAAGACGTAAGAGATAAGAAAAACTTAAATTGTAGGAAACATTGTTACTACTTTACTCTGGAACTCAGGAATTGAGTGAAAATAATTTTTTAACTTGGTAAAATGATTTGGAGTTATTTTGTACAGATGCACAATAAATCATGGGCTTGCTCAACAATACATGGACTTGCCTTATACATTTCACTTGCATTACTTGCATAATTAATTGAAAAATAAATTAAGGAAAACAACAAAAGAGCAATATAATGTTATTATATTATGTTATTATGTTATTATAATATATGTTATTAATGTTATTATATTTGTTCAACTCTTAGTCTTATTCCCAGTCCAAAATATTTTCAAGTACATGATATTAGGTCTATTGCTAAATACAAGACAGTTCAAAAATTTACATTTCTCTTGGTTACATTAAAACAAAATGTCATGGAGAGTATTATTATATGGAGTTACAAATGTAGAAACAGAAAGTTTCCTTGGAATTAAGGCTGAGTACAGTTTATAGCCCTGAAACATTCTAATACAGTTAAGATATACTGGTTTCTGGCAGAATAAGTCAGTTTGTAAAAATATCATGGATATTTACATGGAGACAATGATAAATTGTTACAATAGGTGTAACAGAAGTGCTACATTGTAGAGTGGGTACTTTTGGATGGCCATTGGCTAAAGTGGGTGGGGTCTGAAATTATAATCATTTAGGAATCATTCTAAGAGTGAAGTGTACCCTTGTGATGATTACATGTAAATCGTCACTATTTCCAAATGAATATAAACTTGTAGTTATATAATACATATGACGCTACATTAAGGTACATCAAGAGAAGTCAAAGGGAGATGGTATGGTGTAGCAGGAGACCCAGGCAGGGGAGGCAAGGCAAAATGGATTCCAGACACATCATCTCAACTATTTATCGACATTGTTACCCTTAGTAAGTCACTAAGGTGTCTCAAAGCTTCTGTCTTTTCCTCAAAAATGAATTAGTTGGTTTAGTTATTTTTCTCTCTGTTTAGGTTACAGTGAAAATTGAATCAGATTTTATATATATATATATATATATATATATAATTATATATACATAATTGGATAAAAATTTGTATTTAATATATAAAAAGTTATATATATATATAAATTGAAAGGGTCATTATGATTATCATCCTTATTACTCAATTCTTCCCAAAGCTTCAAGCTCTTAAAACTAAGGGCTCTCAAATTTTTAAGACTGATCCAGAGATGTCAATCAAATGGAATGCTGTCATCAAATGGAATGTGTCAATCAGAAAAAAGTTAAGATGACAACTTATATTTAGAAGCAAAAAGCTATTTTGTTTTCTTTCCACCACCTCCTCCCACCTTCTACCTTAGAGCTATAATGGTGTCAGTTGCTTATGCAACACGTGAGCAAGAAAATTATCCTTTCTAAATTATAAATGGTTATATATATATCAATCTATCATGGCGATAACACAGACATCAATAGAATGAGATGGAAAGAGTATAGGGCTCAGAGTTAAGCAATCCAGCATTGATCTTTATTAGCAGAATGGCTCAATTTCCTCATCTTTAAAATAAAGCTTACGTAGGATCCCTTCCTTAGGTCTACATCCAGTTTCAACATGCTGACTCTGAAAAAGTTCAAAACATAGACATCCATCAAATAAAAGGTATCTTGAGTATACTTTGGCAAGAGATGTGGTACGTGCTTACATAAAAATTATTTTCTGCTTCTCAGTAACTACTAATATAAGATACCTTTTTATTACCATCCTAGAAATGTCAATGTTTTGGATGCATTTATGGAACCACAGAGCCCTTTGTGGACCCATATACAGAAGAATAAAAAGAAAATTCAGAAACATAACAGTAAATGGATACCCTCATTTTATCCACCGCATTCCATTTTTCTCTTCTAATTTCTAAGATGACAAAGCAAGAATAGAAAAGATCTTCAGAAGGGTAAGAGACGTGATTACTATAAAGCAATTTCCTAACAGGAGAGTTTCAGAGGACGAGAGCTATTTAATATGAAAAGGAGATGATACCAAGGAAGATACTAGAGCTACATTAATGATGAATGGCATACAGGAGGGTAAGTGTTTCTGTTTGACCTATTTTAAATATATAAAATAGATAAAAAGGGTCATCACCAAAGTCCTGTTCCTAAACACCATTATAACAAATGGCATTTAGAGACTGTTCTTTGAAATTGACCCTCATATATAATTCTTATAATGTGAATAGAGTAAAAGAACACTCAGTGAAATCAGAGCGCTACCAAATTGAAAACTGATTAGAGGCCTTTTTTTTTTTTTTTTTTTTTTAACATAAGGAAGACTAATGAACATGAGGATTGCCAGTAAAATTTCATGAATGCAGAATGTTCTAGAGAGCGGCAAGGGAGAGAAGAAGGGGAAAAGGGGAGACAGTGAAACATAGAGGTTGTAAAATGAATATATATTTATGTATATATACACATACACACATATACATACACACATGACAAAAATATTTATAAAATAGGACCAACCAATTGTCAATTGATCATCAACTCATAATGGGCTCAGAAAACACCCCAAACCCTCACTTTAGAACAGCCCACTATATGCAGATGACATTCTGCATCCTCTAGTTTAGTTTGGGATTGGCTTCTTGACCTTTTTCAGATTTGGGAAGCTTTCCAAATAATAGAACCTTACCTTTAGCATAAGGATATCTTTTCAGATTTGGTGTAATAGTCCCTAGACCTAGAAACACAAAGGGTAAACATAATGGACATGACTTCTCAGCAAAGCAAAATATCTGAAGATTTTTTTTTTTTGTACCTCCTGTCAATATTCTTATTTATAAATTTTGTCCTTGATGTCTTTCCCTCTAGGTACTGGACCCTAATCATTGAAGGTGAAAATTTTATCTTGAGAAAGTCGTTCTCCCTATGCCAACAAAGCTATAACTCTTAGTTCACACCTAAACGTACCTAAACCCAGAGTAAATAAAGTCAAGTTTTTATAGAGCTTGTCGTAGTCAGGAGAGTGAAATGGAAGGCTTTCTATACTGTCAGAGACAAAGCCAACACTTAAGGTTTACAGTGAAATACAAAAATGCCATTTACAATTTGAAACAAAAGAACCATTAGCTTTCTGCCCCCTTCATTGCATTATTGATTTACAATCCTTTACTTTCATTTATTACAGCCAAAGCCTGTGTGCCTAACCATTTTTTTTATTCTTTAAAATGGGCATTACTGATTTTGCTTCCAAACAACAGCCTCCCAACCCTTTTTTTCCTGCTGTCAGCTTTTCAATTCATTTCATTAGTAAACACTTTCATTTCCCTTAATTATATTTTTGGCATATTTACTTGCAGACACCTTTTACCGCACCAGAGTTACATTTTGTCAGGTCCCCTGTTTTAAGATTGAATCCCTGGGAACAATGACGACCGCCCCCTGGTGCAGCTGTGAATGTGTGTTGCTGCCTTTATTCTGACTTCTGCTTCAAGTTCTGTCCTGGGTGCTCTCAAGACAGAAGAGAATGACTGTGACATGACCTCCTGCCCTTCTCTGGTTCACACCTCTCCCCACCAAACTACAGCTTCATTTTTGTTTTTAAATCATAGCATCTTATTATTAGCAATGGCAAAATGACTTGAATAAGACTAACATGCCAAGTGTATCTAATTTTACCAACTTCAGTCTCAAACTTTCTGTCTTCCGTTAGGATATCTTATTGCAGTTAGTAATCATCACAAGATTCAGTTCAAGAAGGCTGAGTTTGGGCAAAGAAATTGTAATATCAATTTATTTAGAGCCTTTGCTACTGTGTTCCTTGTGACAAAGACTATTAAAGAATTTGTACATCTTTTATAAAGCTGGGTATATTATTCTTATTAGATTGATTTCAGTGTTGTCAGTTATAGCAAAGACTTTTACACACACACACACACACACACGTTCACTTAGCTAGTTTTGATCACTGGTTTACTTTTTAAAATTTTTTTATAAGATTTTATTTTTTTATTTGACAGAGAGAAAGAGAGAGACAGAGCACAGGAGGGGGAACAGCAGAGGGAGAGGGAGAAGCAGACTCCCTGCTGAGCAGGGAGCCCAATTGGGGGGGGGCACTAGGATCATAACCTGAGCCAAAGGCAGACACTTAACAAACTGAGCCACCCAGGTGCCCCTACTTTAATCAGGAATTATTTTAGACATTAGCATAGCAATTTTGTTATAATGAAGACCATTATCCTCAAATGACTATTATTGTTTCAAAACCATAAACAGGAGTGCTGATCAAACTTTACACCTTAAGGTTCTGCTATTGACAACAATCTTCGCTTAAATGGCACCAAAGTTTAAATAATTGTACAAAATGCTGTATCACAGAAACAAATTTATATGTATAAGTCTATACAGGTGTGAGTTTCCAAGTTGTTCAGTAATCTTAAAAGATTTTACTTGTCCAAAGGAGCACTACCTTATTTTTCTTTTCTCAATAAAATTACTGTGGACATTATCTTCTTTCTCCAGAAATTCTACTCTTGGTTACAACATTTTTGGAATTCTATGTGAAAATGATATATAGTATTATCTTTAATATCATATTAGGGGAAAATTTGAATTTGGAGAATCATCCCAACAACCTAAGACTCATCAATGAGGAAAGTAAGTGTTCAAATTGGGTGAATTCATTTGAGCTCAGAATATATTCCAATCTTAGGGTAATAAGATATGTTTTTTTTAATAAGATCTTGTGTTTTTTTTTTTTTTTTAAAGATTTTATTTATCTGAGAGAGAGCAAGTGAGAAAGAGCCTGAGTGAGGGGTGGGTGGAGGGGCAGAGGGAGAGGAAGAAGCAGATTCCCAGCTGAGCAGGGAGCCTGAAGCAGGGGCTCAATCCTAGGAATCTGGGATCAGGACCTGAGCAGAAGGCAGATGCTTATCTGACTGAGTCACCCAGGCACCTCATATTTTTGTATGTCTTGTAAATCACTTCTAAAGGTAATTCTGAAAGTCGAGTCCCAGAATTTTGTTGTAAAATGGGATAAAACCAAATTCTTGAAAGAAGTGTCTTACAAGCAAGTTGCTAGCAAAACATTCATTGGACAGATAATGCCATTTTGACCAAGGTGATCTGCATATATTGCCATAGGATTCATTTCAAATTATCTTTTAAAGAAGAAATGTTTATCAAGATTCTGATCAAAGATAGACCTAAACAGATCTATATTCACTAACGCCAAATCCAATGCATTACATTTATTTAATATTTTGTTCTCTTGGGCCTCTACCTCAGTCACAATGTCTACCTCCATGTCTCACAGCGAAATTTAGAAACGGCAAAGCACCCCCTTCACATCTCATCTAAAACCTTTAAGCAGCTGGCAAGCAGTCACTAAGCAACTGGCCAGGTTTTCCCAAGAGAAGGTTGAAGAGTTGAACCTTGTTATAAAGTGGGTCAAGTGACCAAGGAAACATGCCTTCTCTAATAAAACTCTGCCCTGCTTCTCATCAGACTGCTATGGTACTCAGCTGTGATAATGGACTGGGAAAGCAAAAACAAAATCGTCAATACGCGGTAGAGATGAACTGACTTAGATCTCATTTTTTTTCTGCTATGATTAATCAAGCAATAATAGTAACATTTATGGAAACCATCTTAAATGTTTTTCATAAAACTCACTCATGTCTCACAACCACTCCCATTTTGTCTCTCTCTTGTTCTTGTTTTGATTGCTGGCAGATTATTTTTGTTACAGAAATATATGTGTTGGCTTTAAATAAAGTGGATTGACTTGAAAGGTCTCGTCTATAATAGTACATGCTGCAGTCTATCCCATATGACAATCATAGTGAATGTTTCACAACTATGAAGTTTTAGGCAGTGTCTACAGTACCACTGATCTTTAGGCTAAAAAGGGAATAAAATAGTGTAAGGCTTTTAGATGTTTCAATATATTAGAAAGGAGAAACTAAGAATGGGAGGGAAGACAAAAGCAAGGAAGGAAGAAGGAAAGAAGGGAGAAAGGAACAAGGAAGGAAGGAAATTTGGCTATTTGAGATCTAAAAAATGAGGGTTACATTCACCTTGCAGAAAAAGAACATTTAAAAAAATACCTGTCAAGTTTAAAAATGATGAGTCTCCCCATTAATTGCAATGATAATATATTTGTAGACTTAGAATTTAGTGAAATCAGCTACGATTTTATAATTATCACACAGTTATTCAATCTATGTTGTTATGCTAATTAACACATTTCTGTCTGGATAAGATAAGAGATGGTGCCCAAGAATGAATACAATTCTGTGATTCACAGGCTAAATTCTGTTAATGTCAGACGAGATGTATGAGTAATAACAAAAACTGGGTGTGAATTCCAGCCCCATCATGTTCCCGTAGTTACAGCGTGTCCTTCAACTTTTAAACTTCCAGTCTCATAATTTCCCTTTTCATTAGATTCCAACTATCATAAATTATTTAACAGTTAATTTGACTTTTACTTTAAGAGGAGTGATATTTCTAAAGGGTATTATTAGCGTTCTTATCGATGTCTCTGAAATGGCATCTCTTGGTATAGTTTATAAGAGAAATGACCCATAATCATCATTTCCTCTTTTTCAAAATATACGATTTAAAATATTTTCTTGTCACTGTACAATCTTTTTAAAAAAAATGCATTTGTACACTGGCCAGATACCATTCAGCCGTCTTCACCTGAGATGGAAAACAAGTGCTCACCGGAAGCTTCAAGACTGCCCACTATCCTCTAGTGGAATGGAGGAAGGTGCTGTCTTCTCAAATGACTCAAGACAATACAATTTTCAACCGTTCCTAGGAAAAACAGCTTCAAATCCTACTCAGATATTTTCCATTAAATCTCAAATGATTTATCACATTCTGTCCAAAACTAACTGGTATGTCTAGGACAATGCAAATTTCACTTCGACTGTTACGCAAATCCTCCATCATGCATTACCATCCTATCGCACACTGCCACGTGTAGAGTAGAGGAGCAGGGGACATTGGTGGAAAGAAAATGACTTAAGAAGAAAGGAACTCCCACAGGAAATCAGGTTTGCCTTCATTCCTATAGAATTCAATGGTCTACCAAATTATATGTGAATGCTGCTGTCCTTCTTCTTTCCTACTAATTCTTCTAAAAGGTTGATCTCTGGATGCAAACTTATGTGAAGAATGTGAAGGATGAGGGATCAAACCGAATGGTTCTGAAAGCTGATTTAATGTCAAATATGAGTTTTGCTCCTTTTCCTGTGATGAACTGAATTATTGGCTACAAATAGTCACTCCCTTGGAATTGTTTCCTACATGTGCACCCTTGCTATGGCCTCATGACGCACCGAGTAAACTTTTCCAACCATTGACTTTAGCTTTGACTTTGTGACTTGCTTTGGCCATTGAGATGTTAGTGGAAATGACTTGAGCACATGCTTCAAATAGCCTGTGTCGTTGAGTTTGTCATCTTTGCTTATGCCATCATCATGAGAAGAAAATATCCTGAGTAGCCCCAGTCTTTGGGCTCCACAAATAGACCTGAGGTTTGGAGCCATCACAGCTGCTGCTTATAGACCCTGAACCTGAATCGGAGATGGGCAGATTTGTGAGATGTGAATGTATATTATATGCCTTTCTGATTTTTTTTTTTTTGATTGTTTGTTAGCAAAAGCTGATACCTACCCCTGTTGACTTCTGCTCTGAATAGAAGATCGGACCACAAACTCTGAAAGTGAAGTCAAGCTTTGTTACCTGGCAGCATTTGTATAGGTAATAGGAATCAACAGGGAGAAAAATGGGGTTATTTTACTTTTCCTACGCCATAAGTTTCGTTACTGTTTTCTTAGCCACCCCAAATAAACACACATGTCAAAGACAGAGCATGCTTGCTATGGGGATGTAACTGCAGGATAAGTTCCAAAATCTCCATTAGGATTCCCCCCAAAACCATCTGTAATCAGCAAACAATCTAAGTCAAAACTGTGCATTCATTATGCAAAACTAGCTCCAAGTCAAGTTGCATGGGCCCTTCCTTGAACTGAGAGGACTCCCCCTATGTTTCTCTTATACAGAAATGCTAGTACTATCATTACTGGCGGGGAGTGGGAGGAGGGCAGAAAGGCCATATGAGGCCCTCACCTCCATAACAGAATGAGGAGGCATTCACTTGGCATTGAAGAGCCTCAGAGCATTTCCTTCCATGCCTCAGTCTCTGCTGGGCTTCTCCCTCAGGTGCCAGTATGAACACTGAGAAACAAAACCCGACCCTTCCGTATTTCTCAGTTTCTTTAGAGAAATTTAAATATTTTCTCTGGATTACAAAATCCTTCCTGACACAGCCCTCTGCAACAGTTGTTGATTGGGGTTGGGAGGAGCAACAGAGGGAAAAAGGGAGGAAAGAAGGGATCTGACTTGTCTTGCTGTCAACTGTACAGTTCTTTAGTGAATAACCCAAATGTCTCTCGCCACAGTCCACTCCCCGTGTACTTGCTGACACAAGCTAGAGGCTTTCTATGTGGGAAAGAATGGCTCTTCTCCATCCCAATCTGCAATTTCTCTGCTCTGGTTTATCCATCAGTGTGATCCCATGATCTCTCCTACTTATAAAATTCTTCAAAACTTCTGGACTGTTAATGGCACGCTCTCTGATGCTGATCTGTGTTGTAGACCTATTCTTCTTTTATTGTCATATTGTCATTTCAACATAAATGGAAAGGAGGTAAAAAAGCATGGGCTCAATCTGCCATCTTGACCCAGAAGTCAATCTGGCAATTAACAAAGATTTGATTAGAGACACATAATTTAACTTTTACAAAAACAAAGGGGATCCTGCAACAGGGATTAGAACCAGTTAAGCATGAAGTCAAACAAGTTTTTTTTTTTTTCCTAAATGATCACATTATGATTTTTTACATGTGGGATTCCAAAGAAGGGATGAGTGGAGTGAAGAAGGCAGGACAAATTACAGTAGCCAGCTCAGGGCACAGAGCTCTTTCCATGGAAGAAAAGAGACTGATATATACATTGATTGATCAGTCTATTGATCGATCTAGATAGATCTATATCATTATCAATATCTATATCTCTATCTCATCTTGTAACATGAAAAACACTGCCTTTATACTTTATATATGTTATCACATTTATCCCTTACAACCTAGTGAGCCAGGTAATCCTATTTCCATTTTACAAATAAGAAAAAAATTTTTTTAAAAGATAAGCAAGGTTTTTTTCTCCACCCATAAACAGCCTTTTTTTTTTTTTTTTTTTTTTTTGAGAGAGAGAGAGAGAGCGCAGGGAGGCGCAGAGGGAGAAGGAGAGAGAATCCTAGTCAGGCTCCACGCTCGGAGCAGAGCCTGACATGGGTCCCGATCTCATGACCCTGAGATCATGACCTGAGCCGACATCAAGATTCAGACACATACCTGCCTGAGCCACCCAGGCTCCCACAAATGAGAAAATTAACCAGAAATGTTATGTAACTTGTGGAAGTTCACATAGCCACTCAAAACTTAATTTGAATCTGATTTCTGTGTTCTCCATTGATGGGCTTCATTCCAGAGTCCTCAGGGTATTCCAAAGTGTGATTCCTAGTGCACATCTCTAAGAGGTGTGGGGATGTACTTTTCCCCAGGATGCATGCAAAGTAGCTGGATCTATATTCAGTTTTAATCAAGCAACTGAACTTTTGTTTCTCCTTTCTCCCTTATGAAGGCTTTTGCCTCTGACTTGATAGGTCATGTGAATACAATTTGATGCTCTAAGATTTTCAGTCTTGCTTATCTCGGAGGACAAATGGAACCTGAATACTTGCTGCAAATGTTTAAGTTTCCCACATTTTCATGCCATAAAAATGTCATCACAATCAGGGGCGCCTGGGTGGCACAGCGGTCGGGCGTCTGCCTTCGGCTCAGGGCGTGATCCCGGCGTTATGGGATCGAGCCCCACATCGGGCTTCTCCGCTATGAGCCTGCTTCTTCCTCTCCCACTCCCCCTGCTTGTGTTCCCTCTCTCACTGGCTGTCTCTATCTCTGTCAAATGAATAAATAAAATCTTTAAAAAAAAAATAAAATAAAAAAAATAAAAATAAAAATGTCATCACAATCAAATATGAGAAAATCTACCAAGGATACCATATTTACTAGCAGGTAGCTTGAATGATACTGCTATTGTGGTTAGGAATCGAAAGAATGTGGAAAGATATAACTTTTCCCCTCATTTTTTTTTGCCTCTAATTTTGGTCTGTGACCTGTAAGGCCCATTTCATTTACCTACTATGAGAGCTTCTCTAAGAATTTCTTTAAAAAATATTTGATTAACTTATAATGTTTCTTTCTTCAAATCTTCTAAAATACTATGGATATAAGATACCTATTTAGATATGAAAAAGGTAATCTGAGAGGAACTAACAGGTCTTTTAAAAATGTAAATCAAAAAGAAAAAAAAGCAAATTATAAGCTCATGGATTAGTGGGGTTCACAGGTAAGAAAATGAAAGATATCAAGTTTGAAATCTTAGACCATCCTCTTTTATTATTTAATATCTATAGCTATAAATAATTTAGTCTAGTAAGGAGACTGAAAAATAATTAAACTTCTGTTGTAACAAATACAATGTTTACTTTATTTAAGGTATGAGCCAGCAATCAGTTTAGTCTCTCCTCATTGATAACTAGTCTGTGCCATCCGAAACGTACATGGTCCATTACACACCAATATCTAAAGTCGTTTGGGCTTCTCCCTATCCTAATTTGCATACTTTTCAGGTGTAGTACGATATAAAAATGCAAGGCTGTAATTTTACTTCAGCAACTTCTTGAATACATTTTTCATCTCTCTTCTGTCTCTTAATTGGCATGCTCACTAAGTCAATGAGACTTAAAATAAGGTTACTCTACTCCTCTGTAATTCAGAGATATTTCTAGAATTTAGTTGCCACTTGTCAGCTCAAGTTCCAATTCAGAAAAATACCCCTATCCTTTGTTGAGTCCATGTTCAATAGGAGCATAGAAAACATACAAGTGTTTTCACAAGATGAAATAAACAACTATACTATATACGTGTCAACTAAATACATTGACAAGTCTTTTTATTCAACATTTACTGGGTCAGATACCCTCAGAAGTGATGACATATATGGGTCAGACATTCTCTGGGTATTGGGGACACATAATTCATGTGCACCAAGTATTACAGTACAAATTTATAGACATGATAATACAGTCACACACTGATGTTATATTAGCATGGATATGGAATGTATTATTAACCCAAGAGGCATCAATAGCAAGGGTAGGCCAAAACGGATTCAAGTAAGAGTTATATACGTGCCTGAAGTATTTAAGGAATTTAAAGGTTGAGCAAGAATTTTTTTCAGATCAAAAATAGTAAAGACAGGAAGAAAGAATATAGGAAGGTCCTGAAATTTTAAGTAACTTAAAAAATTGAAGGAACATTAGAAAATATAAAGCATTAAGACCATATCCAAAAGGGGTGGCTAGATTACAATGGCTCTTAACAATAAAAGAAAGCAGTGGTTGTCATTGAAGGAATTCATGATATGGAATAACAAAACTAGAGTGTTTATCTAGAACGGATATTCTACAAGTGGTCTGGACAAGATTAGAGGCAGGGGCAAATTTATTACATTAGCAGTTTTTGCCCAGTAACTTCCCTTTTGAAGTTATCAATTACAAATTAGAATTGTCGTAAAATATGACTTTATTTCCTTAGAGCCCTCGAGAGACATGAACTTAACTTCACTACTTGCCAGCTCAAATACTTAGATTTCTATGACAATTACCTAATATCATGTATACAAATTTGAGTTCCTCTGTCAATTTTGATCGGCTGAGATGATGACAAAATTCCAAAGACAAATGTGTTAGAAATTGGACTGTAACACTTAACTAAAGAGCTAATTCCTTCCTGCTGTGTCTACACTGGCTATAGGATTCTCTCCGAAGTGAACATGAGATCCCAAATCCTCACTTTGCACATGCTTGCCTCAGCCAAAGGAAGCCAAGGGGATTCTCCCTTACAACCACTTCAAACAAGAGCAATGACAAGAACCTTCAATCAGGAGAACATACTGCATCATCCTAAAATTTCTGTAAAACACATCTTTCAGGGACTCAAGCCTATGTATTTAAGTCTCACATCAACAAAGCTTTCCATTTAAATAGTCCCTGTTGGGAAAATGCATTAGTGTTTGCGATCTGTTAATTATAAATAGGCAGACTACTAATTCTTCCTGTAAGGTTTCCAAGACATCCTGTGAAAATTAATCATAATGGATTTTTTTTTTTTTACATTTTTGTTTCTCTCCAATGGTTAATTATAGCTCCAATGAGTCTAATAAGACTGTGCCACAATGCTTCTATTGATAGTCTTTAGAATCGCAGGAAGCCTAAGGTCCAACTTATTTAATCAGAGGTCTTGATTTGTTTGGAAAATTACCACAATAGGAGCTCTATTTTGTCACTCAGGGCCTATTTGATGAAAGGCTGTGAGCCCTTTTGTTTTCCTTATTCCAGATAAGGATTATTTAAAGATCTTCCTGGGGCGCCTGGGTAGCGCAGTCGTTAAGCGTCTGCCTTCGGCTCAGGGTGTGATCCTGGTGTTCTGGGATCGAGCCCCACATCGGGCTCCTCGGCTGGGAGCCTGCTTCTTCCTCTCCCTCTCCCCTGCTGTGTTCCCTCTCTCACTGGCTGTCTCTCCGTCACATAAATAAATAAAATCTTTAAAAAATAAAAAATAAAAAAAAATAAAGATCTTCCTTACCATGAACATCCTGTTACAAGGGCATAAAGTGCATGTGGCTACTTTTGGGTAATAAAGCAAAATCCCTTGGTTTAAGAGAGCATTGTATGGTGTTGGTAGTAAACTCTAATGATTGTACAGCAATCTCCCATAGTAAGTACTTTGAGGCTTTCACATTTAAAAAATTATGGAGTTATTCTGTCGAATCAGTTAATTTCTCCCACGTGTTTTTATGTCTTGGGAGTCCAAGATGTGCTGCTTCTGAGAATATGGAGAAAGAGAATTGCTTTTGAACCTAGAGATTATGAACCAGACCTAGAGCTGCTGGAATGCATAATTCCCTACCCACAGGCATTTCATGTGTTCTAGATGCAACATTGCCCTTGTTTCCATAAAACCACCATCAGAAACACTTAGAAGAAATATTATTTGTGCAAAAGGTGCAGAGCCAACAGAAAGGTTATGTTCTAGCTGAAAAATTATTTAGAAAGTGAATATCCAGGGAATTAACCTTTGGTAATGAAATGCACCTGAATTTCATGAAGTCCCTCTGCTAATTCAGTGAGATCCGCAGGTGGACGACATAGGAGGGGAAACAGAGCTGCCTCATGAAGAGGGATGATCTTCTCATGCTAGACTCCCTTCTCTTCCTTCTGGGACAGAGAATGAATTGGGTTCAGTAAGGTCTCCTAGATATTAAACCAGCTAGTCTGGCTTGTTTGTATTAATATTCAAATGGAATGTGATGGTTCAATTCATGGCGTTAGAGCTACACAACCTGAGGGTTTTGTTCGAGCTGGTAGAAAGGCTCTGGCTTTCTTTCTTTTCTTTTCTTTTTTTTTTCCTTCCTTTTGGTGGCTTTGGTGAACTGAATTGTTTTTCCCCCCTTATTCCACCAAGTAGCTCTGAAGCTCTAAACACTTGCAGAGTTTACACTTACATAACTATAAGAATCAAGAATTAGGTAAGAAACTGCAAAATTTTTGCTCCTTCTCCAACATGCGGCCAAAGATGTTTAATTTGATTACTGGGGAAAAGAGTGACATCTTTCATTATTTTTATCCATTTAAATAATTATAAAATCCACAGAGATGCTTCCAATAAGAAGTAAAAGAATGAAATAAGGTTTGGGTTTTTTTTTTTTTTTTTTTTCCTGTATGATTGAAGTTTATTTCTCAAGAATGATGTTAGGTTTGCAAGGTAAGAAGATGTGTGGGCTAGTGGGAAAAGAAGTTGAATGGTCAAAGCAAAGAAATGGCCCTTTTTGTTGTGGTGATTTAAGTCCAAAAGGAGAAGTTTAAAAATATTTGAATTATTAGATGTCTCACCTCACTCAAATTTGATAGAATCAACCAAACATGTCCAACAGCAAGGTATTTCTCAAAAATACTTAAGAAATAATGTATTTGTTATTTACAAGTTCAAGGGACTAAAAACAAATCAATTATAAACAAATACTCCTCAGTAAGCTTTGTTTGTTTCTACCAATAAAATTACTCAGTTCAAAAATGGACTGCTAATGGTTGAAAGGAGTTTATTTAAGCAATCAGAAGAAAATTACAGAATTTTTCAAGTCCATTGATCTATTATATAATAACACCATCATTATCAATAACAGTAACAAGCTGCATTAATGTAACCAGTCACAAGTTGAAAAGCCATGTATATGTTAACCGATTTAATTCTCTTAAGAAACCAAATAAATAGGTCAGTATTACTACTGCCCTTATTACAAATCAGGAAACCAAGGCACAGAGAGTTTAAGTAGATTGCCCAAAATTATAACCTTAGGAAGTGACAGAGCAAAGGTTCAAACCAAGACAGTCTAGAAATAGAGTCCATGATTTTAACCAGCAAGTGTGGGATATATTTAAAAAGTTGTATGTTATAGAATTGGATACACTTAAGTGGTAGAAATGTTGGTCATTTTCAAATTCTTCATGCTTTTATGTACTTTTTCACATCACCTATTATGAATACCAATACTTCTATAATTAGGAATGAAGTACCTTTAATATACTTTTAAAGTATTCTTAGTAGCTTTCACACCTCTCACTTCCCTTCATAAAAAAACTTTAGAAAATAAACTTTCTGTCTTCAAATATGCCTACTTTCTGTATTAATGCCCTGTGTTATTAAACCAATAAAGCATTGGAATAGCCTTCATCAGGGAAGTGGTTCACAAATTGGTCCCCTATAGATGGCATAATTATGATTCAGAAGTCTACCATTAGTTGAATAAAGAAAAGAGCAACCAATATATGCTAAGAGCCTCAGAATGAACAAATTAAGGAGAATAGACTATTGCCTTCAGGGAGTAAGCATGAAAACAAGTAAATATGTTCAACACATACAAATTACAAAGACACTTCGAAGTTAGGAATTAGAGAGATGCTCATAAAAGCCAGCCAAAGGTAGGTGCGGGGGGGCGGTAGGTTAAATAGATAAAGGGGATTGAGGGGTACAAACTTCTATTCATAAAATAAGTCATGGAGATGAAAAGTATAGCCTAGGGAATACAATCAATAATCTTGTAATAATATCAACATATATGGTGATAGATGGTAACTACATTTATCATGGGACACACTGAGTAATGCACAGAATTGTTGAATCAATATATTGTATCCCTGAAACTAATAGAATACTGTATGTTAATTATACACCAATTAAAAAAAACAACATTAGGAAAAGTGGCCTACAGAGACTAAGGGATGGAAGAATGGTCAGGCATATGTTATTTGTCCAGAGAGACTTACTAGTCTAGTCATCATGTCTCTGGTTATCCATCATGGGGCTCACAATTCTTTTTTTTTTGTTTTTTTTAAGATTTATTTGAAAGAGAGAGAGAGAGCACAGCGAGACAGCACACACAGAGTGGGGGATGCAGAGGGAGGGAGGAGCAGCAGGGTAGAGGGGCAGGGGGGAGGGGCAGAGAGAGAGAGAAGCAGGTTCCCCCCAGAACAGGAAGCCCAAAGAAGCAGGGCTTGACCCCAGGACCCTGGGATTATGACCTGAGCTGAAGGCAGCCACTTAACCATCTGAGCCACCCAACTGCCCCCAAAAGCTCACAATTCTGCAGCAGCTTTGCCTATTAAAAAACAAAATACAAAAACAAAACAAACAAAAAACATCTCCTTTTGTATAGAATGGGAAGGAGAGAAATTATATCAGTGTGTTGAATTGGGGAATTCCAAATAATAGGTTTCTATGCCACAAGCATTGCAAGTACTAATGTCTAAGGGCTCTTGGGCACTGTTAGGCAAATCTGTGACACTTATTTCTACCAGCAATGCTATTAGAACATTCAAATGTGTTCTATAAGAACATTAGTGAAACCCATCAAATAATCTAGGGAAACCAGAGCTATAGGAAAATCAGATCCTGATCCAAAGTCTGTAACCACGGGTTAGTGCCAATGCCATAACAGGTGCCAATATTAGTAAATGAGGTTTGGTATCTGTCCTGGGACCAAGTATTGGACAAGTCACATAAGAACAATGTACTGAGTGCTTCTGATTCATTTCTCTTGAAATAGCTCCTATTTTCTTCCCCTTACCACTTCATTCCTTGATTAAACAACACAGTTATTACTATAGAGAGTTTCTCTACTCCAACCCTCCCCACCTAATTTCAGATTGTATTTCTTCATCGGTGTTTTTCACAATGGTTTCTTCCCTTGATAGCACTCAATGACTTGTGGTCTTACAAAAAACAATAACACATTCCAACATATATATATATATATACATATATATATATGTATATATATATATATATATATATTTCACCAGAACATTGCACCAGAAAATGCAAAATATAGGCACCAATTGCCAGGTATGGAATCCTTACTTCTCCAGATTCGTATTTGTCAGTGTCGGGTAGGAAAAAACAGATATAGTAATTATGTGGAAAGTCACAGCAGAGTTATTTTGTGTCAGGTAGAAATTTTGACATAAACAGTTTAAAAAAAGAAATCCATCTGTCCTTTTATAAAATTAGCATATTTATTTGGGGAAAGTACTTATATCCTTAATTATCAAAATAGAGGTAATATAATTGCAAATATTTTCAAAAGAGAAGTCATATATTTTCTTCTTGGGTTATAAAAGGCCAATTTTGATTACAGAAAAAAAAAATATTTAAAATCTTCCAGAGAGACCTGTAGCACTTTAAGAAATAAATTTGCCACTTTCATTTAGGAGAAAAGTAGCAAAATAAATTAGGTAAAAATTGCCTTATAGGGGCGCCTGGGTGGCACAGCGGTTAAGCGTCTGCCTTCGGCTCAGGGCGTGATCCCGGTGTTATGGGATCGAGCCCCATATCAGGCTCCTCCACTATGAGCCTGCTTCTTCCTCTCCCACTCCCCCTGCTGTGTTCCCTCTCTCGCTGGCTGTCTCTATCTCTGTTAAATAAATAAATAAAATCTTTAAAAAAAAATTGCCTTATAAACAAACAACTGGCAGTTCAAAGAAAAATGTATTCTTTCCTCTTATGTTCATAAAATAAGAACATGCCAATATATTATCTTTAAAATTTCATATTATCATATGTTGAGAATATGTAGGTCCACCAAATGATGATTTTCTTCAATTATTTATGGAACTTGAACATAGGGGTGCTTTGGTATTCTACCCAGGCTTTGGGGATCTATTTTATAGAAAATATGTCAATTTCTCTAGTCACTATGCATACCCTGGGTAGGGGGGTTGGACAATGGTGGTGGGCAAAACCATTATAACAAAGGAGAGAAAAGAATAAATGTCTCATCACCAGAGGAGCTTAAAGTCAAGAAGAGAGCTGTAATGGAAATTCAAAATAGCATGGCCACACATTTTGTGAAGTTACATGTCAGGTATATAGTACAAACTAAATTTTTAAGTTCATAAAAGTTCACCTAAGGACATGCTGATTTTAAAATAATGAATGGTTGGGGCACCTGAGTGGCTCAGTCAGTTGAGCATTCAACTTTGGGTTTTGTTCTTCTGTTGTTGTTGTTGTGTTTTGTTTTTTATTATTGTTATTATTTTTAATTTTTTATTATGTTCAGTTAACCACTATATAGTACATCACTAGTTTCTGACATAGCGCTCAATGATTCTTAGTTGCATATAACACCCAGTGCTCATCACAGCACGTGCCCTCCTTAGTACCCATCACCCTATCCCACCTCCCGTCTCCCCTCTGAAACCCTCAGTTTTGTTTCCCAGGGTCCATAGTCTCCCATGGTTCATCTCCCTCTCTGATTTCTCCCCCTTCAGATTTCCCTCCCTTTCCCCTATGGTCCTCGGTGCTATTGCTTATATTCCATGCATGAGTGAAACCATATGATAATTGTCCTTCTCTGCTTGACTTACTTCACTTAGCATAATCCCCTCCAGTTCCACCCATGTCAATGTAAATGGTGGGTATTCATCGTTTCTGATGGCTGAATAATATTCCGTTGTATATATGAACCACATCTTTATCCAGTCATCTGTTGAAGGGCATCTCAGCTTCTTCCACAGTTTAGCTATTGTGGACATTGCTGCTATGAACATCGGGTTACATGTGCCCCTTCTTTTCACTACATCTGTATTTCTTGGTTTTGGCTCAGGTCATGATCTCAGGGTTGTGAGATGAGCCCTGAGTCAGGCTCCGTGCTCAGCGGGGAGTCTGCTTTAGATTCTCTCCCTCTGCCCCTCCCCCTACTCATGCATTTTCTGTCTGTCTGTTTCTCTCTCTCTCAAATAAAGAAATCTTTAAAATAAAGGAAAGAAAAGGTATGTTTCAGATTAATATGAGACATCTGAGAGAAGATACTCTCTGGAAAATTAAGGTAAAATCCTCGCGAGATATTGGGAAATCTAGTTAGAAATGTAGATTTGGAAGTCATAAGGATTCTTGGCCATAAATGAAACCATGAAAGCAAAGAAATACAGATCTATGATTCTTAGAGAGTATCAACAGTTAGCAGGTTAGGAAGAGAAAAACAAAAGAATATCTTATTAGGTAGACTAAAATGGTAACTTGGATGCAAAATCAAAATATATTTCCAATTTTCCATAATTTGCCTATAAAAATAATGAGTAAAAGGGAAATAAACAGATGAAAAACTACTTTATACTACTCTAAGAGGCTATCATGCCTTTTTTCCAGGACGTTGACACTTTGTCCTGATCCATTGGCTCATATTAACTTTACCTGTAAATAAAATTTTGGACATGATTTCCATTTAGCTTGACCCAAAAGAAAAAAAAAAATGTCTATATGATGATAAGCTTCTTGGGGATAGAGGATCAGTATTTGCTGGCTATAGACAAAGTAGTGTACCACACCACTTCCATCTCAATGACAAATAACAAATTAGAACATTACCATTGTTCTTTAGCTAAATTCCTTCAAGTGTGTTGGAGTGAAGCTCAGACTGAGAAATACTTCTTTAATGACAATGTCTTTAAAAAAAAAAAGGTAACTTGAGCTTGAACAATGGGATTCCTATTGTGTCTACAATCTGTACTGTTGGCTCTTTATCCTACCCACGCACACGGTTTTCAAATTCCTTCCTTGAAAAAATCTTTGTCCTTTAGACAAAGGGCTGCAGCACACGTCTGCATGTACAAGATGCTGACTTGCAGTATACATCTAGTGCACATCAACCACAGAAGTTTAATGAATCACTTTCTTGCCTGCCCTTGACCTTGCTGAGAATGCTCTGTGTGCAGGAATCAAGAAACCTGTGAGGCCATCTGCTGTGAGTCAGCCTTTGACCAGTTTCCCCTATCCAGCTGTCACTCTGAAAGTAACATCGCATGCACAGACATTTTTCATACACATGCAAGTGTCCTGAGTTTTGGCCACAGGGGAACCTTCTTCAGAAATGCACTGGAGTTGTTTAAAACAAGTTAGTTTTCTGATTTCAAACACGGAATTTGGAAGCTGTGAGTAATCTTAGATATTCTCTTTCTCAAGGTATATGATCTAATTTTAATTCTAAAAAAAAAACTTTAGGTAATATTATGCATGTAATAAAATCAATAAAATATACAATAGATGCACAATAAAAGTAAGTCTCTCTCAGTTTCTCTATACCTAGAAGTTACCAGTATTGGCAGTTTTTTTTTTATATCCTTCCTTTTATATGCTTATAAACAAACACAGTATTATATCATTTTTATAAAATGAAATCACATGATTTACATTATTCTGCTTTGGTTATAATTAGCAATGAACGCTAGAATCTTTGCATATCAACACATATGGCCTTACCTTATAGTTTTTAAGGACCATATAATATTTCACTTTATAGAATTATTATACTTTATTTCATCAATCCCTTATTAATGGGCATTTTAAATTATGTTCTTTTCTGATTATTTTCTCCCATCTCAAGCAATTCTGTAATGCTTAGTTTTGCACATCTTAGCATTGTTTCATGATTATAAATGTGGATTAAAATAGAGTCAGTGAGGGGCGCCTAGGTGGCACAGCGGTTAAGCGTCTGCCTTCGGCTCAGGGCGTGATCCCGGCGTTATGGGATCGAGCCCCACATCAGGCTCTTCTGCTGTGAGCCTGCTTCTTCCTCTCCCACTCCCCCTGCTTGTGTTCCCTCTCTCGCTGGCTGTCTCTATCTCTGTCGAATAAATAAATAAAATCTTAAAAAAAAAAATAGAGTCAGTGAAGTTTGATATTATCCATTTGTTTTAAATATAAGCAGCAGCAGCGCAGAGTTAAAAGACTGACTTTGTAGTCAGGCCCAGCTTGATTTGAATCCTAGTATAGCCACTTTCCTCTCTGGCTATCTTGGGGCAAAACACTTAACCCCTCTCTGAGTCTCAGATTTCCTCTTTGCAAAATGGTAAGTCCTGGACAATTAAGATTTTGATGTTACCTTCCTTAAAAGATGGTGTAAGTAAGTATTCCAAAACTTACAGCTTAGTGAAGGAGGAAGAGGAAAAAGAACAAACTCTAAGTGCAGAGCTTTGAAGTCAGAATTGGATGAAGTATCAAGTCCTCTAGATTCCAGATGAATGTTTTTCCAAGTAATTGCATTGAAGTTTCCTTTTTGTCATCTCTCTTTGCCCACTGACTGGGAGGGTATCTTCACCTTGCCTGCCCCACCTGGTGCAATGACTGAGAAACTTCTGGCAGAGTCCATAAAAAGAACTAAGAGGAGTCTCAGCAGAATGTGACTGTGTTGTTGCCCTTAGGGTCTCCTCCTACTGGGGAAGTTTTGAGGACAACACTCAGCCATGACAGCAGTTATGGATTGAAGGAGAGATTTGATTGTGGCCACAGATGATACACCCTTGATCGATACCCTCTGTGAACCTGGGTGGTGACTGGCTGGCTAAGAGGCATTTACTTCCACGACACTCATGCTTGGCCAAATGGACTCCTTTAAAGTGCTACATCACAATCAGACTTTCACATTTGTCTGAAGGAGATAATCATCATTATCTTGAATACATTTTTGACAATGGCCTTGTGAACTAGACAAAGGAATCACTAACTCTTTCAGAGGCATTAATCAATTGGCCCAGATCTTTTAGCTCCAAGTTCACTTTTCTTTCTACTATATCATGCCATTACAATGCCATTGTATTTCAATACAAGAAAATAATGATCTGGCCCATATATCTTCCTCTAGTTCTGGTCTTCGCTCCTGCAGGAAAAAGTAGCTTCCTTTCATATATTTTCAGTAATCCCACAGTGAATATAACACAAATTGCTCCACACAGTTCTCAAATCTCTCCTTTATCTAGTCTACTATTTATGAAGAGCCTCATCTCTATCATGTATGATCTCCAGGCTCATCAGACCATGGTCATGTCTCTCAAACATGCCACGCACTCCTTTGCTACCATGCCTTCCCTACTGGCTTTCCTTCAACTTAGAGATCCTTTCCTCCATTATCCACCCATGTACACTATATTCTCCTTCTTAAGCAAAGCAGATAAAACTTTGACCAAGAAGCCCTTCCTGATTTCTGCAGTCACAGTGATTTACTCCTTTCGCATAAAGAAAAACAATTATATACATACTTACAGTGAACTCACATATTCTTCTCCCTTGGATGAAAATTCTTTATATTTTGCCTCCCTGACCAATTGGAAACAATTTATATGTAAGACTCATAACCGTGTCCCTTAAGAACTGAACACCTACCTAGCGTTATTTATAATTCCCTTCAACTGGTGTGTCCTTCCTCACTAAATCCTCTCCAATGTTCAAGGACCAGCTGAATATCCCTTTCCCATAAAACCCATTCTAAATTCCATTAGAGAGACATATCATTCTCTTTTGAATTCCATTATCACTTTAGGGCAATTTCCTCTTTCTTACGCTACAGTGGTTTAAGTATATTTTCATTCTTCCAAAAGATTTGAACCTCCATGTAGGCATGGCTACATTTATTTTGTTTAGCACTATATCCTCAGAGTCCAAGGCACAATAGGCTCTCAACAAAGACTCGTTGTATATACGGAGAAAAATATAATCTTCTTGTTCAAATTATCTATGCTTCCATCTAATAATTTGTTAAGCTCTCACAGTTACTTTTATTCAGAATTCAGTTAAGTTTTATTCTGAACCATATAAAATTACCATCCCCCAGGTCACAAACAGTTGAGTATACACAATTTCATTTGGTTCAACCTAAAGGTTATGGAGTGAATGGGATGATGGATAGATAAGTGAATGAAAACTCCCCACAGTTGTAAGTAATGGCATGTGTGCATTATAAATCACAACAGAAAGATTATTTCATTTGATGGAAAGTCATTGGGAGGTCAAGAAAGGAGAATTTGCATTAAAGTACATCACTCTCCCACATGGAAGAAAATACATTTCAAATACATCATTGGCCACAAGGAGGACTAGCATAGACTACAGAGCCACCAGGCTGTTTTGTTTTGTTTTGGTTTTTACCACCACATTCATTTTCCACTGTGCTCACCAAAATGAAAAATCCCTGCATCTGAGGAAAACAACAAGTTTGCATCTTCCTTTGTCCTTGCCTGGTGAGACTTTCAGCCAGGAGAAGTTGGCCAACTGCACACATCAGGAGGCCGCCTTTGCTGTGGGACATGTACACAGCAGTTATGTAAAGGGTGTGCATTGCCCACACTTTTTAGCAAGCATTTGCCTGGTGTGTCCCAGATACCATTAATGGGCTGGGTTTCCCTCTACGGTACTGACAGCCCTTTTTGGAATTTATTTGTGTCACCATCAGCACTGTGTAGAAATTAAGGCATGGGTTTTAGAGGCTGAAATAACAGGATTCAAATCCCATTTTGTAATTTTTGCTAAATTTGGCCATCTCCCTGCACCTTGATGTAATTATTTTTAAAGTTATTTAAGACTAAAATTACATTAAAGGTTTTTGTGACTGTTATCATGCTTTAGAGGAAGCCAATTTAACAGATTCTCTGTCATAGAGTGGGTGTTTAATAAATGATAGTTTACAAAACCTTTCTGGTTCACTTCTACATTGTTTAATATTTCCCTGGACTGAGAACAGAGGTCCACATATACGACATGCAGAGATAGGCTACAGAAACCAGAGTTTAATCAAAAACCCAGATATCGAACATATTGCTTGGGAAGTAGTAATAATAAAGTAGAAAAAAAGGAAGCAACAACAGAAGAAAAGGAGAAGGAGGGAGAGAAAGAGGAGAAAGCTATGATTTCTTTAGCACTCACTGTATACCAGGGACTAAGTCCCATGCTTACATTGAGGATCATGTAATAAAGTGGATTAAGCATTTCAAAATAGAGAGTGAACAGAAAAGACATGAAAAATGAGAAAGAAAAGATGAGAAATTTAAGAATCAGGCCTGGAAGTTTAATATCCTCATAACAGAAGTTGCAGAGAGTGTGAAGAATAAACATGGAAGGAAGAAAATGATCAAAATAACAATTCAATTTCTCAGAAATAAAGCACATACATTTCCAGATTTCATGAACACTTTTGTACCCAATCACAACATTTGAAGGAAGGCTCATGCCAAAGAACATCTTCGTGAATTTCAAAATATTGAGGGGAAGGGAAGAAAAATCTGAAGAAACTTTTTAAAGAGAAAAGGCAATGAATGCAAAGGACTCAGATTTATAATGGAAATGGAATTCAATAACATACTAAAATCTCAGGTAAAAAAGGGTAACCGCCGTCAAAATTCAGAAGATGTAGATGATTTCCAAACTAAAATACTATAACCAGCCAAACTACCAGTTAAGTCCCTAATATTTCTGTGGTATTTGCTGTATGGCAGGAACTATTGAAAACACCTATGCATAGTAACACATTTGATCCTTCAACAGTCCTAAAAAGATAGGTATTATTATTATTCTCATTTTACATATGAGAAAACGGAGTGGCAGAAAGGTTAAAATAATGTGTTATGTGGGAAAACCAGAATTTTAAAACCCCACGATCTTGGCCCAGACCCTACATCCTGCATTTTAACCAAAAATAAACTACTAGCCAAACAACTACTGCCTCGATCAGATATGGTTTTATCATGCTAAACATAAAACCCTTTCATAATAAACTCAAGTGAATGTTTTCCCTATCAGTAAATACTTACTTTAAAAATAATTATAGATTGACTCTATGGTTGCTATGTTTTTCTTGCAACCTAAAAAAATCAGGTAATTGATCAAAACCTAACTTTAATTATTATATGGATTTCTTTCTATTTCCCCTTCCCAATGGTCTTTTTCTAATTTTACTAAAAATATTAGGCTTTTCATAGGCTCCATTTGCTTATAAATTTGATGAATGTGTCTATACGCTGAGCTCATCCCTACCCTGAATTAAAATGCAAACATATTCAGTAGAATAAGAAATATTTTAGCAGAATAAGAATGTTTCTAAAGCTTTAGTCTAAAACATGCTTCCAAGAAAATTTGACTTTTCCAGTGACCCAAATATTCTTTCAGCTGCTCACATCCCCGGGATGTGCACCACCTAATTGAAATAGTTTCATAACCACCCTCATTCTTTACATGTTTCGTGATGCAACTCAAAGGAGCACATCAGTCACTTGGCTAATAAGCATTCTCTGAGGCCCATGGAAACAGAGGGAAATGCTCCCTTTATTCTACCACTGTGTATTGCGTTCCCTAAGCATGTATTATTATTAGTCTTATTACCCAGTTGAACTAGTCTAATTTGCAGTTGGATAAATCCTAAGCCTGGAGATTCTCAAGTCTCCCCAACTTATTACTTTACTTCCTCCAACAATTTTACAGCAGAGAACACTGGGGATATTACAGATGACTCAGTTATATTTTTTTCTCCCTCTAAAAGCTGTAAAGGTGCACACTCCTATGCAGAAAACTCACATAAATAATTAGCACTGCATTGCATTGGTCAAAAAAAAAATATTTAAAGTCATCCATAAAAAGGCAGGGTTAACTCACTAGATAGTGCTGGTTTTTCTAGATATTCAAATATACTCGTATTCCTAATATATGCTCTAAATCACTTTTAGAGGTAGACATTTCCACGCTTGGTTACCCAGGATCCAACACACCAATTTATAATAATAACACTCTAATGGAGTGAGGAATATAGAACCCATCCTCAGTTCAAGTCATGCCGTAGGGGACACAAAGACTTGACATCCAAGATTGGGGCCAGAGCTAAACTAATCCTCAATCCCAATATTTGGCCCCTAGAAATGGTTTAGTGAAATGTGCATCCTCTAACTTGATCTAGCAAAGCAAGAACTTTTGTTCAGTACTTGGGAGAAGAGAGTAGTTAGGGATCTTACAGACTTAAGATTTTTGGGACAGCTAGGGTAAAAGTATGCTGAGAATAAAGCAAAGCCACAGGCTGAAGCTCAGAAGCAAAAAGAGAGAGGAAACAAGGTCTGCTCACCTCACTTGAGCTACTGGATCAGACTCTGGAATTTTCAGTGATGACAGCCATTCAGTTTTTAAACCAGGTTGACTTGGTTTTCAGGTTCTTGTTCTTAAAAAAATCTTAAATAATATTCTACTTACATGCAACTCTGAGGCTATGTAAATATTTGAGTGACAGATATGTCTAGATATGACACTAGAAATCCTGGGTGTTCTAGAGTGTGAAGATAACTAAGTCATTATTTCCATCCTTAACCTACAAAGAATTTCTTTCCCAGGATTCTTGTTGATACCTGGTCTGGAGAATCTTGTTCTTCACTTTTTTCCTATCAACTACATAAAAACCATGGATAGAATTGTCATGTTTCTAATTCTTAGGCAAACAATATTTAATTTCAGTTTGGTCAAGCTATTGCTAAGTCAGTTCAGAGATGGGAAATGCATAGGGTTCATTAGATGGTCAGATTCATCATTTATTTTGAGATTGCTTTTTGTTTTAATTAAGTTTTTATTTTAATTGCAGTACAGTTAACAGAGTATTATATTAGTTTCAGGTGAATAATATGGTGACCGATTGCTCTTTTAACAAATAATAGAGTTTCATGGTGTCCACCAGGAAAGAGCACAGTCCTAGGAGTCAGAGTTCCTGTTGCTCTGGCCTCGCTACTTGACAACGAAAACTGAAATGCTAGGAAAGTCAATGCCCTACAATATCCCTGATGTCCTGCCATTCATCTTCAGTATTTTATAGTGATAATTACCAGATGCATTGGGCTTCTCTTATTTATGCTAATAAAAGAGAAAGAGGCTTTCCACCGTTCTTGTTATCTGGTGCTGTGTAACAAGCCACCTCAAAATGTAATAGTCTAAAAATAAAAACACATTTACTCTGCTCACAGAGCTGCATTTCAAGAAGGGCTTATTTTGTTTCACTTGGTCTCAGTTGGAGGGGCTCGAAGAATGGAGCTGGTGTCATCTGAAGGGTCACATGCTCCTATGTCTGGAACCTGGTATGGGAAGGCTCCAACTGCAGTGGGGTGGGGGAGGGCAGAATGCTTGGGGTTCCTTGGACTTCTCTATTGCTCCCCATCTCTGTCTCCATCTGATTTGCTCTCCAGTTCCAGCTGTATCATCTCTATTGCTGAGCTGTCTAGCCACACAGCTTCAGGGAAGCTAGACTTCTTGCATATGAGCTCCGAGCTCCCAGGCACATGTCCCAAGAGAGAGGCAAGGAGAAGCTGTGGCACCTTTTTGTTAATTTAGTCTCAGAAATCACACAGCATCAGCTCCACTGCTATCTGGGTACTGAGGCAGTGACATAGACCTGCTCCTTTTTAAGGAGAGTGGGAATACAATCTGTCTCTTGATGGAGCAGTTACAAGATTCTGGAAAAGCAGGTGAAACCATAAATGTGGCAGCTATTTTTAAAAATAAATATACCAAAATCACAATACACAATTATATGTGAGTCACATGCATGTGCATACTTCGACTTAGGTCATTTTACTTCATTTTAGCCCCAGAAATGTCTGCATCAGATTGCTATATCTTATACTAGAATCAGTCATCATTTATAAAAAACACAGCACTATGCAGGTAGGGAGAAAGATATATCCCAGTTGTGTGCGAGAAGACAGAGTGAAGCCAGCCTCAAATTGAAAATGTCATTCAGTCACCCACATTACAGAAAATCTAAGAGGCCTTCCCCATTTGTTTGGGTTGGGTAGAATAAAAAACTTCTCTGCTTTTTTGTCTTTAATTCAATATTAGCTACATTAATATTACATTTTTAATGACCCGAGGGGATGCTTTCTTTGGATTTTTGCTTCACCCCTTTAAGAAAACTGGATGTGGTTGTTTTCAAAATACCCAATTAACTTTCTGGGCACCTCTTTCAACTTTGTTCAAAACTACTTCCCATCCCCACACAGCTTTCTCCAATACACAGATGATTTGTCAATAACTAGAGGAATCAATTTCACAGACAGTCAGAGATATATTTCCACAGGTCTCGAAGACAACAGGACATTTCATTTTCACACTGTAACGGGCTAGTGCTACTTGTCCCATGACAGGTTAAAAGGGATGCCTTTCACCTCCTGGTTTTTATCATCAACCCAAACCCTGTGATCATAAGTCTATCTTTTAAGACAGAAGGACAAAATAAAACTTCAAGCACACCATTTGTATACTTCATCTTCTCAGATCCCTCTCAGTATTGATGGGATTGACTCTGAGAGAGAACTCCATCGTTGGCCTTATTGTGTAAGGAACAAATAAGTTGTGTGCTCCTAAGCTCTGACAGGCCAGAAGCCTTGAAGACTGTGCCATTCCTTTCTGTGACACAATTAAAATCTCTTCTGAAGAGCAAACAGAGCTGTCTTCTGCAGTTGTAAATACTCTCAAACTGGTAAGCACTGCAGGTCTCTGATCTGAGTTTTACGGCTGCTTTTGAATCTCTGCTTTTCAGATACAGTGATTCAACATCCCAATCTCAACTTTGAGAACCAGCATAGGGCAAGAAACACAAAAGGATATTCTATTTGTACAGGACCTTAGGGAAAGCTGTAATTCAGAAATTATCATATTGCTGGATACAACATTCAAAGGTACCGATAACAACCTTTGCTCCTGACTCTGTCTGGGTACAAGTAGCCTCCAACACCATGGCTTGTGGCACTGTTTTTGATGCTGGAGGAACATAGCCATCAGGCCCATCTGGGTCTAAATCCCACTTCTTCCAATGACTAGTTCTAGGATCATGGTAAAGGGACTTAATAACAAGTACGTTGGTTTCCTTGTTTATAAAATGGGAAGAAGAATAGCAGCTGCTGGGCCAACTGGTGAGAACAAGAGGCTGTAATTAATGAAAACTCAACACAGTGCTAAGTAATGATCTATTAAATGAGAGTATTAAAGTAATAAAACTTTAAGTTATATTATATATCATATTGTATATTATACTATATCATAATATTTTACATTATAAGATTATTATACAATGTGTTTGTATGTCATCATCCAGACAACTCCAGATTCATGGTCTATCTTGGTTTTGATAAAAAATGATAATAAAAATTATGAGATGAAGAATCTATCAGCATCCTCAGAAATATATGTTCCCTGGGGCCCCTAGGTGGCTCCGTTGGTTAAACAACTGACTCTTGGTTTCAGCTCAGGTCAGTCTCAGGGTCATAAGATCAAGCCCTGAGCCCTGCATAGGGCTCCTCACTTAGTGCTGAGTAAGCTTGGGACTCTCTCTTCCGCTCCCACTGCCCCTCCCCTCCACTCTCCCTCTTTAAAATAAATAAATAAATCTTTTTAAAAAGGGGGGGGGAAGATATATGTGTTCCCCATTCTTACCTACTTATTACTGTCTTGAGCATCTCTTTTTGTGTAATGTTCCCTTATCCAACACCCAGGTCAGCCAGAGCTCTTGCTCTCAACCCTGAACTCCAGCTACGTCTGCTGAAATGTGACTGTAGCAATGAACACAAGTCTCTACTTTTTGTTTTACTTTTTATGCTTTCTTTTCCTCTTTCCTGGGCTGTTATGAAGGAAGGAATGTTCTCTCACCGCGCCCCCCCCCACCCCTTCCCCTGAACAACTGAACAGAGCTGGAAAATTCTTGGGACCACTCCGACTAGTCTCATTAAAATGCACGGCCACCAACCTCCCAGGGGCACCAGTGCTTCCTGGCAATCCAATTTTCTAGCCCTTTCACGATTTAGAGGACTGCTTCATGCCTTCTCCTAGCTCAGAAAACCTCTAAAATCTCCTTTTCCTACCTCTCAGCTGATAACTTGCTTCCTCTTTCACTAAAGGAGGGTCAATCAGAAAGCACTTTCCCAAGCTTCCACTACGACACACAGGCATCTGAGCCCATACACTCTACCACTCTTCCTGTGATTCTGTCCATGGGTCTGCATCCACCGCCAAACCTTTCACTTCCCATCCCCTCTCACTCTTAGGGGACACTGCCTCAGCAATTTTCTCTCTGCTGGAGAATTCCCCTCAGTGTTCCAACATACCGTTATAGTTCCATCTTTTAAAAAAAATCTCTCTCTGGACCCCATTGCCCTCCAGCTACCGTCCCATTTCCCTGCCTCTCTTTATACCAAAACTTCTTGAAAGAATTTCTATATCCTCCATCTTCAATTAATTCCCTCCCTTTCTCACTTGTACTCACTCCAACCAGGCTTCCTCCTCTATCATTTTGCTGATCTGTTCTTGTCAAAATCAAAAGAACTTGTTCCACACTTACACCCCCTACTTGCTGTATTTTATTTCATAGCATTTTTTGCTATCAACTATTTTATTCATTTACTAATTTACTATGTGTCTCCCTCTTCCCCATTAAAATAATAGCACCATGAAAGAAGGAGTATTTTCTGCTTGTTTATTTTACTATTGAAACTCCAGCACCTAGGATAGTAATTGATATATAGTAGATGCTCATTAAACAGCACATATGAATAAATTAATGCATTTACCTTCCTATCTCTAGATCCTGGCACATCATCTTACAAAATGCATGGTACCAGTAAATGGTGGCCATTATGCAATTTGTTGAGATATGTTCATACTATTCTCCCTAACACAGAAAGACCACACTTTTCCTTCCATTTTTTTCCCAAACTTTTATGACCTTCAGGACTGTAAGAGATTAAAATATAAGTAATGGTTTGAAGTCATAAGACTTCTCACAATAAAGATTTAAACAACTCCTCCTTTAATCCATATCCTTTCCAGTTACTGCTTTATCTATTTATTTCCCTTCGCAGCAAACCTCTCTGAAAATGTTGTCCCTATTCATCACTTCCATTTCCTCACCTCCCGTTTTTTCTATACCAGACTCAGCACTGATTTTCATTTCAACTAGTCCACTAAAATCACTGTTGTCCGGGTTACCAGTGACCTTTGTGTGGGCTAATCCAATTCACTTATCTGCCTCATCTTCCTTGACCTTTTGGCAGCAATTCACATAGGTAAATACTCTCCTTGTAGAAATACTTTCTTCTCTTAGCTCTGTGTCAGTATGGATTTCCCATCTTTTTCAAGAGCAATCTCTCAGGCTCCTTCGTTAGCTCCTTCTCTCTTTGAGCTATGAATGTGGGAGCAATCCAGTGTTGGTCCTGGGTCTTCATCAGTTCTTTATCCACACTCTCTCCCAAGACGATCTCATTTTGTCCCATGGTTTTAAATAATATCTATATGCTAATGACTCCCAAATTTCTATCTCCAGCCCTGATCTCTCTTGTGAGCTAAGACTCATTTGTTAAACATAGCATTTTCCATTGGATATCTAATAAGCATTTCAAAATAAGTATATCCCAATAGACTTCCTGGTTCTTACTTTAAATTTCTACAATCTGCTGCTTCCCTCGCCTTCTTCATCTAAGTAAAGGGCACCGATACCTATCAGGTGTCTTACACCAAACATTTATAAATAAGTCTTCATTCTCCCACTTCCTTCATTCCCAAACCCTATCAATCAACATGCCTTTTTTGTTATGTTTCCAAAAATATATCACCCAACTCTCTTCAATTACACTGCAACACTAAGTCACCAGTCCCAAGTCACCATCATGGTTTGTTTGGATTGCCACCATAGCTGCCTAAATGATTTCCCTGTATCCTTACACATCTCTTTATAACCCAGAGTAATTTTTCCAAAAATTTATATCAGATAATAACAGCTTCTTGCTTAAATACTTCAATATCTTCTAAGTTCACTTAGAATAAAATCCAAACTCTTCTCATTTTCTGAGAGGCCCTCATAATAAGACCTTTGCCTTCTTCTCTCTTTTCTCAATATTCTAGAAATTCTGGATTTCTTTTAGTACCTTGAAAGGGGCATTCTGATTCTTTCCTCTGGGAATTTGAGCTCGGTCTTCCTCCATCTGGATGGTGCTTTCCCAAACTTGTGTGTGTGTGTGTGTGTGTGTGTGTGTGTGTGTGTGTGTGTGTGTCTTTTCTTTCCAATGATCTCACTCCAAATGTGACCTCCTAAAAGAGGTCTTTCCCAACTCCATTGTCTAAAGCACAAAACCATCTTCTCCTTTTATGTACCCTAGGTCTCATCACTATTACAGTTCCTTATTCATTTCCTTCAAAGCAGGTAAGATTACATCAAGTGGTCTTGCTCATTATATTCAATAACTGCTGAACTGTCCTCTCCTACATGAATATAAGTTTCTTGAGGACAGGAACCTTGATTATCCTAGAGACAGGCATTTCCTCAGAGCCTAGTACAGTGCATATCATATGGAAACTACCAAATATGTTTTGAATTAATATATCAATGGCCATATTGGGTTTCACCCTTGGGTTCCATGTCTTTGTGTGTAAAATGGGAAGGACAATCCCACTTTGTTAGAACACCAAGGAAATCAAATATACAGAGGCCAGTGTAAATGCTATGGCCCCTTCGGAACACAACAGTAATTATTAATGAGACTTCATTTAATTCCAACCTCCATGTACCTTTTCAATCTTATTTCACTTATCATCATTTCTCTTACTATTGGATTATAAGTACTGCCTGGTTTAACACATAATTGTTTGTATTTTTTGTTAGCTTATGTTATGACTTCCCAAAGGTTATTAAATTCGATAAATGTCAAATGTAGTGGAAAAGATGCTCACTTCTATTATTAATTCTAATTTGTAGCAATAGGATGTAGTGAAAGTACATGGGTTTTTAAATCACATATAACCAGATTTCTGTTCAGGATTCACAAACTTTACTAGTTATGTGAGTTAGGACTCTGACTTAAACTCTCTTATTAAAAGTCTTTTCATTTATAGAATGGAAATAGTTACATATATTTTTTGAATATACTAATAGATGAGTGTTTAATAAGCAGCAGCTGTAGAATTAGTAATAATAGTAAAATAATGATTATAATATCTTATGAACTAGGCTCCAGCAAAGAAACTCCATTTTCAATATAACCATTGCTTTTGGTTCTCTATGTTAAAGTGTCACGACTTCTAGTGCTTTCAAAAAGCTGGTTCCAGAGCATCCAGATGGGGAAAGAAAATAAGTATCTTTGTTCTCTAAGTCACAAAAATATATAGGTGATAAGTACTCTATAGGAAGAGTAAGACTCCAGTGGAAAATATCCCAGCACACAATTTACCTTTCATTCATCATAAAAGCAGGTTCTATGTGGAAAGGGAGACTGCAGTTGCCAAAATTAAGATAATCAAAGATTAAGGCACCAAAGGGCAAGAGAAGCTTTCAATTACCTATTTGTTTGCAACACATCTGTGGAACTTATTCTCTGCAAAATGTTTGGGTTAAAAAAAGAGAAGGGGGCGCCTGGGTGGCACAGCGGTTAAGCGTCTGCCTTCGGCTCAGGGCGTGATCCCGGCGTGTGGGATCGAGCCCCACATCAGGCTCCTCTGCTATGAGCCTGCTTCTTCCTCTGTCACTCCCCCTGCTTGTGTTCCCTCTCTCGCTGGCTGTCTCTGTCTCTGTCGAATAAATAAATAAAATCTTTAAAAAAAAAAAAAAAGAAGGAAATGAAGCAAGAAAGAAAATAGAGAGTGTAGAAGCCACCCATAAATTCTGGAAAGGCAGGGAGGACATATGCATTGTATATAATATATATTTAATATAGCACATCATATTATATCCTCCTCACACACGCAGTGCATTTCTTCATGGAAACTTCTTGAAATAGATCATTTGAATTAAAAAAATTCCATAAAATTTCTCAAAGCATCTGCTCAAGATCCCAGAGTTCATCATCTCATAAAGAGTAAAGATTGGTCAACTTGTGCCATTAGAGTACCATGTCAGGATGTGATCTAACTGCCAGGTCACCCCAGTGAACTTTGGAATCCATAGCACAACTCCTTTTGTCTTGTTTACACTGCATGCCCTTCCCTCAGACCCTATTTCCCTAATCATCCTTGATATATGCTTAATTCTGATTATCTTTTGGGGTCAATGATCCCTATCCTTGCAGTTCTCAGATGTTTTTTCAGAAGAGCACTGATTGCTCTGTATGGGGGAGGGGGCATATTGTGTCACCCATAATTCTCTGTAGCTTTCTTCTTTTCTCTTCTTCCTAGAGCTCATCATTTATGGCCCATGTTCTTCCCAAGCAGTGACAATCTCATTAGAATTGACTCCTGTTGCTACTGTTCTGTCAGTTTCAGTGGGAATGCCATCAGCTCAAAGCACGGGTTGACCTGCACCTTCGTCTTTAACTCTAGTCCAACTGGTTGTCAGATAAACATCAAGCAAAGGAGCTTATTATAAAGGCAACACTTTTATCAGTGCTATTTGATTATGTGTGTTCTAATAGAGAAATGACCTACATTTTTACTTCTCAGCAGTGAAACTAATAACTAAATATCTTCCTTATTAGAATATAGCTGCTTTCCACACAAGTAGTCAAAACTACGTAATACAATTTCACAAAGTGAGTAACAGTGAAAGTAAAAATTGAAGAGGACCTTTTTTGACCTCCTGTTACAAAGAGAAAGGAGTAGCCCACTTGGACTAGATGAGAGACTTCGGTCCATCTGGTGAAGCAGGAAGTAAAGCTCAAAGAGATCAAAGTTGAGGCTTGCTGTCGCTTTAAAAGTTTTACACATATTGACTATCATCTGCTTCTTTGGGGGATGAAAATGGCAGATCCTTATCTCCAGGCCACTAGAGGAAACCAGGATAAACCAGAATGTAAAAGCGAGCATATTACAATCACTCTGCATCTGTGTGCCAACAGATTGCCTGGATTTCACTCTCAGCTCTTCGCTGAAATCAGAGAGCAGCAAACACAGCAGAAGTTACCCCAGAGCAAATGTGAAAACCAAAACCAGATGTCCTATCTTGTCACAGAGTCGCAATGGATATCAGGAGACTCTTTACTCGCTACTCTTTTTGAAAATTTTGCCTTTTTTTTTTCCGTCAGAGAGGGGGGTGTTATGTTGCATGAAAGGCAAGAATTCAGAATGGTAGCCACTGGATCCACATCCTGATTCATCTATAATGCACATGCTAATAAAATTGTTACTATGTCTTTCAGACACATTCCTATGTAGAGTCATCATTGTTCGCATCATACTCATGGATAGCAAAGGGTACACAGGCAATTATCTAGTGATGGGAAATTTTCATTGTTAAGGTAAGTTCTAGAAGACCTTTAATTGCCAAAACCTGGGAGATTTTTGGGCTTAGGAAACAACTTTGAAATGATTTAAAGTTAAGAAGCCCATCGGAACTGATTTCCATAGGGCAAACTGACATTTTTTCATCATCAAACTTATTGCAAAATACATTATATCCAGAGGTGATTGTGAAGGTCTTTAAATTTTTCTCCACATGTAGGTGGAATACCCGTGGTTCCTTCATGATAACATCTATTTTTAAAAGGCAGGGACTATTGGGGAGACAAAAATGCAGAGGCTGATAGACTGTTTCTTTTTCCCTCTGAGCCTTGTCTTCAACAGTTAGCCTATCCAAGACTAGCATAATGATAGCTGTCTCTGTTCTAAGATAAATTGTAGCGGTATAATAAATGAGGATGGAGAGCTAGAACAGCCAACCTGATCAAGTTTCTTCCTCATTCAGAAAACTTGCCTGCCAGTGTGTCTGTACTAGGCTAAAAACTGACACAATATTTATCTAACTGAAGGGAAATCCAGGTGGCAGCTATCTGAAATATCCCTCTCCTCAATTACTCTTTTTTTGCATTAATGAAAGAAGGGGGGGGGGAGACTTTCTGAGATCATGATTCTTCAATGACTGGTTCTTCATATAAGGAAAGGTGAGAATAAATAATTTTGCATATCCTTCCAACTCATGAGGATACCTGGATCTCAATGACTGATAGATATGATGCATTGAGTCTGTAGGGTTATTTTGGCAGGATATTCATCTTAGTAGAAGTACACTTTGATGCAAGGAATGCATGATTTAGTTAAGACCTTTGGTGTTGTATTGAGGAGATCTAGTTTCTGGTCCCTGACCCCTGATATCATTCATTCATGTCCACCAAATTCTGCTCCTTCTGCTATACTCTTTCACTCACTGGATAACAGCATCATCCACTAATCTGCCTAAGTCAGAAACCTGAGAATCCTTATTGACTCTTATCTTTACCTTATATTCAAATTCAGTCTAACTCACTAACTTTTGCCAATGCTTGCTCTGAAATACTTAGAACCGTATCCTTCTTTCTATTCCCCCTGCTAATGTCTTAAATCAGCCCTTCAACTTCCCTCACCTTTTTTATAACAATATTCATAATATCCCTATAATTGGCTCTAGTCTTTACTTCCATGCCCTTCTGACAGTATAATGCATATTGTCTGCAAATCTTTGTACACACATGTGCTCATGTCAGGAACTCAGCCAAGTTAATTATGCCACATGGGCCTCAGGATTTGGTTGTTTGCTTTTCCTTAAGACTATGGAAATATCTACATAAAGTACCTTGATCAACGACTAACTTATAGGAAATGCAAAATAGATATTACTTTTCTCATTATTTCACCTTTTTCACCCATCTTCCCTGGGTGGGTTATATCCTAGTACCTTGTTTAAGAAGTCAAGGTTAGGATGAACCCCCTGTGTTATTTCCATAACATCTACGAAAACCTCTCTCATGGCATTCAACTCACTGAGCTATAATTTAATGTTCTATTCTCCCCAAAGATTATGAGTTCCTGGGATGCTAGTGCTTCTCTTTCCACCCTTATGTACACAATGCTTGGCTAAATGTGTTAGTAGGTACTCAACAAATCTTACTTGATATATTCTATCTTACTATACTAAATTGATTAAATCAAGCTCAGATAATGTAACAGTTCGGTCTGTTTTTTTTTTTAACTGCCAGACGCTTAATAATCTTAAGCACTATTGTCATTATTATTGTTATTATTAAGAATTAGCTTAACTCCTTTCTCCTATTCTTATTCAAGTTTTATGAGAGGAAAAAAACAGCAGAAAGGCTTAACTCTAAAAAATACAAAGACGTTTTTTAAATTAACTTTTCTAAGACTAATATGTTATACTCTTTTGCTTTTTATTCTATTATTTCATATTGAGATTTCATGTTTGAAATGATGACTTAAAAATCTATTATAGTTATTATTACTAAAGACAGATTTGAATCAATAGGCAACACACTAGATTAGGAAAGCAGATTTGTAATTTCTAAAAGAGTTGAACTTGCCATTCAAAAGACACCAGTCAGAAAACAAAAAGACAAGCAAGATAGTGGGATATATATTTTCATAATCACATATCTGATAAGGAATTTGAATTTAAAAAGTTATAACTCAATAATAAGGAAATGAACAATTTAAAAATTGCCAAAGGATTTGAATAGACATTTTACTAAAGGAGACATGTGAACAGCTAATGGGCAAATTTAAAAAAACTCTCAACATCTTTAGTCATTAGGGAACTAGGAATTAAAGCCACAAGAAGACACCACAGCATACCTTCTAACAAAAAAGACAGATAATAGCCAGTGTTGATAAGGGTATGGAGAAACTGGAATCCTCATTCATTGCTGAAAGGAATGTAAATGGTAAAGCTGTTTTAGAAAATAGCTCACCACTTACAGGGTTAAATATAAACCTAGTATGTGACCTAGCAATTCCACTCTTAAGGATCTGTCCGAAAGAAATGAAAATATGTGTTTATACAAAAAAAAGCTACCCAAAAGTCACAGCAGCAGCATTCAAAATAGCCAAAGGTAGAAACAATCCAAACAAAGACTATCTCTTGAAAAATTGATAAGTAAAATGGTATAATCATACAATGGAATAACATTGAGCAATAGGATGAAATGAACCACTGATAATGTAGTACAACAGGGATGGACTCCAAAAATATTACAGTAAAAGAAAACCAGATGCGAAGACTATATACTATATGATTCTATTTACACTGAAATGCACAGAAAAGGCAAGTTTATAGATACAGCACAGATCAGCGTTTGCCTAGGATTGAGGGTAGGAGTAGGGAATAACTGCACAAGGAGTAAGGGAAATTTTGGGGGGATAATTAAAATATTTTACAACTGGAATTTGGTAATAGTTCCACGGCTCTATAATTTTATTTAAAATCATGATATTGTATATTTCCAATTTATGAAACTTATGGAATTATATTTCAATAAAGCTGTTAAAAGTTCAGTTTTTGTATAAAATTAAAAAAATAAAAATAGATTAAAATGAAAACTAATGAAATTAAAAATGAAAATTAAAAAATGAAGGTAGAAAGTTCCCTTGATTACTTCCCAAACAGACTTTGCTTCATATGTAAAATAGGTAGCAAGATAAGACAACTTACAAAAATCTATCATCCCAAATCTCTGGATTCATCTTTCCACTACTAAAAATCTGCACATTTAAATATTCACTCCAACCAAGCTTTGTTTTTCTAACCATTCTATTAGTACTCATTTAAATTCATGAATGTTTGAGGCATCATTCATCATGCTAATAGTCTTCTTAATCGAAATATCTAATACATATTTCTAAATAAGACTGCCAGTCAAAATATTACATTATTAGAAATGCCGACACATCTCCACGGGTGGAGACCCAGAGTCTATTGCCCCTAGTCAAAAGTTGAATTGAATTCACTCTTTCTTGCTAATGCCGTCTAACTACTTACATGCTCGGCCGCAAGAGAACTAGTAAAGATAAGTATGCCCTCTCACCACATATGTACTAATATAAACATTGCCCTCACTTATTGCCCCACTGTTTGATCAGGTCACTGCTCTTTCACGGTGAGTTGGTCTTTGCTTTTAAGTGGCTATGACTGAGAAGATAATGGCATTTCAGATTGTGAGAGAAGGAAACTGATATTTATCTGGCACCTGCTAAGGACTAGACATTCTACAGGTGCTTCCACATACAGTACATCACTTAATCTTAATAAAAACTCTGAGCTTGATTTTAAAATTTCCTGTTGATATGCAGAAAAAAATGAGACTTAAAGAAGTTAACTAAATTATTCAAGTTTGCCCAGTAGTTTCTTGGAGCACTTGGATTAAAACCTCCCTTTATTAAAAGAACAGTGGCTCTCACTATGCCAAGCCACCAAGATATAGATGATTCATATGCAATCGAGGAAGAATCCTCCATCACTTCATCTCTTAAAGGAGACCACCCAGACTCAGGTTCTTTAGAATTACCCATGGAGTCTGTGCTTAGCCAAATGGGAATAAATGGAAATATCACTCAGAAAAAAACAAAATGGCTGTCACTGTTTCAAGCCACCAAGGTACGGATGATTAATATATGCCCGTTTCCCTTCTCCCTGTCAAATTACATTCTGCCATCTCAAGCGGACATCCAAACTCACTCTATCTTCTCTGAAACACAACTTGGCATTCACAGCAAGAACTCAATCATTCGCTGGCCATAATAATAAGGTAAAAGTCACTTTAAATAATTAGTGCTACTCGTGGGGTGCCTGGGTGGCTCAGCTGGTTGAGCGACAGACGCTTGATTTCAGCTCAGGTTATGATCTCTGGGTCCTGGGATCAAGCCCTGCCTCAGACTCTGTGGAGCACAGAACCTGCTCAAGAGTCTCTTTCTCTACCTCTGCTCTCCCCCTCCCGCAGCTCCTGCAGGCGCATCCCTGCACGATTGCTCTCTTTCCCTCAAATAAATAAAACTTTAAAATTAATAATAATTAGTGCTATTCAGTATAATGTAAACTCATCCTCAAGGGCGCAAAAGCTGAAGCGTATGTCATCACACATCGATGGCTTTAGCCTGGCCTTCATTTTTCCTACCTCTCTTTCTTTTAAAGAAGAGTAGCAGATCAATAGAGAGGAGTGTTTCCTTTCCCTCCTGACACAAGCCACATCCTGTCCCTGTTATAGAGTCTGCCAGAGTCCACTCAACTTCGACACGTGTTGAATGGAAGCCAGGGAGCCAGGAAAAGCTAAAAGATTTCTGGAATGAAAGAAGTCAATTGCACATGTTTATATGTTTGTTTTGGTGTGTGCATTTGTAAGAAAAAGAAGAAAAAAAATTTAAAACAGCACGTTTTCTTTTTTCTTTCACTTTGTGTATCTCCATATTTTGAAATTCTTTGGGCCTCACATATATTCAATGGGTACAGGAGAATAAAATAAGAAAATGGCTGGGTTTATGAAGATTTCTTTCTCTGTGGCACACCCTTACTTACAGTATCCACGGCACTGTGATACAGGACCAGATTTATAAAGGGGAGAGTGATTTTTCCCTCCCAGGTAGAACTAACTGCTTGTTAAAGAGCAAATCATTCCTTTCTGTTTAGCCAGATTGCTATCTCTCAATTGCTTACTAAATCATGGAAATTGAACTTTCTTCCTGCAGATACACTTCTTCTTTGCAGTCAATATGTAGTCAATGCATGTTAATACAGTCAAGCTATTCCTTTCTCCTCCCTCTCTACCCCAAGCCCCATTAATAATGGCAATAACAGCAACATTTGACATTTATACAGCCTGAAGGATTCCAAAAAGATTTCACCAATTACTGTGAATAGAGTTCTGATGAGCTGCAGCTACTTTTAAGGCACGACGATAATAGGCAGAAGCACAAAGTTGCAATGAGAGAGATTCTGCCCAAGGGTATGTGCCAGATGCCCCCTCTTTAAAAAATTGCAAAATATCACTCACACCCACAGAAAAATCAGATCTTTTGCTTTTAAAACATCTAAAATATATCACTCCAATGGTATTGAACGGGCCAGCTGAAATGAGACATTAAAAAGGCTGGAACTTCCCACTTCAAGCTTATTTCCCGTGGTTTTCTATATCTGAGATGATTATTAACCTCAGGATGGCCTTTCATACCAATTGGAAGAATGGAGCCATGACAACTCAAATTGTCCAATGTTTTAAAAATTCCCATGTATTCTTATAGACTTTTAGGGGCTGGCTCAGGTTCAGGACAACATTTGAACTTGGAGGATTTCAAACCATTAGTTAAAATATTCCTGTATGGACAGAGAACAAGAATTTCAAGATTTAATCTGCCTTTATTAGAAACAAAACAGAGCGGGGCGTCTGAGTGGCTCTGTCGGTTAAGTTTCTGCCTTCAGCTCAGGTCATGATCCCAGGGCCCTGGGATCCAGCCCTGCATTGGGCTCCCTGCTCAGCGGGGAGGCTGCTTCTATCCTCTGTCTCTCCCTCTGCCGCTCCCCCAGCCTGTGCTCTCTCTTTCTCTCTTTCTCAAATAAATAAATAAAATCTTTAAAGAAAATAGCAAAACTAATGGCAGAAACAAAAACTTTCACGAGATCTGAAGACTGATACTCTCTTTAGAAGCTGTACTTCAGTAAAAATTTATGTAATGTGTTCAGATAACTTGATCATTCAGAGAAAGCTAAGAACACAATCTGTAATAATGTATGCAATAAAGTCAACATCTCTTGACTTAAAAGCAATATCTTAAAAGCAGGGACTTACTCAAGCCCCACAAAAACCCAGTTCCGCTATAATACAAGTGCTTACTGGCTGCAGGAATTTGAATATCCATTTAAGCATGTCTGGGAGACTAGTTGCTGAACCTCTTTGTTTAAATCCATTCTAGGCTGATGAATGGATTTTCTTTTTTTCATCTTGGATTGCAAAACAGGGGTCTGTGCTAATTTATGTTCCCTAAGGAAGCCGAAGGCTTTTGCTGTGAGGGGAGTCACGTGTTCAGAGGTCCCAGGCAGGTACTGTTGTCCGTTATTACCCATACCTGTGAGAAATCAGACAAGGTGTATACACAGGCAGAAGAGTAAAGGGAAAAATGGAAAGTTCTTCTGGAGCCCGAAGCCAGAAGCAAAGATAAAAATCTTTGTGATCTTCTGGATCAATATACATGAACCCTTTAAGGTTAACTAAGACTTAATACTAGCAAAATCTGCATAATGTAGTTATAAATCCACATCTACATGTAAATTCCAGTTCATGGTTCCCCAGAGAGCATGGAGAATTTGTAAAGTAAAGAATTGCTGATAAATAATCTGAGGACATTTTAGACTGGAAATATTAATTACCTGGATTTTTCTTTCTTTCTTCCTCTTTTTTTCCCCCCTGTTTTTGGTGCAATGACGTGTGTGTGTGTGTGTGTGTGTGTGTGTGTGTGCATGTCATGAAATATCACATAATTAACTATCCCAATTCCAGAGAACATACTCTATAGGTTGTCACATTTCATTATCAAGTGAGTAAAGTAAGTACCATATATGAAGGATTAAGTAAGGTAAGATAGATCACCTCTCTGATGAGGAGGCATGATCTTTTCCAGGGAAGATGTACTGGTGCTCATCAAAGATAAAAAGCACCACATTCCCTTTTTAGAATTCCCCAAAACTTACAAGTGCATCAATGTAGCAGATTTATTCATTGATAAATGCTCCTAAAAGCAATGCCTAAGACAGAAATTACATATAGCCAAAATTATGCTCAAATTTTCATGTGTCCATTTCTTTATTTTGTATATATGCACACAAACATACAAATACACATCCTCTTTAAAAAAGGATGAAATATGTGCTGTGTAAATGTAGATAGTATCCACAAACATACATATATATATATATATATACACACACACATACACATACGTAAATACCACATCATTTTCTTGATTTGACCATATGGATTAGGCCATTTAAATTATTTTTCCTAATGGAGTGAAAAGAAGTGAATTTCACTAGGATGATGCAGCCATATAATGCAAAAGACTATCTTAACTATTTTTCTGATTTCTATGAAGAATATGTTCAAGTTTGCTAACGTAAAGAATATTCCGAAGTCTCCAGGCTAATGGAAACATGCATTGATATGCTTTGTGAACAAATTCTTCCTAGTTATTTAAACAATCTGAAGTTTTGAGCTATGCTTTAAACTCAGATAGATATACATTTTTCAGCTCTATACTGAATGAAAATGTTCAGGTTTTTAGCATTAAATGGTTTGGATACAGAAAAAAGTATGCAAATGAATGCTGCCATATTTTAAACTTAGAAAATTACTGATAGGAAAAAATGCCATAAAAAGCTTAGTTCCTGTTCTGGCTCTGCCACTACCTACTTATGTAGCCCACGGCAAGTTATCTATACCCTCCGGAGTTGCATTTCTTCATCAGTAAAATTAATGGTTTGGACTAGACAATCGGTCTTAAAACTACTTGTGAAATATTACTAAAAGTCTTAGGATGACAAAGCCCCTATTCTTCCTATTCTCCACTGCCGTCTGCCACCAAAACTACCTAGCCCATAAATCTAAATATTTACAAAACTACACCAGGATAGTTATTAAAACTATTTATTTTCTAACACATAAGTCATTTTTTACTCAACACATTTTTAATTTTTTTTCTGGCCATATCCTGGTTTCTAAATATAATAACACATAGGCAAAAATTTTGATTGGAATTCAATACTTCCTGCCATTTCATTCTCCTACCTGAAGTCTCAGTCCTGTTTACATCATAACTGGTTTCTATAGAAATGAGTATGTCATTGCAAACAAGGTATCTGAATTCTGCTTTGAGGGAAATATTGTTAATGGAAAATGAAATGAAAAGTGGTACAACACACAGAACATACTTGGGCATCACTATGATATTGAGGGTGGAAACTCCTTCAGATCATCAAGTCATACCAATATTTAAGTAGTATGGACAGATAACCATAAAGCAAATTGAAATTCTGGATCAATTCTTATTCTTGTCTCAGAGATGGAAAGGTTTGCAGCCCCTGGAACTGCAGAGCAGAAACATTCTGGAATGCTTTTGCAGAGCAACATATGGTCACAGAGCTGCTTAGAAATATTAGTAATTTCTTTGGCAATACAGTAACTCAAAGACTATTGCTACAGATTTGTTCCTGAATATAGCTAAAAGCTGTTCAAATTACTTTGTTGGATGATATTTAACACCAAGCGTTTTGGAAAATTGTGTAAAAAATCCAAAGAATATTTGTTCTGCCAAAACTAAGGCCATTTGAAGCAATATTGTCCAAGTTCAGATGTGTGCTATAGAAAGTTAAAAAACAAAAAAAGTCCATTCTGGCCATTGATCTGGCCATCAAATCATTAATCATTCTCCATATAATCAAAAAACATACATTGATACTGAGCCCAGGATCTATTAACCTCTGTGCCAGGTGCTGGGCTATAAAAACAAAAATGGTGTAATCTCTATGCACAAGATACCATTCCATATTACAATTATACATACAGATAAACTAATAATACAGACACAGTAAGAAGCTTTTAAGGGGTACCCACACATGACTTAAAGACACTAAAAATTATTGCCTCTGGAAATGTGTGCGTCAAGTCTAATTCAAAGAAGACTTGACAGAAAAAGTAACAGTTGAGCAGGATCCTAAGGGATGAATAGGTGTTTGCCAGCAAGACAAACAGCAGAATAATTTGCATGTTTAGGGGTTTTAAGGTATAAAAATAGCATTGGCCATTCAGAACCACAATGTGACTGAACTATTAAGAGAGAAAATGGCCTACATGCTTTTGCTAGACTGAGTGGCTTTTCATGAAAAGATAAGTATACATATTCATTAACAGATCTGAATGTGGATGATATAAAATAATGTGTCAAAAATGTTAGGGACAGCTAGGTAGAGTTTTTTTTCCCAACCTTCCATTGCTCTGTTGATACATGTAATACCAATTGGTATCTCATGTGTCCCCATACTTGCCTTAGATGCTGAACAAAGCTGCAGTGAAAGCAATCAACTCCTGACTGTCCCTGATGTCCAAAGTCCTGCCAAGGGCAGATTTCCCCTCTCCTATCACTGTTTCAAGTTTTCTTGGAAGAGAAATTGCTCACACTGAACCAAGAGTTAGTGCCCAAGGCCAATTTTGAATGGTAGCCCTCTAGTGCTAATGAGATCATACACTGAGTTCATTAGTAAGCACTTTAGTGAGAAAGAGGAAGGATGGAAGGATGGAAGGATGGATGGAAGGAAGGAAGGAAGGAAGGAAGGAAGGAAGGAAGGAAGGAAAAGAGGGAGGGAGGAAGAAAATACAAATCAAATCAGTATAAAATAAAAGGAGCTATGATAACTCATGTATGAAGGACTCATACTCGGGCAGGGTCCAGACACTGATTGATACAGGAATCTCCCTTCACCCTTCATATTAACATACCAAATATGAGGCTTCATAGGGCCTGAATTGTGTTCCCTCAAAATTCATATATTGAAGTCTTAACCCCCAATATGAAAGTATTTGGAAATCAAGTTTCGGGGAGGTAATTAGGTTTAGATAAATTCATGGGGCAAGACCCTCAACACGAGATTAGTGTCCATAAGAGATTGCAGAGCTCACTCCAGCTCTCTCTCAGCCAAGTAAGGACACAGACAGATGGCAGCAGTCTGCAAGTCAGGAAAAGAGCTCTTGGGAAAAACCACTAATGCTGGCATCTTAATTTTAGACTTCCAGCCTCCAGAACTGTGAGAAAATAAAGTTATGCTGTTTAAGCCCCCCATCTATGGCATAAGACAAGGTGGATTTATCTTGCTTTGTAAGCTGGTCACCAATAGCAACTTGATCTATATCTATTCTCAGTTACATAACTAACTTTCATGGCCCAAGAACAAGACATTTCTTTTCCCAATACCCCCAAACCCCTGAATCAGTCTACGGCAAAGAGGATGAAATTATCATGGTTGATGTCAATTTATCTGCTGCCATGAAATGGCTGTTGAGAAATGAATCACAGTGTCTAACTGAAGCATCAAGAGAAACTTGTTGCTATCACCAATACTGCCACAAACAGTATTTTCATGTTACTCTGTTAGTGGAAACTTCAATACTAATTCTCTTTTCTGGTGGCTCTTCAGAGGTCAGATATCCCATCCTAGGCAATGGTGGTAGTAATAGAAATGCCTAAGGAATGCACGACTTGGCAAGCTTGCATCTGGAGTCTTATATCTCACGCACAGTGACTTCTTCTTGGGTTCTAAGTAATAATATCTAAGTGTACAATGAATATTTATAATATTAATTTTGCTGTCTGGAGCACCTGGGTGGTGCATTCAGTTAAGCAACTGACTCTTGGTTTCAGCTCAGGTTGTGATCCCAGGGCATGAGATGGAGCCATGCATCGGGCTCCATGCTCAGCATGGAGTCTGCCTGAGTTTCTCTCTCCCTCTCCTCCTCCCACTTATGCTCTCTCTCTCTCTCCCTAAAGTAAATAAATCTTTTTAAAAATATATTATTTCTGCTTTCTGATAAATGCATAAAAGGTAAAACTGAATCTCATAATCCTCCAGTAGAAGAGAGAAAGATTCAAATATTTGTATTATAATCTAATCTCTTAATAACTAAGTAGGAATTAGATGAGGTTTTGAAATAGACCCACTCAAAGTTCCCCAAGCAGACATAACTGGTGCAGCTGACTTCCTGCCCCTCATATCCAGGACACATAGGCTGAAACAGTTCTTTGTTATTAGAATAAAATAACCAATAAGTAATTAGATTTTAAATCTTAAATTCATAATTAAATATAAAACTTAATATTAAAATTATAAAATAAACATAACTAAAATTATATGGTCATAAAACATAATTGACCCTTGAACAACATGGGGATTAGGGACACTGACTCCTGTGTAATCAAAATCCATGTATAACTTTTGACTCCCAAAAGTTTAACTACTGATAGCCCACTATTGAACAGAAGCCTTACTGATAACATGAACAGTTGATTAACACATATTTTGTATGGTGTATGTATTATATACCATATTCTTACAATAAAGTAAACTGGTAAAAAGAAAATGTTATGAAGAAAATCAAGAGGAAGAGAAAATACATTTACAGTATTATACTATATTTATTGAAAAAAATCCATGCAGTGGACCCATAAGCAGTTCAAATCCATGTTAAGGGTCAACCATATATAAGCAAAGATTTTAAATTATTAAAAATATAAATTTAAAGTATCAAAAGTAACAGGTTAATATCTAGAATTGCTGTAGTATTCCTGCTTGGCCATTATAACTAAACAAATTTAAAATAAACACTTCTTAATATGCCAAGACTCTGTTCCAGGCACTGGAGATATAATAGTTACTACCACAAATCAGAAGAACACAGAACTATCATGTTTCATTAAGAAATACCACAATTGGGATCCCAAAATCATGGACAGAATTGAGAGGGGCTTGAGGATACCTACTACAATCTCGGTTAACAATGAAGACCAGTCTGGTAAGTCAAAGGGAAGTCAGTAACAACTTAGACTGGAATCTGATTCTTCTGTTTCCTTATCAAACTTTTTTTTTCTTTCTTTCTTTTTTTTTTTTTTACTTCTGGCACAACATATTGAAAGAAAAACTATTTTTTGATGGGGTACATTTCTAATTTATAAAATATTGATAAAACTTTACCAAAATATTGAAAATATCAAAACAAAATTAGATTTGATTTAAATACAACTATCAAAGGACCTAGGAAGAGGCAATACATAGGAAGTAGAACAACTTATCACGTAGAAAAAGGGACTATCTATAATTATTCATGTTAAAATCATGTGAATTCACTTATTTTGAACATATTTTAAGGTGGTGTATTTTGGCTATGATTGTGATAACAGGTAATGTAACATAAGCATGTGAAGGCTTCACAGACCTTGGCATATTTTGTATCCTTGTAAAATGTTAACATATACCATTAATCTTTAAAATTCTATTGACCTTTTTATTTCAATTAAAGCTGTGTAAAACTCACTTCATGGGTGTGGTTATAACATTAGATGATATTTAGAAAGGCATAGCAGATCTTGGCTTGATACTTTTCTAAATTCGCTGTAAAGGAAATTTACCAATCTCAGGCTCAGAATTTTTCTTTGACTTGCCTTCTCAGATAAAATCTCTGCTGGGCATTATTAGCAAAATGGGAATTATTTACAGATATATGGAAGGTTCTAAACCAGAGCTACTTAATGAAAATATAATGGGAGACGTGTACACAATTCTAAATTTTCTAGTAGTAACATTAATAAAAAACAGGTGAAATTATTTTTATTTAGACAAAACTATCTAAAATATTATCAACCTAAAGACCAACATAAAAATATCAGTAAGATATTTTAAATTATTTCTGTTTCATATTAGAACTTTGAGCTCTGGAATACATCTATCCTACAGGACATCCCAAATTGGGCAGCCTCATTTCAGGCACTCAGTGGCCACGTATGTGTATTGGCTTCCATAATGATCAGCAAAGTTATAAACTGTTCATATCCTTTGTGGTTCCTGAAAATATAACATTTTTTTAAAAAAAGATTTATTTATTTATTTATTTATTTATTTATTTATTTATTTGAGAGAGAGAGAGAGCACAAGCAGGGGGAGGGGCAGAGGGAGAGAATGAGAGAAAGAAGCAGACTCTCTGCTGAGTGTGGAGCCTGATGAGGGGCTTGATCCCAGGAGTCTGGGATCATGACCTGAGCTGAAATCAAGACTTGGAAGCTAAACAAACTGAGCCACCCAGGTGACCCAAAAATATAACAATTTTTAAATGATTGTCTTCCAAACAATAATGTTTAAAAATGTTTAACCAAATAAATGTGTATATACTGAATTTCTAGAAACAATTATTGAAATGTGTATGAGTAGTTTTGTATTTGTGCATGTGCATGAGAGAGAGAGGAGAGAGAGGGGAGACGACTGCTAATCAAGAAAGCTAAGAACTGACATAGGCTGTTTTACGTAGACTGCAGAATGAATGACTACAGAAACAATTTCATCTCTATTGATATGTACTTGATATCTTCTTCTGTCACATACAGGAGTTGGTCTAAATAACTCTAAGATCACTCTCTACCTCATAGTGTTTTATGAAAACTGTTATATATGTATGTCCATGTGCTACGTGTGTGCTCTATGTATCATGAGCAGATCACAACTGCAAAATTGCGACACACTGTCTATCACAGTAATGTGTAAGATGAAAAATAATCCAGGACAAAATTACAAATATATATTTTAATATTATCTATGATAAAATTATAGAGATCTAAAGCTAGGAAAATAATGTACTTAATATTAATCTAACAAGTAATATATTCTACATCCCCTTGAACTCTAGTATACTTCCAGGAGTGGATGAGAAGGAAGAGAGTTATAATTGGCACACTGGAAATTAGGTACATTGTAGGGCCCACCCATGGGCAAATATCTCATATATGTACACCATTTATCATATATACCATGCATTCAAAAAATTAAAGTAAATGACTATACATAAGCTTTTTGGTACTGAGATAGCTTAATGGATGCGGGTTGCTACATGAAGCTGTCATTCCTGTCCTGTCCTTCACAACCCCTGAAGATCATTCAAATGAACAAGGTTCCTGGAAATAAAAATCAAGTGAATTCAGGCATTTAGTAAACCACAGTGCCATAGCTTTGCTCCCAATATGTCTGTTTTAACATTAATATTCCATTTTAGGTCTTGTGGATTTGGATTCTAGACTGAGAAAGAGGCTCAACGAAACACATGCAAAGAAAACAAAGCAAAATGACAACAACAGTAACAAGGAAAATGAGTAGCACAGCCTAGGATTCTGGAATATGAATAAGTATACACAATTTCTAATTCTATTCTCAAAACTTTGGTTACTTGATTAGAAGTGGTATAAGGTGTCTCAAAACAGTAAAACTACAGTTTTCAGTAGGAATAGTTCTATATAGAAAATATTGAAATTCAAAGGAAGCATAAACATAGAATTCATTTAGCTCAACCACCATCCCAATATTTTTATCCCTGATATAGCAATGCTCCTCAAACCATCAAGGCCAACTTATTTTTCCCCTTATTGCAGACTGACACATAAAATATTATAAAAAGGAATTACTAAGGAAATAAGAAAAAAAGATACACAAAATAAAAGACTACATGTTTTATTACTAGATTCAAAAGACAAAATTGTTTGATCAAATTGTTGTAAAATTTCTGAACACCTACATTCAATTTCTGTGCTTATAATTTTAGGGACTGATGTTAAGTTCACAGACTGTCACTGGTACTTGGTCCAGACTTTATTGACCAGTGTAACTCTAAACTATCTCTCTGAATATATGTTGTCCTTAATGCCATACACAATCCTTACAGAGACAGGGAACTCACTAAGAACAAAGAACTCTTGATTTTAGAAATCTACTTATTAGAAAACAAGCCATTAACCTGGAAGTTCCAGAAAATGCAAAATAAAACACGAAACGTAAATGAAAGTTATAGATACAGAAAGGCATAAAAGATAAAGAAAGACATACAAATATTAGTATTTGAAGATTACATGGTTATATATTTAGAAAATACCAAAGAATTCACTATAAAATATAAGAGAAATATTAGTATGTTGGCTAGATTAAATCATAAAACATCAATAGCTTTCCCTTATATCAGCAATAAGCAGTAAAAATATAATGGCAGTTAAATTTGCCAGTGTGTATTCTTACTACATTTCATCTTGTTAGATTCGGTCCATTGCTCCCTTTGGTAAAGATATTTTTGGACCTTAAATTTGTCATCCAACATATTTCATATTCATAGCACTTCATTTGCAACATTGGTAAGTGTGTCTCTACAATTTAATTCCAGTCATTGTATGTTCAAAAAGAAAAGAAAAAAAGTGGAACAATCTAAAAAGGAAAGAGTTACCACAAAAATAGCACACTTGGGGACCCAGTGTCACATGACTTGCTAGTTAGTTCTTTAATGATTACACAGAGTTCTGGCTTCTGGGGCACACATTTGCACTCTCAGCCTAGCCAACCTTCTCTCAAATGCAGGTCTCCACTACATGAGGGTAAATGAATCTATGCCATCCTGGTTTCATCACTGAGGAAAAGGATTCAATCTCATGACCTAGGAAGGGAAAGCTTCGTATGAAAAAGCAGATGGTCCACTTTTATAGTACAAATTACATTTGCCCTAAGTCCTGTCTCATTATGTGGGAGCAGGTCAAGCACATACAGAGAGCTACTAGGTGTATCATATGCTCTGAAATTATATATCAGTAATAAAATCTGTATGAAAGGAAGGTTCTAGAATTGATTCTATGCACTATTTGGGGAACATCAAAGACTTAAAAGTACTGCTTCATGCTCTCCTCTATAGGTCAAATTTTCCTCATCCTATAGAAATCCATTTCCGATTTCTAGGAAAACTTACTTTGTAACACAACCCTCAGGGTAGGGATGTGTATTATAGTTGTTAAAAAATGATAATGAAACTATTTCAAAATCACTGACTTTATATTCAGACCAAAAATGGACTCTCAGCTCCAATGTTTACCAGCCATATATCCTAGGGCAAATTATTTATTCTCTCTGAGCTTTACCTCCCTCTGTTCTAAGATAAGTAGAATAATACCTAACTTATAGGGTGACTGTAAGGATTACATGAGATAAACTATTCAAAGGTCTTCATAAATGGCCATTATTTGTTATTATCTCATCCACCAACATCATCTGTATTATGTCATCTCTATCTCTCCATTTCCCTGTCATCACAGGACAACCATGGCTTCATATTTTGACATCTCACTAACTGTGTGAGCTGGAATAAATCCTTTGATTTTTCTCACTTCCATTTTCTAAAATTTTAAAGAAGGGAGTTGAGGTAGATTTACATATACATTTTTTAGTATAAAAATGAGATCCTCTCTTCAATAGGCATACATTTAGTTGTACTTAATTGATAGATTCACCTGTATGTTTCGGAATTCATAGTCCTATGTTTTGATGCCTACTCATCAGTCTAGGCAGGAATGACCTAAAGTCAAGTGACCACTCTGCCAGTTGTTTCACAGATTTATTTTGGGCCCCAAATTTTATTCCCATAGTTACACAAAATCAATCTTTACTATATTATGATGTTCACGAAATTTGGGAATGCTTATTTAGACATTACTGATTATATTTCATACCTCGTGTAAGTCATGCAGGAACCACTCCTTCCATAGACGTAGCAATTCCGTTTATTATTATGGGAAGGATAACAGCCAAAGTCAAAGAAATGCTTTTACCTATTTGATAACCAAACAAATTAGCATATTGTGAAGGTGATCATAACTCCTGAAATCCCTAACATTTAAGCAGGAAAATTGACCAATGATTGTTAAACACATACACACACTCATGTACATAGTTGTTCATTTGCTCTTTTGGAAAGAATGTATTTTAGACTTGTAAGTAAAAAAACCCAATGCTATTGAAAATGATACCTTTTAATTAAATACATCTACTAGTGCCAAAATAACCTCAAACATTGGCTGCTTTTAGGATTTACTGTGAAAAGGACACTGCAAAGGTAGATACCCCTGCACATATTTTCAGTGTCATTTTTCTGTGGGTTCCAAATGAACTAGAAAGTCCACTTCCTTGGGTGGGGGATGGGCTAAGTGCATCATGGGGACTAGGGAGGGTACTTGTGATGAGCACTAGGTGTTATATGTAAGTCATGAATCACTCAATTCCACCCCTGAAACCAATTTTACCATATGTGTTAACTAACTAGAATTCAAATAAAAACTTAAAAAAAAAAAAAAAAAGAAAAAAACCCTCTACTTCTTTTGACATTCAAATCTTTTCTCAATGACTAGTAGTTCTAGAATTCTAAAATGGAATTGGGAGAGAGAAGTATTTTCACATGTTTTTATTTTCTTGTTTTCAAAAAGGTTTTCAGATGGCTTTGGTTAATTGAAACAACTGTTGAAAATTTACTTGGCATTTTTAATTTTCTCAATATTTTCAACCCTGATGAAAATGTTTTGTCTCTCAGAATATTTCCTTCTGGGATCTGGCCACTCAACTCATGAAAAATGTATATTCAAAATTGCATCTGATCTATTCATCCATCTAGGTAGTTACCACCTGGACTCTGCTGAGACAAACATTCCCAGTTTTCTCAATTTTCCCTTCATGTAAGCTAGCTTGGGAATGAATATGTCTTACTTTTTCCAGATCTGCTATACATACAAGGTCTGCTCTACTGGTTCAAGAAGTTTGTTTGTTTGTTTATATAAGATAGACATACAACTGAAGTCATATGAGTAGCAGTAACTGACCCAAGCACTTATAGGGTTTTATGTCTTGTCATTTTTGGAATTTCTCATTTCAAATGTTTGACTCTGGAAATACATAGAAAGAAATAATGTCAGTGAACATTCCCAGAAGTTATTTATGCTTATAAACTATTGTATGCATTACAAAAGAATAAGTGCCTCTTCCTTAATCCAATCACCTCTTCATTAATGATCAGAAGGAATCTATCTTTTCTCCAGATTCAAGGGAGGAAATAGGAATGAGGACATACTGAAAGTTGACTTAAATAGTCCCCAAAATATATATTCCTAGAAAAGGGTAAATGAGTAGGAGAGATGATCAACTGTGCTACATTTGCATGTAATATGATTTTTCAGCATTTTCTTCTATCATCCCTGCCAAATACACAAGTGCAGCACTACCTCTAAATTTTGCTAGGTTTTCCACATATTTTCTACTAAAGTTTCTCTACTGTATGTCCAACTTCCAAAGTAAGACATTATTTGCTATAATCACTCATCACCTATTTCAAACCCCACTGAACCTAGAAGTAAGACATGGCATGATTTAAGATGAAATGAACTGTCCAAGAGGCAGCAAGCAATTGAATTTCCCAAGAAGGGTATTCATTATTCTTGACTCCCTTATGGCTATTAGCTGTCTGTAGGTAGAAAGGATCCTTCCTGTTAATTGATCTCTAAAACTGTTGAAGACTAAAGCAGTAACTTATAGGGTTAGTGCCTTCCCAGGTAGAATAAGGGAAGGATGGACACATGCCCACTGCTGAAGAAAAAGATATTCTGTTTATGGTGTCTTATTCTCTAACTCTCTTAAAAATGATTTCAGTACCAAATTGAAAAGTTTGAAACATCTAGAAAAAAAAATCATGACTGGTATCTCACACAGTTGAGAAATAGAGAAATATCCTGATACACTAAAACAAATACACTGTGATTCATTTTTCTCTCTCCCAAACCGATAGTCCCTATATCAGTAAATAGTAATTTTCTTCTCTCAAGGAGCTTAGGCAAAATAACATCAACAAGTAATAATCACAAAAACTTTTCTTCTATTTTACATCCCACGTCAAGTCCATCAGTGAGACTAGTTATCTCTATACTCAAGCACATTGAGAGACGGAATGAAATATAACAATTCAGTACTTATTTTGAAATAATTCAAAAATGAATTAATATTTAAACTGAAAATAGCTACAAAGTGATATAAAATTGTTAAAACTTACTATTTAGTATAAGTCACTGGTATCCACAAAAGCTATTTTGATATTTTTATGTAACAGGCATAAAATAAGAATAAAAAGTAACTGATTCGGGGGGGGGAGGAAGAGTATAAAAACACTTTACACAGAAACTAAATTGAATTTCCAAAGAGTGCCTAAAACCTAAAATGTATGTACCTATGTCACCTCTATCAACGCTTAAAATGCAGAAAGTGACAAAACCCTAGCGATGATATTATAGTGACAATAATCAACACAATAGTATTAAGACATCAAACTTTCTTATAAAAGCAAAACAAATTTAAATATTTATCAAAAGATAGATGCACACTGATACTGTGTTTCCATTTATTACTCAGTACAGCTCCCAAACCACCAGACTTCATCCTACCAATGTTATTTCTATTTCTTTATTTTACTACCAGGCATTTGATTGTATAATCTACTCCAACTCCCCCTCCTTTAACTACAAAACTAGTTTTTCAGCATTCTTGTAAATCTGCATTGAAAGGGATGAATATGAGAAGCCGATTGTAGAGTTGTGCCTAATGAATTTTTGCAATAAATGAAATAGTTGAAAATCCAAATAACATAAAAATTGTGAATAACATTGAGTTGAAAATAGTAAACACCATTAGAGGTAACACTAATCCATTTACCGTCTGGTGATATATCACTGTTTCTGATTTCCTTGAACTGGTAAATAAATTTTGATCGTTTGCTATTTCTCGTTTTAGTCAAATCAAATTTCTCTTCTTTTGAGTTAGGTTTTGACTTAGAAACCGAAGATTACAAAGTTTTAGAAAGAACTCACTTTAAGTTAAGGCTTTATAAATAAAGAAGAGTGAGGAGAAAAGAAAAAAATCGGATATGTTTTGGGGAGATTTCTTAATATTAGTGACTTTGTTTACATTCATCCTCTGGGAATCAAACAGACTTTTTCATCTCTTCTATTTACCATTTCAATCAAATTCTCTTCTCCTTATTAGAATTAATGGATAAGAAAACGCCGCATACAACATTCCCACCTTCACAGACACAGGTAGTTTGTTCTGTTTACATGGATTACGTATGGGAGTCATCTGAACTTAGAAAATATAATAATAAAATATATTAAAGATCAACATGGTTTTAAAGTAAATATTCATTACATCTATATCACCCTATATGTTTAAAATATTATTTCTGAATTTTTAAATGTTTTCTAGTTGAATTTTGAACCCAGTTTGTCTATTTTAACAGAAGGAAACAGAATAATATTTCTAATCTCTAAATCAAAATCAGTATACCCACTGTGTATGGAATTTATGGTACAGTTTATATAATTTTTTGTATCAGTCCTAATCTTTGGGTGATAAGACTTTTCTTCTGTTTATCCATGGTCCGTGTGATGAACTGATGTTTGTGCCCCCCCCAAGCCCCCAAATTCATATATTGAATCCTTAACTCCCAGGGTGGTTGTATCTAGAGATGGGGCCTCTAAGGAAATAATTAAGGTTAAACGAGGTCATAAACGTGGCTCCTTGATTTGACAGGATTAGTGTCCTTGTAAAGACAGACACCAGAGAGCTTATTCTCTTTCCCTACTGATACCAAAGAAGAGGTCCTGTTAGGACAAAACAGGATGGCAGCCACCTACAAACCAAGAGAAGATGCCTCAGAATGAAAGCTACCTTACCAGCACCTTCATCTTAGACTGTCAGGCTCCAGAACTATAAGAAAAAAAAATGTTGTTTATGCCACCCAGTATGCGGTATTTTGTTATGGAAACCCAAGGAAAGAGCAGACTAAGACAGTCTGTGAGGCAATAAAAACACTGGGGATAATAAAGATCTGGGAAATCATTGTCTCTTAGTCTAAGCCAGTCAAGATTGTTAAATAGAGAGCATGTGCATAGTAAGCAATGATTTAGCCATATTAGATAGTTGTGGACAATTAATTCAGTCCTCTGGCAGCTACACCCTAGCCTCTCATTTCTTGCTTACATAGGGTAAGATACAAATATAGCATCCTCTCTTCCTGGCATACATCTATTCCCGCTCCATTTCCCTTGTTTGGCATTGAACATCCGCTGCTGTCAAGTAAGTAGCCATATCGTCTCTTGTACTTGTTCAGACTTACATCATAAATCATTACCCCTGCCTTGTGCTTCACCATGTAAGGTTATTATGTGGTTAGACTACAGTTCTTGATGTTACTACTTTGTTATCAGTTACCATTGTTTGCCTTTGGGCACACTACAAATCAAATACATTAACTCAGTTGCCAGATTTCAATGCTAAACTTTGAACACTGCAACTCTGTCTTGTGGTTAGTTCAGCTTCATGGACCTTTGGTCTCCTGCACCCTAGTACGGATGTCCTCATGTCCTAGCAACTGCTCTTCTTATTCTGCAGAATGTCCTTATGGATAGCAATAAAATCCTACTATCTTCAGCTCTTGATGCATTGCTTTGTTTAGATAAAAAAATTTTGATTTTGTTACCCTACAATCTAGCCAAATGTTTCCAATCAGAAACATTGGAATAAAATAGGAATTTCTTGGAAATCCAAATTTTGGGGCTCCATTCAGACCAATTGAATCAGCAACTCTATGGGTGGACCCAGCAATGGGTTTTAACGTGCACTCCAGGTTACTGTAATGGTTGGAGAACTACTTGCCTTGGGGCAAAGTGACCCCAGGATAGTTTAGTAGTCACATTGGCTGGCTACTACCTATATTTACCCCCATTAAGGCCAATTGGCCTCTCTGGACTATTTTCTTCTTCTTCTTCTTCTTCTTCTTCTTCTTCTTCTTCTTCTTCTTCTTCTTCTTCTTCTTCTTCTTATTTTTTTTCTTGGAAGTTTGGACTTTCTCTCAGTCCTTTGCTTTCAGCAACCCTATCTTCCAGACAGTTGCCTGGGAATACCTCCCATCCCAGGGATTCTAAAATCCCCTTCCTTGGAATCATTCCTCTATTCCCTATACTATTTGCCTCCCAACTGGTTGACATTTGCAAATAACACCCTATGTTCACCTTAACTTAAGCATAATTATTGTCAACAATTTTCAAACATCCAAGTTAATTAATAGAGTTTTGATTCTTTCTGGGCTGAATTGTAATTTTTAATTGTAATTTTCCTAAAGGTCAGAGGGCTTTTTCTGAATCTGCTCTCTTACCATTGGTAAGGCTACATGCAACTATTCAAATCAAGTTTATGAAGATTCTTAAACCATTCATTCCATAAGAGTTATTTGCCAAGTACTATACTCAAGTGTTTATCTCACTTAAGTGTTGGTGTTCACATATTAGCCATTTTATATTGCTATATTTGTAAGTTCAATATAGTAAAATATTGGCAATTTCATATGCCTCACTCTAAATACCATGTTTTAATCTTTTGATAGCTGAAACAACTGAGTGTTTAGAAGTATGAGGAGTGAAATGGAATAAGCAAAGCATAATAAATTTTTGGACCCATATTTGCAAAACACAAGACAAATACAAAGACTTAACATTAATGTCCAGGACTTTTTTTTTTTTTTTTTTTTTTTTTTTTTGCCAACAAGTGAATGGCCCAGGAGTCTGCAGAGATGAAAACGGTCCTTGAAAGATCTGTATGTAGCATGGAGACAGCTGTGTCTTTGCAATTGTATGGTTGGTTTTGTAGTATTTATTTGCTTAAATTTTGATTGCTTGCTCTAAATCAAACATAGTAACCTAATTTCCATTTCAATGACTGGCAGAAGAATAGAAATGTGACATAACTTGGATAATGAGGCAAGGTGCGAGTTTCTGCTAGGGATTATTCCATATTCAAAAATAAATAAATAACGAAAAGAAATGGTCCCTCCCTTTCCACTAGACAATTGTAGAAACGGTAGATCTGGAAGTGCTACAGCCATCTTGCTACTGATCTGAGTATAAAAGGCAACCCAAAGAAAAACAGATTCAACAGATGGAAAGAATTCTGATCTTCATATGATTGAACTACTGGATTGACCAATCCCAAAGCCAGACCCACAGCTAGAATTTCAGTTTTTCATCACAGTTTTCTGTTAACTGCTACTGCAAACAGACAAATACAAAAAAGAGATTTGGGGCACCTGGGTGGCTCAGTTGGTTAAGCCTCTGCCTTCGGCTCAGGTCATGATCTTAGGGTCCTGGGATCGAGCCCTGCGTTGGGCAACCTGCTCAGCAAGAAGTCTGCTCCTCCCTCTTCCACTGCCTTGCCCTGCTCATGCTTGCTCTCTCTTTCCCCTCTCAAATAAATAGATGAAATCTTAAGGGAAAAAAAAAAAAGATTTGCTTTATCCATTACGATCTCTAAGGAAACTTCCTATTTCTAAATGGTACTTAAATACCATAATGGTACTTAAGTATCACACAACTTGAGGACCCTGGTGAGTTGAAATCATGTATTCTAAGGTCTGTTTTTATTGATTGGCCTGTGGAGAAAGTCAGGTCTCAGTTTGAAACCACTCCCTTCACCTATAGGATTCTGCCCTTGCACATATGATTTAAAACCACTCCAAGCCATCAATTATTTATCTGCAAACTGGGACAATGTGACACCACAAATATTTAAAATAAAAGTTAAATGAGATAATATGAAACAATATTAATATGTTTAGCATCGTGACCTAAAAGAGAAATTCAATGTATGTGATTTCCTTGAAGTTCCTTTTATTTTGTTTTTCATGTACAGTTTAACACTTTAAGGCTTAGATGTGATCTAACGGGGGAGAAGGCTTATTTGACTGAAAAATAATAAAAATAATTTATGATAAAAATTAAAGCATCGGGCACCTGGGTGGCTCAGTCAGTTAAGTGTCTGCCTTGGGTTCAAATCATGATTCTAGGGTCCTGCAATCCAGCCCTGAATCAGGCTCCCTGCTCAGCAGGGAGTCTGCTCCTCCCTCCCCTCTGCTCCCCCCACTCCTGCTCCTACTCTCTCTCACTCTCTCTCTTTCCCTCTCCCTCAAATAAATAAAATCTTAAAAAAAAATAAAGGATAGACATCCTCATCAGCCATCAATCAGGAACATCAAAATGATAGCTTAATTAACAGGAGTAAAACAACTTCACATTCTCACACATCATTTTTTGACTTAATATCTTCAGTTAAAAACAGTGAGGCCAGAATTGAAATTTTCTGGTACCAACTGAAAACTCAGATCACAATGAATTGGAAGTATGTAAAAAATACATATGTTAACTGCATGTCTATTTTGGATAGCTGAAGGAGTAAATATAGGTGTCTGAAATGATATGGATTTGAAGAGAAGCTGGCATGAGCTAATATATCGAGCATATGAATGCACTATGCACCATTCTGTTGATTAAGGATGGAGAAGTGAACAATTCATTCAAAGGCCCATTTCATAACATTTCTTTCTGCCTCAGTCATAGATCAGTATCCATTCTATCCCATTCCCCCCTGGAAGCAGTATCCTGAAATTGAAATCATATCCATATAGTTAGCATAGTCTTAAATGTATCTCCATGATAGAGCTGATAGAGCAGGTGATTGTAACGTTTGGTCTCTGTTAAAGGAAAAAATGAGTGGACATACAGAGGTACATTTCTTTGCCTCAAGCACTCAACTACACACAGACACACACACTCTACCATAAATAGGGGGTGGCAGCTGCTGATAATCCCTTAGTGGTTGCCTGAAAGGCTGACTTAGAAGGATTCTAAGATGTCATCTGAATTCAGAATGAATGAGTGCTAAGACGGATACATGATATCTGACATGGAAACATACATAAGGGGGTAACAGCTGCATATGCATCAAGGTTTTTTTGTTTGTTTGCTTGTTGTGTTTTGTTTGTTTGCAATCTTCGCTTTAGACAGATTGAGCAATTACCATATTCTTTGACTTGAACTATAGGGGAAAAAATCAACGACAAAAACAAACCTCAGTCTATCTGAAAATTATGTCTCTGAAGTCCTACCATCATTCACACACATTCGGAAAGTTCCCAAGGTCAAAACCAAGAAAAGATAAAGGCAAGGATCATTTGAATTGTCTATTGACCTATTTTAATTATACACATCTATGAGATCATTGAGGAATTAAGTAGTGGATATCATTCAGAACCCGCATAGAATTTGCTTATTAAACCAATTTTGTCCTCTTAGCAATGATCAGAAGAATGAACAGGGTGAGCTGTGCTACGGAGGAAAGGAAAACTAACTTTGGAGCACAGAGCTGAGTCAGCGGCCACGATAGAAAACGTAAGGGCATTATAACAACCAGAAGTGGAGAAAGATGACAGCTGGGTAGGAAGGAGACAAGTGGTGGGAAGGTATGGAAGACACATTTCATGGATTTGACTATCCTGCCCAAGGCTAGTTAGGTCAGTTTATGCCTACATCACCAACTCGACATTACCTGGAGGAGAGATCAAGAACATCGCAACTGAAGCAAAACTATCTAAGATGATTTTGTGCAGCAACAAGATGTACCTGTTTGTAGCTAATTAGCCTCTGCTCATCACTCTGCTATTTTCCTCATTTCTCTGGAGTAATCTCTTGACTGAGTGTGCCAAAATGCCATCTCTCATGCCCACACTACTCTGCTTCTCAAACTATACCCTCTTGGAACCAGTTGGCTTAAAGGAAGAAATGTTCCCAAGCAGCAGCAGATTTTACCCAAATATCATCAGTATTTGATTAAAGGACAGTGAATTTTTACAGCACTTCTCTTGTAGAGCCAAGAAACACTAGCATTTTGAAATCACTCCACACATGCTGAATCCCAGCTTCCTGACAAAGAATGGCTGTGAAATAGATTCTAACAGGAGTGGGATTTTCCCATCACTCCAGGTTCCTAAAACACCTCACCAAAACGGTCACCCACCATAGTGGCATTGCTGACGTGTTGGTTGAAAAGAGAAGGGTCAAGTTTGGAGACCAGAGATGCACTTTTGTGTTCTCAAGTGGGGATCCACTATTGGTCTCCTAATTACTGAACCTACCTGGGCAAGTGAGTTTGGTTTCAGTCCTCAGTGTGTCTTAACCGGTGTTATTCATAATAATGGAGAATTTTCCTTTGTCATTTTTCCATTCCCATCAGCTATTAACCTTTTAGCTAGAAGTAGGTGTAATACTTTTTCATACAATGCTTGTTTTCCAGTGTAGCTTTGTTGCTACATATGGCAAACTTGCAACATTATAAACAATCTAAACATTTTCGTGTGACCAAACAGAATTAGTTAATGAAAAAGTCTAATCAACTCGAGACTGAGTTTATATATTTTCTGTGTTTTTAGGTTGACTGGTCAGTCACATGACTTTTTTAGCCTTGGTAAAAACAACCATCGATCACTTTCACATTTGAAGGCAAGAGATAAGGTGGCTGAATGTAAAAAAGACGCATCCAAAGACAAATATTTAGAAAATGATTTTTCCCTATTGACATGCTAACTAAAGTTAATGTTGTAATTACAATTTGGGAGTTAATTTCCTTTTAATAACTGATACTTCTATTTCTTTGCTTAAAATGATTGTCAGAATAAAACTCATAATCCAAAATGTCTGGAAATAAAGACCATTTTTGTGTCCTCCAACTGTATTATGAAAGTAGTTCTTTTCTTCCTTGTGCTCAGATTTCAAAAAAGAGATTAGTGCAAAATGAATTATAAAGTACCTAAGCTGTTCGAACAATCACATCTCCATTCTGGCGAATTTAGTAAATGCATTTTATCTCTCCACTGAGATGTTTTTACTATAATGAAAAACCCAATGAAATGTTTCCTTATTAGGTCTATTATTCATCCTTTATGCCTTCCCTACCCTTAAAATAGTAACCAAAAGGGCACAGTGAAGATCCAATTTTTATTTTGCATTTTAATATCATGTTAACCAACTCACCATCCATATGCAGTGGGTCAAAGAAGTTTGGCACACTTGTCATGCATAGTCTTGCTTGGGGCCTTTCTGAGATGTGTGTTTTAGGAATCTTTCATGACATTAAACTTACAAATGAGAAGGAAGTAATGTTTTAAAACCTCCATGGGACATTAATTAACCCAACCTTTATTTTTATGAATTTTGCATGGGTATAACTATAGAATATGGTGTCAGCCTACAAGTTTTTCAAAAGACATTTCACAGGCACCTGTCTATGTATAAAACTGAAGCTGTGAATTGGGTGTGGCTACTACCATGGATATGCCTTCCTGATTCCTGAGAAGTTCTTTGAATGAATCATTAAAAATAAATTTATAGCTAAAAAAATGTATGTATGTATGTATGCACTTATTTATTTATTTATTTATTTATTTATTTAAAGATTTTATTTATTTATTTTGAGACAGTGAAAGAAAGAACAGGTGAGGGGGAGGGGCAGAGGGAGAGGAAGAAGCCAACTCCCTGCTGAGCAGAGAACCAGATATGGGGCTTGATCCCAGGACCCTGAGATCATGACCTAAGCTGAAGTCAGACACTTAACCGACTGAGTCACCCAGGCACCCTGTATAGGTACAAAATTTTAACTGATGACAGAATATATAGCTACGACTCCTAGTTTATAGTGTTAACACTCAGACTCAGAATAGCCTTGTTTGCTTCGGTTTTATGATATTTTGTTGTTGTAGTACGTTCTATATTAGAGTATTATTTTTATTTTATATTATTATTTGTTTCCTTTATATTTTTTCCCTTAGGTGGACATAGGTATAGGAACAAAGAGAGTTCTTTATTTTTTCACTTTGTCTTCTCTGATAAATATTCCAATAGCATAGAGTTTCACATCTCTAGTTTACACTGAAATGTCTACTCTAAAATATCCGCAAGCCACCCATTTCTGTACATTAAAACTTGGGTTTAAGAGAACTTCATGAAGTCTGTAGGGTGTGAATTCCTAAAATTCTTTGAAAATGCAAGCAGTCTAGAAATCAATCTGTTTCTGAAACATTTTGGATATATAGTTACATGAAAGAAAATTCTTTTGTAGAAATTATTCTAACTAGATATAGTTTCGTAGTCCATCTTAAAGCCCTCACCATAACTTCATGCTGAAAATCTAAAATGCTGTGAAGATACTAGATGTGTTATAATATTCATTTTTGGGAAAGACAGACCAGTTGTCCATGTTTCCTTTGTCTGAAGAAACATTTTTTTTAAAATACATTTTATCCTGTGCTTCTGAAATTAGCTGAGATTGTTTAATACATTTATATATTTTCATACTTAATTCTCTTTGTGAAAGATTCTCTGCTTACAGCCTTGGTTGAACACATCTCCTAACAGAACTAGAATGTGTAAGATGGAATATTCCTGGCATTGACATTGCAGAAGCAACATATTTTTTTTGCTTTTGCTTAAGGGAGCAAACAAAATAAAACCCAAACCATTTTTCCTAATTGATTCAGATGTGTCAGTGAAATTGTTTTATCCTGCAATGTTCAGTAAAGTGTGTGATCAGGACAAGCTTGTCTCCTTTTACTCAGCACAGGAATTGAGTACAGAAAACAGCTGTCCCATTAACCAGAGCTGAGAGCCATAGCTTAGTGTCTTTGTTGTCCTCAGACCACAGATTTACAGAACGGGAGTTTCTTAGTATGAAGATTGAAGGTATGCATCATATGATCACTCTAGGGAAGACAAAGAAAAAAGTCTACTCAAATTGGAGATGTCTCATCAAGTACCCAAACCAAATGGCTCTTTATAAATGAGGCTTAAAGCTTTGAAGAGTGATTTCCAGGAGCTAAAAAACTGGAGCTGAAACTCAGACTTTCTATTATTCAGGGTATCCATCAAATTTATCTATTTGTTTAAATGTTGCAAACACAAAACCTTAAAATGCAATGAAAAATTTTATATTAGTATTATTTGTTTAGAACAACACATTTTTTATTTGATTGCAGGTTATGGCACCACACTGAAGATGGGTTACCTAAGAAATTACTATCCATAAAACAAAAATGGGAGCTTTATTTTAGGAATACACATACTTAACCAGGCTGGAACCATAAGAAGTTTACAAGGACAAATGAGTCTTAACAGGATGGGAAAAGTCGAAAGCTACATTGTCCAGTATGTTAGCTATGAGCTAGATAATATTTAAAATTAAATTAAATTAAATTAAATTAAATTAAATTAAAAATTTTAATTCCTCAGTAACTTTAGCCACATTTCAACTGCTCAATAGTCCTATGTGGCCAATAGTTCCTGTATTTGACAGTACAAAATTATAAAACCTTTCCATCATTATAGAAAGTTCTAGCGGATAGAACTGGTCCAAAGCACGTGGTAACAATGAAGGGATCATGTACTATCTAGAGGTCAAAAGATGGAGGGCAGCAAAATAGATTCTAGAAAAGGCTACTTTCTGCAGGGACACAGAACAGAACAAACCACTGGGAACAAGATCAGTAGGGAATCCTTTATTAACTCAGGGTATATCAGTAAGGTGGGGATTTAGAACATAGTAAAACAGGTAAGAGCACTGGATCTAGAGCCCAGCACAAAAGTTTTGAATCCTGGTTCTTTCACCACATTGCTGAGAAACCTGAGTCCGTTTATCTATACTTTCTAACCCTCAAACTCTCATCCGAACAGAGAGAACAGAGGTGACTGTTTCACTGAGCTGCTGTAATGATGAAATGAGATTGATGCTGGAAAGGCTCCTGGTTTTATATTTAGTACATCCAGCATAGAGTAGAAATTCAGGAAAGGTTGGTTACCTTATTATTTTATGGATATTTAGTAAAATTATACTCATGAAGAGAATGTCAATGAAACGTGAAGACTGTTTATAAAATAAGGTTCAGAGAACAGTTACAAAAAAAAAAAAAAAAAGCTATGCATCCTCAGAAATATAAGCACGAAATTACCATACAACCCAGTAATTTCTCCCTTAGGTATTTGCCCCAAATAATTGAAAATAGGTACTGAAAAAGAAAACAAACAACCCCAAAAACTTGTACACAAATATTCATAGCAGAACTATCCACAAGAGCCCAGACATGGAGACAACCCAAATATCCCTCAGCACATGAATGGGCAAACAAATCGTGATACACTTATACTATGGGATATTATTTCCCATAAAAAGGAATGAAGTACTAACACACTTACAATGTGAATGGACCTCAAAAATGTTCTGCTAAGTGTCAGAAGTCAGACAAAAAGGGCCATGAATTTCATGATTCCTTTTGCATGAAATATCCAGAACAGGTACATTTACAGAGACAGAAAGCAAACTGATAGTTGCCAGGGGCTGAGAGCAGCAGCGAACACGCGTGTTCTCAGTTTCCTAGGGCTGCCATAATAAAGAACCACACACTGGGAGAAGTAATAAAAGATCTTTGTGGTCCCTGGCTCACAGATGCACAACTCCTTCTTTGCCTTTGTAATCACAGCCATTGTTCCAAGGTGGGCCTTCTCGTGGCTGTCTTCTTACAAGAAGACTAGTCATATTGGATCAGTTGCTCATCCTACTCCGGGACGACTTCATCTCAACTAATCACATCTGCAAAAACACTCTATCCAAACAAGACTGCCTTCTGAAGTACTGGGGCTTAGAACCTTAACGTATCTTTCTTTGGGGGGATACAGTTCAACCCATAACAGGGAGTGGCTGCTTAATGAGTAGACTTTTATTTTGGGAGCATGAAAATATTTTGGAACTAAATAGAAATGATGAGTGGACAATATTGTAAGTGTCCTAAATGCCTCATAATTTTGGTTATATTGATTTCACCTCAACTTAAACAATGCAGTGTATTTCATAACTATAACTATATAAGAACATTTTTATGTAGGATGTAATCAAAGGTGCTTCTTAGAGGGGATGAAGAACTCTTAGGGGAAAGTAAGGTCTTTATGTATTATAACACTTTCATGGACCGTTTCAATTATATAAAGAACACCCTCAGAGCATACCCAAGATAGGTGAAGATAGAAAAAGGAAAACCTAAATTGCCCTGAACTAAAATACATTCTGAGATCCTTGGATATGCAGAAGAAGGTAAAGGTTTCAGTGATATGGAAAAGCTAGGGCCTGAGGAGAAACATCGACCCTGAAGGAAACTCTTGCCAAGAAAGTTCTAGTTGTATTAAGAATGGGAATGTGTGAAATTTATTATTAATCTCCACATTATGCAAAATTCAGCTAAATCCTACTATAAAAAACTGAATTGTGATAGAGGTTTAGGCACAATATGGGAATAGGACACAGAATGAAGTGAGGAGTCCTGAAGGAATAAGATCCAGGAGTGTGGTCAAGAACACAGTGTGAATATGGAAAAGGAACAAGAGAAGTCATGAGAGAATATGTCCCCAAGAAGGCACAACAGTCCTGGAAAGGGCTATGTACTTCCTATTCGGTATGGAATAGTGGAATAAGGTAGGCTCTTTACTTACAGAAGTCCATAATTTCAGGTGTCAGCTAACTTACATGAGAATGCTAAAATGGAAACAGAAGATGGTTTCAGAGAATTTTCTGGGAAATGGAAGTCACTTATTAAATGAACCAATTAAAATGAAATACAAATATATTTTTGTTGTTTTTCATAATATCTTATTATTTTAAATATTAACCTCTATATCATTGCATGGAATCTGAAACAACTTGGTGATAGAAACATAAGGGTTGGGACACCTGGGTGGGTCAGTCAGTTAAGCATCTGCCTTCGGCTCAGGTCATGATCTCAGGGTTCTGGGATTGAGCCCTGAGTCAGGCTCTCTGCTTCTCCCTCTCCCTCTGCCCCCACCCCCCTGCTTGTGCTCTCTCTCAATTCTTTCTCTGTCTCTGTCAAACAAACAAATAAAATCCTAAAAAAAAAAAAAAAAAAGAAAAGAAACACAAGGGTTGGCAACACCCATCTCCTCCAGGTGTCACTCAGAAAGTAATTTCTCAGCTAGGTTTTCTTCTGAGAAAGAGCTCTCCAGACCAAAAATCCCTTAGGAATGAAAGAACAACATAGAAGATGAATAAAGCACTTGAATGTTGATGTCCTGATCCTGTCACTAAAACCACAGTTTCATGTCTCCTGTGGGTCAGGTCCTGCTTCTGGAGAAGCATGGGAGAAAAGCCACACACACCTCTTCATCCCTTGCCTTATGAGCCAATGTTCTCATCCCCAGGTGCTGTCTCTTGCTGAGGGGCAGTTACTAAGTAGAGGTTTACCTTCATGCACAGAGGACATTTTTAATTTGCCTAGGACACAAGTGATTTCTTCGGAGATACGGTCACTGGTGTTCTGAGGTCCTTCGACAGGGAACATATTATTCTGGATCATCATTTGCTACTTGCAAGAGTGTCTGAGATTCAAGCACTGAAAGTTATCATCACAGTGCAGGGAAGAAGATGAAATTATTATGTAGCTTAAACAGAGCACAAAAAGGCGAGCAGAGCTAATCGGATCCTTTGCATTCAATTCCACTGTCCTCACTTGAGTAACCTTTCAGCCTAGGGCTCATTGGCCCAACAACAAAGCACAGTCTAATTCATTTCGACCCATGGTCTGCTTACCAAGAATGTCACATGATGTTTCCAAACACTCAGACGCTGGGTGCCTTAGGAGTGCTCAACTGGTAGGAAATTTTTCAAGAAAATGGAGAGGTAATTTACTATGAGAAATAAGAATTTAAAAGACAAGACATTCTTTCTCTAAGCCAGTACATGAGACGTGTGTTTCTTACCCAAGCACTTTCCTTTGTACAAAATGTCTTTCATGAGAACACATCTCATAGCCTCACGGGTTGCCCAGGTGCAGCCCTTTTGTTATCTCTACCAGCTGTCCATAGCATAGCTGGCACTGGGTTCCCCAAACTGCACCATAACAGCCCTTTCCTAGAACTACTGCCCATAGCTCATCAGTCCAGGAAAGGTATTTGACCCAAGAGTCCCTTCCCAGAAATTAAAGTGGAATTAAGGAAGAGTCAATTTTTCTCTGAGGCTGAAACTATACCTTCAGAATCTTCTGGCAGCCATATTTCTCTTTAACTGCATTAGAGATAGGAAGGAAGTTCGTCTGGCAAATAATGGAAGAATAAAACAAATACACAGATACGAGTAGACATTAAAGATGCTAGTGGGTCCTGTGGGTATTCATGAAATCCCTGGTTAAAAGTGGTCAGATGGGTCAGGTATAACTTTTAATTTTTTAAAAGACATTAGGGCATCAATATGATCATTTTTCCTTCTTTGTTTAGCCTATTTGAGTTGTGTTCATGTGACATAACCAAGAGACTTTTTACTAGTGTAGTCTCATGTTCCAGCAACTATGGCTTATCATCCTGCTCCTATCAAAAATAGAATCGATATTGGATTTTGATCACACAGAAATGCAAAATTATCCAATTTAAGGAAAATAATTCTAATAATGAGAAAAATGGTAAAAATAATGCATATGACAGGTTCTAATTTACACCTTAATATGCACAAGCACTGCCTCAGTTCACCTATCTGGAGATGCACAAAAAGTATGGGTTTTTATGAATTTTCTTCTGCTAGGTAATGCACAGGCATACAAGATTGCCACCAAATATATGGCCAGTCAAAGAGTCTCATATTCTCAAAAATCATGATATGAGTATCATTCAAATGAAGCTATATGACATACTATTCAGACCAGGAGTCAGCAAACTGTATGAGTCTATGGGCCGAATCTGGCCTGCTACCTTTCTTTTAAGTAAAATTTTATTGGAACAGAATGTCTGTTCATCTGTGTATTGCTATCTGGTTGCTTTAGGACTATAGTAGCAAAGTAGTTGTGGCAGAGACTGTATGTCCTGACATATTTACGCCCTGTTCCTTTATAGAAAAAGTTTGCTGATTCAGACCAACTTCATGCAGCAGGGCAAAATTGAAAACCATGTGGCTTACCTTTTCCTATTTTGTGCTCAAGACAGGCATCCCCAATAGATCACGATACTCTTTCAAAGTATGCAAATAAGTGGCTACAAATTCTTAGCGACTATGCTAGGGAGACACTAATAATTAATCAGCACTGCACTGAGATATCTTTGTTCTCCCTGGACTAAGGTATTTCATAGATTCATATTTTCAGATTCTTGGCTTTTCAACAAGGTTTCCATAATCTCTATGCTCAGCATTTATCCCCTTTCATACATAAAAGATAGATTATACAGTATTATACAAAAGGACACGTGAAAGATAGCTGTTTAAACCACCATCTGGCTCAAGTAACTTTTTAACCTACAACAGTGATTTGAGAAAACGAAAAAACATTCCTAAAATCCCAATAGGTGTGCTACCTTTGAGGAAAGCACATACCTTGGTTCTCATCCAAAGAAATAAAACTCAGAAAAGGATACCAGTGTCAAAAACAAAACAACAAAAACCAAAATTCAACTGAGTAAAACAAAGGTCTAATTGGCTTTATGAATGATTCATGAATCAGCTAGTGTCCTACCTAGCAAATAGAAGGAGACCCCTTGGAGCTGCAGGGGCAAAGTGCAAATAGAAGACTAAATTGCAATAACAATAGGAAGGAAAACTAAAAGACCAACAGTGATCTGATAAGAAATATATATTTGGTCTTGAAGAGGAACCAGAATTTGCCACCCAAAATATGCCTCTTTTGTTGAGCTGGTTATCTTTTTTTTTTAAGATTTTTTTAATTTATTTATTTGACGGAGAGAGAGTGAGAGAGAGAGGGAGAGCACAAGCAGAGGGAGCAACAGGTAGAGGAAGAGGGAGAAGCAGATTCCCCACCGAGCAGGGAGCCTGATGCGGGGCTCGATCCTAGGACCCTGGGATCATGATCTGAGCTGAAGGCAAATACTTAACCGACTGAGCCACCCAGGCACCCTCTGAGCTGGTTATTTTTAAGAAACAGCAGCCACAGGAGAAGATATTACTAGAAATCTATTTTATCTGAGTGACTCATCTGTATGGCAAAAAGGAGAGGGGCTGAAGATTGAGTTCAATCACCGATGACTAATGATTTAATCAACCATGCCTATGTAATGAAGCCTCTATAAAACCCCAAAAACACCTGGTTCAGAGAACTTCCAGGTTGGTGAGCACAGGGAGATTTGGCTAAGTGGTGCTCAAAGAAAGCAGGAAATCTCCACTCCTTCTCCCTGTACTTGACCTATGCATCTCTGACATCTGGCTGTTCCTGAGTCATATCCTTTTATAATAAACCAGTGATATAGTAAGTAAAATGTTTCCCTGAGTTCCATGAGCCACTCTAGGAAATTAATTGAAGCCAAAGAGGGGGGTCCTTAGAACTTCAATCAATAGCAGGTTGCTCAGAAGCACAAATGCCAACCTGGACTTGTGATTGGCATCTGAAGTCTGGGTTGGGTGGCAGTCTTATGGGACTGATCCCGTAACCTGTTGTGATCTGATGCTATCTCCAGGTCAGTAGGGTCAGAATTGAACTGAATTGTAGGACATCTAGCTATTGTCTGAGAATTGCTTGGTGGTAGGGGGACCCCCTCCCTTCAGCCCAACACACACACACACACACACACACACACACACACACACACACACACAGAGTAATCGTGTGCAGAATCTTAGTAATTCATAGGGCTAATTTCAAATACATGATTAGGGAAATAACCACTTTTCCAGAGAAGTAAAAGCTATCTAGATCGTAAGATAATTACATTATGTTAAATATGTGTTTGGAAAAACTGCAGTTATTTTAATCTATTGGATGAAATATGGAGATTTATTCTATTAAATTTTCTGTGTGAGAGTGTAGCAGTAAGCAACAAATAAAAGTATGAAAGGCAAAGACTATAAATGAATCCTTGCCAATTTGGACAGATGCATATGGTCTGATCTTTATATAGAACAGACAGATCAATAACAGAGCAACCCAAAGTCTCTGGTTGAAAGCCCAGGATAATTCTACTTTAAAAGAAAAAAAAAAAAGTAGTAAGAAATGTGGTCTTTATCTTTTTTCCCTTCATTTTTTTTTCTATAAATACTAATACAGTTGGCTTTCTTTTCCTCTAACAGAGGGAAGGGAATACAAAAAAGATATTTCCTTTTAACAACTCAAAAAGGTCAGCAAAGTATAAAATGTCAAATCTACAAAGTTGGATAAATGTGGGTAAAGCATTAAATGTTAATGATGTCCTTGGTTGCAAAGTTTCACAAAAATCATGCACATTTTCAATTATGCCATAATTAAGCCTGCATGATCCCCCTTGTCAGTGCAGAATGAATTGACTAGATTTGTGGCTGGGGTCGTCTTTCACATGTGCAATAGAGACCAAGCAGGAAGACAACTTGCCTCCCGTCCCTGTCCACTGGTGTAGCTAAGCGAAAAGTATGCCAACAATGTGGGATACCATCGTGATCAAGGGCTTTGAAGGCAAGCCAGTAGTGGTAAGGGTATCTTAATTCTGTGAGCTGCAGCCTCTTTACTGGCCAAATGGTGTTGTTGGGAGGGAAAAAAAAATTCTGTATCATTCAAAGTTTCTTCTAGCTGATCGAAGAATTAAGTTACTTTGAGCCAGATCAGTAGGAGATCAAATTTAACTTTGTCTGTACGGAAACCCTACATCCATGCGAGGTTCAAAGACAGGAAAGCACAATGAGGTGTACACGCCATCCTGAAATAAGAGATGGGATAGGCACCTGGGGCTTCAAAAGGGGAAGAGGGAATTTCACAGGAAAGTGAGAAGAGCAGATGTTTTCTCTGTCATACACGAGTCACTCAAATAAAACTGATTTTTGGTAATAACTTATTCTGGAGAAGACTCCCAATTTAGATTCTTCTAGGTTAAGGAAGTAGAAAAGTTTCTTTTGACCCCTCATGGTCTCTACTGCCTTCAGCTCAAAAGAGTCCACATGCCAAAGGGGCACATTTTGGGGAGACTCGTTCTGAACCCTTTCAGTGTGATGACATGTAACTTATATCATTGTTGTAAAGGTCAGAATAAATAACGTGCTCAGCACAGCATTTAGCACTATAATAATCCTATGAACAGTTCTATAGTATGGCCCCTGCTTCCTTCTGAAGCTCTATATTCCATCAGTATCTTCCTCACTATCCATTCTAGTTTCACAACCTACCTGTAATTTTCTTCATTGACTTGTGTGTTTCCTCAAACCTTTGTCATTCCTTTTACTCAGACTTCGTCCCCATCTCACTTCACATCCCCTAACCCCATCTTCACTTGGCCAAATTCTAGTATTTGATTTTCAGTCTTGACTGCACATATTTCCTCACAGAACATGTTGGATTCTCCTGCTGTATGGTGCTTTCCCTTTCAAAACTTAAATGGCACTTTTATCACTTCTTTTGCTCCCCGCCCCCCACCCAGTTAGACTGTAAGGTGGCTAAGGTTGGAGACACTATTTGCCTTGTTCACAAACACAACACTGCTTTCTTGATGTTATAACTATTGAATAACTTGTAGCCATTTTAGTCACTGTAGTCCATAAGGTCTACAATTTAGTAAGACAGATAGATGAGACTTTAGAGTAAGACAATGAGACTTTGACCTACGTCTCACTAGCCCTAAGATGAGACTTTGGCCAAGATAGTCGATGCCTCCAGGCATCATTTCATCACCTATAAACTTGCAATAGTATTGCCTCTGGGTGTGACTATGTGGGCTGAATAAGAAACTTACGAGAACTCTTACCTTTTATAATTATTAGTATCACTATTATTGTCCTATGAGTTAAAGGGGATATTCAGTTTTCTGATTAGTCATATAGGCCACTCAAATGTTCAAATGCATCAATTTTGGAAAAGAGGAGGCAAGTTCTACTGGCAAGGCAATGCATTTGGTGTTATATTTCATTTTACCCTATCAAAGTTACTTCCTAGCATTATGTTAACAGAATTTTCTGGTACTGAAATTTTATCCAAGGCCTCTGTCAGAATGCATATGATGCTAAGACGGAAATGACAACAGTTGAATTTAAATTGGAGGCTAATCCAAAGTGAAGGGCATATCCAATTTGCAAGTCAGACTTGAAAGCCAGTCTTTCAGAGGTCTGCATCTGTGACAAGTGCACCTGATGCAACCATCAGCTTGCCTCCCCCCATAAGGCATGCTCATTAGATAATGTCACTCTGGCAATACACGAGGGAGATGGTTTGGGAAAACCCACAGGACTGTGACATTTTGCAGGATCCAGTGAGAGAAGCTCACGCTAGCTCATGAAATGTGCATCTTTTTGCTGTTTTTCAAAGTCCAGAGAGAAGAGATCTATGGAAAGCTTCAGAATATTTGTATGGAAGGAAGCACTTAGGAATAGTCATCTGGCTTTAAGGAAGCCTATGAGGCTTGTCTTGAGAGCATTTGCTTGGCAAGCATATTGTTTTACACTATGTCTGTACTGGGGTGACTGAGGGATGCTTATGAAGATTATGGGGGTGGGGGAGAGGAGTGAATAAAGCCCCACTAAGCTACTTCTTAGCACAGTAACTCTGGAAAAGCAACAGGAAAGTTGGTTTTAATGGCTATGGTCACTGGGCTCAGGCTTCACCTGTGAAAATTTCTGACCTGGTTGGTGGAAGAGGAAAATCAGATCAGAACTTTCCCTTCACAGGAAACAGTTGGAGAACCTCTTTGTCCTCATTCTTACAGCAGAAACTTCTGCTATGCCCACATTTGTTAACACCCCATTTTAAGATGAGTCAGCATGAAAACTCAGATGGTGATTTTCATTATAAACTTTAAGAGATTTAGTTCTGCAGCCTTGAATCCAAATCAACACTCTAGAAGAGAAGTTCTTCCCCCCTTTTTTTTTCTATTTTCCAACCTCAGAGGACTACCCACAACCACCAAGTTTCAAGGAAAATAGGGCTGCCTACTTCCATGCCTAGTCAGCACTTGAAATATTAAGTAACAGATCATCTCTTGGGATTACTTCTATGCTTAATAATATATAATAAAAGTTACAATTAAAAAGGCTAGAAATGGTTACTTCTATAGCTTTTTAAAGACAAAAATCAAAACTATGTTTCATAATTCTCATAATGATATGTAAGTGACTATGTTTTTCTGGGCCATCCTGTCCCCTTCTCCCTATATGGACTTATGTAAGTGATATAGAAGAAATAACTTTCTGTTAAGAAAGTATTTTGGTCTCAGAGACATGACATTTGGTTTGTCCCTTATATAACTTTAGCTTACTTAGGGTCACTAAAAATATTTGATGGACCCTTGAGAGTGTAAGATCACTTTCAAACACATGATCTCATTCAGCCCTGAAAACAAACGTGCGGGGGTGTGGACTGATGTCGAGAACAAAGGCAGAAAAAAATGTAGATGAAATTAAATTTCCTTATAACCTGCAGCCCATTGACAAATAATTGAGGCAGGCAGAATATAACCTTCATCCAGGAACTCCCAATCTTAATGTTAAGGCTTTGCTAGAGGGAAAAACAACTTTAGCTTGACAATAGCTAGGCCTCCAGGATGCTCTGAGTCTTCTTTAGCATATCAAAGTCTTTTTGGAAACTTCCCTTTGTCTTTCTCTCTCCCAACTCCCAAGTCTATAATCAATTGCTCCTCAAAGACCCCAGTGCAGCCCTTTCTGCCCACAGGCCCTGTCCCCATGGGATAATAAAAACACATTTTGCACCAAAGACTTCTCAAGAATTCTTTCTGGACTGTTGGCTCCAAACCCGAACATTTCCATAGCATGGACTATCCCCATTTTAGAATTAAGGGAACTGAGATGGAAAAAAGTTTAAAAAAAAAAAAAAATTACCTCTGAGCACATGGTGGGATTTCCTGAAAGAAGTACAACCCCAGGTTTTCTAGGAACTGAAAAGTTAAAACCAATGAATTACAAATTCATGAATCATACATTGAAATCTTACCAGCTTTCAACAATAGCATCCACTGCTATTGTTACTGTTTTTTTTTTTTTTAAGATTTATTTATTATTTTAGGGAGGGGAGAGGGGCGGAAGGAGAGGGAGAGAATCTCAAGCAGATTCCACACTGAGCTTGGAGCCCAACATGGTGCTCCATCTCACAACTCTGAGATCATGACCTTGAGATCAAGACCCTGAGATCATGACCTGAGCCAAAACCAAGAGTTGGCCGCTTAAGCCACTGAGCCACCCAGGTGTCCCCTGCTATTATTACTGAAGACCTATCGTGTTCTAGGCACTGTCTAATGAAAAACAGGACAAGGTCGCATCCTTAGGGAGCTCCCATTCTCAAATGGGCATAGGCCAAATAAAAGGAAAACAGTAAGGCCGGTAGAGAATGTTAAAGTTATATAAAAATATGATTAATAGCTCTTTAACCTACAATGTTTTATAGCTTTCAAAATGATTCCAAATCTAATCTCTCGTTTGGTTCTCACTACAACCTTACAATCAACAGCCTTAACCAGAGATGGCCACCATTTTGAGGGTGCTATGCGGTAAGTGGCTTGATGATATGTGGGTGTCATGGTGTAAAGAATGCTGTATCTCTGGCATTTGTACCATTGACTGAAAGTTACAAAAGCACAACAGACATTTTCTTTTCCTGCTTGTCTGAGAATCTAAAATATATATTCTAGCACAAAGAATTTAATTCCATGGTGGGACAAAAAGTCTGCAAGCTCATGATTGGTCTGCTTGTAAAATCAAAGACAATTATTCCATGATGACGAGAATTTTATACTGTTCTCATTATTTTTTGAGCATCTATTACATTCTAGGCATTTTTCTATATACTCTCTTTTGTAATAGGAATAATTGTGGACCCCTGCTATTAAAATGACTCTTCTCATAGACTACCACTTCAATATTTTAGTGTATAACTATACCTATACCAGAGTTGCTAGGTCATACACCTTTATTTACCCTAAACTATATACTGAAACTATGCAAAATGCCAGCTACTCTGTGAGCTTGAGGATATGCTGCAAATGAAAGGATGCCTATAGACTAGGTCATAAAACTTATATTCCAGTTGCTATATGGACAGTGAAAAAGCTAAAACCCATTCCCTGCTCTATGAAATACATACACGCAAACATCCAGTTTACATATGTCACTTTGATTTCTCTGAGCATCTCCCTGGAAGAATCAGAATTACATTTTTATTAGTGTTTTCAGTCTCCTAGATATTAAAAACCAGAACTAGAAGCCCACATTTTAAAACAAAATTCATCTTCAGATCTGTTCATTATTCACTGTAAGTTAAACTTGCTATTTATGGTAATGATGCAGATGAGAAGAAAAATATCTCCAGTGTTACTCTCCAGAAAATGGAGTATTGGGAATAAAAGTAATTCACAGTTTAGAAGCCTCATGAAATCCTCATGTGTAGGTTTAGAAAGTTCCATGTTCAAATTCTACTACCTAATAGCAGTATATCTCTGGGACAGTTGCTTATTTCAAATAAGCCTCAGTTTGTACTTCTGCAAAATGGGAATAATAAACATAATAATCAAGAACTACCATACCCTGGTGTGGTGCTAATTACACAAACTCAGGCATGCAACTTGCTAGTGCGGCACCTTAGTCATGGCTACGACTCTGTGTATTAGCTTGGAACAATAGCTTAAAATCTGGATGTTCAGACTTTCTGTATCCAAAATATCCATACCACCAGATGGATTCTCTCAGGTGGTAGCTTTAGAAGCTTAAAGATGGTTCTGAGTTACAGAACAAAATAGCTGTACCCACAATTTGCAAATGAACTCTGTTCCCTCCACTCCCATTGCACATAAGAGACAAGCAGTTACTGCAAGGAATAGAGCATCTGGTACACTTTGGGGAAAAGAAGAGCCACCAAGCATAGCTACTTTTTAAAAAAAGAAAAATTTTTTTAGAACAAGTCAAATAGGAATAAAGAAAAAAATACTGGGTTCTATCTTAAAATTGTGGATGACTTTCTCACTTTCCAGTACATTGATTGATTCATTATTGGTCACCTACGCAGCATGAGCTGGCCAATTCAGACAATATTATTGGTTCACATTGTTGAGTTAATTTTATTTCCTGTACAGTAGAAAGGAGAACTTAATACTAATTTCTCTTAACTTTTTTGCATTCATCGAAGTCTCATTTAGAGTTATACATTTCTAATAAGCCTATTTCATGTTTCATGTTTCTTATGGTAAGAATCCAAGGCAATAAATTGCCCATCAAGAAACAGAATATTTGTGAAAACCATACTGTAATAACCAGTTTTGTACCATTGACATGACAGGGCAGAATGTGGTGTATATAACAATACTATTTTGCATACTGATGAATTTAAGTTCCTTCCAGAAGGACAAGCACAAGCTATGGGAAAGGCCAGTTGGTCATTTTTAGATTAAGGATCAGGAAGTCAAAGCATAGAGAAAATGTACAATATGAGAACATGGCTCTTTCCGGGGGAATAAGAAGTATCTCCTGATAGCTCTGTATAACTTGATAAAGATTTATCTATTACACTGGGTTTTTATTATCACAGCCCCACACTTTAAACACAAAATAAATCTCACAGCTCAGAATCAAACTGCATAGGGGTTTCTTCTGTACATAGTTTTTGCCACAACCTCATTTAAACAAACATGTAGGGTTTTGATGCATTTTTCCAATAACACTCCTCATCCCATCATTTGTTATTTTAGGCAGGGCAAGATTATTCTCTGCCTACCTGGCCCAGATTTAGCCCCTGTGAGCTGCCCTGTTTAAATGTGCCATGAAAAATGAGAGCACATATTCCCTCCTCTAGGAAGAATGAAGCTCAGGGATTATTTCCTCAGCTTCAATGTCACATCATGCCTCCCATATTTTGGAAAATGATGCCCTTCACATCATTTTCTCCTTTCCCATNGTCTACCCCAAATGCTGCAGCTATAGAGGAAGTGCTAAAATTTGGAAAGAAAGAGGCCTGTGTATGCTTTCCAGGGTGCTGTGACCTGGGTGCACACTGGAATCATTTGGGAAGCCTTTGTAAGGTATTGATGCACAGATCTCATCTCTAGAGATTGAGGTTCATTGGGTTTGCAATGGGGCCAGAGTATCTCTTTCTTCCAGCAAAATGGCACTGTATCTGGGGGAGGGGGGGAGCATGGACATCTAGGGGAGGCTGCAGGAAGATGCTGCTCTCAGTGCATACTCAGTGCATGAAGACATGGAGGGCAAAAGGATGGGTCAGTTACTCTCAGAACTAACTCGTGTTTTAAAAAAATAATAATGATGGGGCGCCTGGGTGGCTCAATCATTAAGCATCTGCCTTCAACTCAGGGCGTGATCCCAGTGTTCTGGGATCGAGCCTTGCATTAGGCTTCTCTGCTGGGAGCCTGCTTCTTCCTCTTCCACTCCCCTGCTGTGTTCCCTCTCTCGCTGTCTCTCTCTCTCTGTCAAATAAATAAATAAAATCTTTAAAAAATAATAATAATAATAAATAAAAAAATAATAATGAGAAGTCATCTGAATCATATTTCTCTGATTGGAAGTCCTTTTACATTCAGCCTAATAACTAAAACAATCAAGAGAGGCTTGTTTGTATAAAATGACAGCATTTATACAATGGTTTTCTTACTTTGAGTTCACAAGAATAAAATGATAAAAAAGAAATCTACTAAAAATTTCTCAGAACCAGGACAGATATTCACACAAAGGATATATTTTCAGGATGATATATTTTGTTCAAAAATGTTTCCAACCTCACCAGTCTAATTCTAAAGAAGATAGAGCCAATGCATCATTTCTTACTAGAGCTTACAAATGAAGTCATTTTGATATCCATTCATACTTCTGATTTGTTGGGAGCATTTTAAGATTAAAAAAACCCAATAACAGAGTGAGCTGCACATTGCAATACTCTTTGCAGCACAAATAAATACAGTTTGTAAGAACCCTCATTTGATGAAAACAAAACAAAACAAAAAATAATGCTCATTTGATGAATTAATTAATTAAAGGGAGCTACGTACACTGGCATTTCCTCTAGGTCTCACCAAAATCTGTTGTTATTCATTGATGGTGAGTTTAAGTGAAACTTCTCTTTCCAAACTAATCTTCTCTGCCCATTTTGTGAATATGTCTTTCTCAACTAGGAAATGCATCATCCTTTCAATGTAGCCACAGACGCTCATTGCATAACAACCCATAGTAGAAACTAGAAGACAGCTTACCTCTGCCTGACTCTCTTCATAACAGAGGTTCTTTTATAATTCTTATTACTAACCATAACAAATGCTATTTCCTATTATTCTCTCAGTGAGCCTGTCTACCTTTTTTGTCTTGTAATAAAACAAACAACAAACAAACAAAAAACTAAAGCTTGTGTAATGGCCAGAGTTTCATGTCTTTCATATGAGTCTTTAAAATGATACAATTTTTTTCCCGCTGAACATTAATGTGAACAGGTTTGGTTCTCCCCAATGTTAATTTTTTTTGCTTTACCAGGATTTGAAATGAATCTCTCATGAATTTTTTGGTCCCTTTTAACATGTCATTTGATGTTGTGTCGGAAAGTCACACAACTTCAGTACTTGTATTTTAAAATAATCTCATACAATTGATCCCTTAATTTACAGTTCAATATTTCACCTGCTTTATCCAAGCACCTTGATGTCTTTTGGAGAAATTATATTCTCAGGTTTTCAGCAATGTTTTGTGGTGACTCTACTTTTGGTTTAGAGGCAGGGATGATGTCATTCACGTAAAGTCTGTAAGAATCAGTGACGCCATTTGGTAACTTTGAGGTAGCGTTGTCTCCTTAAACTCATTTTTCAGTTGTGGAAGGAGTCAGCTAATAAAGTTGTTGCTACCCCATAACTACTTGTGAGTCTCACATCTTTCAATCCAGTGGATGTTAACTCTTTTGATGATGACTGATCAGTTCTAACAGGCAGCAGAGGATGAATTTGAAAGAGCAGTGATTCCACAAACATTAGTTGAGTATGAATGTGTAACTAGTAGGAAGTCAGGTAGGAGAAACAAGGAAAATCTCTGAACCTGTCCTTAAAAAACTCACAATGAAGTAAGAGGAAAGACCTATTTAAAAAGTAGTACTAGAATTTTTCAGTGAACTCACCAAGGAAAATTTAAGGTAAAATAGTAGCACACACATATATACACACACAGGTGCAAAGAAATTGGGGGGCAGGTTTGCAGGACAATTTCTGCTTCACTTTGGATTTAGAGGAAAAACAGGAGTATAAAATAAAAGAAACGAGGCAAGGGAATTTAAAGCAGAAGATATACTATGTGAAAGATTCAGAAGCAGGGATAATCTTGGAACATTATGGTAGATTATATTTTTCAGAGAGGCCACCCAAATATATCCTATTCCACATTCACTTATGATTGATAATGAGACTCATCTTTTAGACGGCTGGGGTCTGTGACATCTTTTCTTGTATCTGGGCCAACCCATGACTATGGAGGAAGCGATGCAATGTGACTTCTGAAGCTAGATCCTAAAGGCGATACGGCTTCTGCCTGGATCACTTGGGATGCTCATTCTTGGAACCAGGTACCATACTTTGAGAATGCCAAATAGCCTCCTGTAGGTGTAACTGCCAACAAGCTCAGCTTAAATCCTTGCCAACCGACAACCTCAGTTGTCAGATCTGAGAATGGGGAAGGCTTGAGATGTGTCCAGCTCTAGCCAACATCTGGATACAACAGCATGACAGACCCTGTGTAATTGCAACCACGGTGAATCCCAAACCCAAGAAGCATGAGAAAGAATACTAATAATTGTTGTTGTTGTTACCTATTAAATTCTGGGTTGATTCATTATATAGGAGTAGCTAACTGAATAGATATTGTGGACCCTAGAGGACTTTGATTTATGATGCCATGGTTCTCTGACACCTATGGGCCCCTTCTCAGGTTAATGTTGCTAAATTAAAAAAAAATACAAAAAAATTTAATACATAGCATTACAGAGCAAATAAATTATATTATTAAGCCATTATCAACATATTAAAATTTAGTTGATATAAGAATATATGTGCATCTTTATTAATGCATTAAATAAGCACATCTAATAGTAATTCTAATAACTACCATGATTTTAAAATAGTGATGAGTATAAATGACATTCTGTGGTATCTGACACAACTCTAATGGGATATTAAAACTGATTTTTTGGAATGAAAATGTCACAGGAACCACTAATGTGACTGTGGTGTATTATCTGCATTCATAATTAACAGAAGTGATAACTTCACTTAGATATTAGTTCAAAGAGAGTATATAATTTTTTTTTCTATCTCAAGATCAAGAACCCCTGAATTCTAGCACAAGTACTAAGGAAAGGAGTAAGAAGTAAAACAATGGGAGGTCCTTGCACAAGGGCCAGAAAAAAAGCAGCTTTCTTGCATCCTAAAAGCTTGAGATCATGAACGTTCTCCAGTTACAAGAACTTCGAAAAATCACACCATCCGTTTGAAACTCAGTCTTTCCATCTCTAAGTAATATTGTCACCTCTTGATACAAAGAATCTTGTCCAGTACATATTATTTCACATGGTTTGGTAAAACTAAAAATAAAATACTATCTCAGCGCTTTATAATATTTCCAGTGTTCTTTTAAATGTAAGGAAGTACTGTTCTCTCCGATTTATAATCTTACTAAATTCAGTCTTGTTGATTATTGTATATCCTACATAATGAAAATCCTGAACACATATCCCATGCATTTCCAAGGCCAGTGGCAACTCATACACAAATTCTTTTTCTTTGCAAATTATTTAAGAACAAAATGTATCGGGTTTCGGTGCTTTGGGTCAGAGCAATAAAAAATGATCAGAATTGCCAAATGTTTTCCCTTCCCATGAAAAAAAGGTAGGGGTGGGGTTGCTATTTACTCTTCCCATGATTTGTGCTACTGAGGCCATTTCAGCCTGAACTGTTTATACTCATTTTGTGTGACTTTCTATGTAATTACTATCACATTTGAGGTTTATTTATTCTGGATTTTTAATGGCAGTTGGAATCTCCTTACTGGGCAAAAACTTTGGAACAAAAAAGATCTTAAAATACATTTATTTTTGTTTCTAAATGTAATAGTTTAAGCACCTTTGGAGGGGTTTTTGCTAAGGCTTCCAGTAAAACATCTCCGTCCATACAAACCAGAACATCTCAAAAAAAAAATCACTATTCAAATGTCTGTATTTTAGTAGAACTGCCATTTGGTACCAAAACTCAAATATTATTGGAAATGAAAAAGGCATATACTCTTACTTAAAACAAAGACATAATGATTCAATCCATCCTCCCACTCTGGCTTTACCCTTCTCCATCTTTACTCTACAGTGAGGGTCAGCAAACTTTTTCAGTAAAAAGCCAGAGAGTCAATATTTTCATTTTTCCAGACCATATGATCTCTATGGCAACCATTCCACTCTGTCCCTGAAGCATGAAAAGAGCCATTGAGAATAAGTAAAAATGAGGAATGACTGTTTCAATAAACTTTACAAAAACAGGCCACAAGGTCTGGGTTGACTAGACCAGGCCTCAGTTTGGAGCTCTAAACAATTCCAAGAGTGGCAGCTGTAAAAAAAAATTTTACTTATGTGATTTTCCGACCAAAACTCTTTAGAATAGGTCCCTACAGGAAGAGTGACCAAATACTACCTTGCCTAAACTGTGACACTTTTGAGAATGAAAAAAAAGGGTGCTATTAATAATTATGCCAATGCTGTTCCTGGCAAACTGCAACATATGATCACACTACCTATGACCTATGGGATGAAGGCCAAACGCATTAGGCTAGACTTCAAGGCCTTTACATCTGACATTGCTCTATCTTTCTAGCCTTATGTCCCTATATGCATTCCACCTTCCTGCCCACTTCTGTATCTTTTCAAATGCTGATCCCTCCCTTCTTGGGAACTCCTTTTCCCCTTTCTCTGCCCACTGATGTCCTACTTATCCAAGACTGTTCAGTTGTGAAGTCCATCCCAATGTCTCAAACTCTGTCCTCGTTTATAAAATTTGCTAGTATAATCATTTACTATTATTCCAGTACTTAACATGGTGTAATGCAACTATTTACTGCCCACACTCACCTCCACTTCTCCTCATTGTCTTCCTCCTCCTTCTCTTAATAGGATTACACTGGAGTGATAATGGGGCTACTGTTTCACATTTTTTTCTCTGAATTTTTAGCTGAGAATCTGGTAGATATGCAATAGTTAATGAATATACACTTCTGAGAAAACACAATTTTGGTTGCATGGGATAGAAATCCTCTAAAACATGCTTCCATGAAATAGAATTTATTACATTAGAGGTATTTCCTTATCTGTGAGCCATGCCTCTCAGGTATAGGAACAAATCTGAAAGCCATTGGCACCAAGGTGGCTAAGTTATCAACCTCAGTCTCACTGTGTGACATCTTGGTATCTTTCCAGTCCCATATCCCCTCATTAGCTCTCTGTTCTGTGTTGCACACTGCAAATGATAATCAGGCTTATCATTTTTTCTTTTACCACTTTCCAGTTCAATGGCCTGGAAGAGGATAACAAAGTCTCTGAGATGCAACTCCAGATATTGCAAAGAGAAATGCAACTTCCTAGTCTTGAATCAGTGTATGCCCTCCTTTAACCAGCTGTAACCAGGGAGGGGCAGTGTTTCTTACAATGAACATGATTTTAGTGGCTCACTCTTATAGGTGACTGGTCAGGATCACAATGAGAAAAATGTGGACATAAACTGGACTACTATCTAAAAGTTTTATAGCATCACCTATTTATAAATATAAATAAATTTGTATAATCAGATATAAGGAAAATTAATATAAATAATTTGATATGGAAAGATTCTAAATTCATGGATGCATTGGCAGTTCAGTCTAAAACCAGCTCATTAACTCGAATGGCCTTTCACCACTCAATGAGAAGACTTACATTCTGAGTTACAAGTATACTTATACCAATGTTTGTTAACATGATTTTATATACATACATATAATTTTACATATTTAATATATTTATTTATTTATTTATTTAGAGCTTTGGCCATCATTCTTTTTCTATATATTTGTTTTCTTTCTTTTTTCAATGCTACTTTGAAGAGGGGTGCCTGGGTGGCTCAGTTGGCTACGTGTTCCACTCCTGATCTCAGCTCAGGTCTTGATCTCAAGGTCGTGAGTTCAAGCCCTACAGTGGGCTCCATGCTTGATGTGGAGTCTACTTAAAAAAAAAAAAAAAAAGGAGTGTGAACTAAATCTCAGGAAGAAGCTTGAGTATAAGCAGAACAGTAGGTTTAATACTTTTAATAAAATATGCTCCCCATTCGTTCACTAGAAATATATGATATATATAAGTGTGTGTGTATATTTCAGAACTAAATTAAACTCCAATAATGTAGTCTTTGTAAATATAAAAAATTCAAACTGAAAAATAAAATCATTTTAATTCAAAGAAATATGAAATGAGAAATAAAAAAAAAAAAAAAAAAAAAAAAGGGCTACTTCAAAGAAAAGAAAATATCTCTCTTCTGATAGGAAATTACACAAAAACATGTTGTAGATATTGAATCATTAACTCATGTTAGTTGCTGGAGGATCTCTACAGAAAGTGACTTTTTGTTCTGGTATTCAAAATATTAGGCTTAAATCATATGTCTGCCTACAAAATAAAATAATGAGATTTATATTTATATGTGGACCATGAACTAGCTCTATGAAAGACAGGTTCTAAAGATGAAGGAGCAGAGAGCAATTTAGAAATAGTTATTACATACAGATGCTTCTGTACTTTGGGACGTGTTGAGTTCTAAAAGGCACTTCATAATTCTGTTTGTAGGTAAAATTTTATTCTGATACTATGTATGTGAAAGTGTATACAATATTGTGCAATTTTTAGTTTCCTGGGAAAAAGCCCTGGAGATGTTAATTGAATTGCTTCTGAATTTTCTGATAAAAACTCTCTTTTAAATATATACTAGTGTTTGTATTTTGGCTTATTTTCATGTCATAAATAAATTTATTACTAGACCCACTCCTAACCCACGAATGCACTGTTGACTAGTGAATAATGTAATTGCTAAAAATTGCTGTTCATGGGGCAACTGGCTGGTTCAGTCGGTGGAGCATTCAACCCTTGACCTTGGGATTGTGAGCTCAAGCCCCACTTTGGGTGTAGAGATTACTTAAAAAAAATAAAAATATCTTTAAGAAATAAAATAAAATTACCGCTCAGAACTTATTTACCTAAAATATGAACACTGACTTTTTTGGAATGATAAAGTCTTCTTAGAGAAAGTAAATGTGGACTTGACAAGGAGCAAGAAATATAAGATCTAAGTTCCAAGATATAGGGCAGAGAGGCATTGTTATGTAACCACCCAGACCTTGCCCAGTGTGGTAGATAGCAGCCCTACTCCTATGATCCATGCTTAGCCTCACAGGTCAAGAATCCTGGGGCTTCTATCTCAGACATGTGAAAAAGCTGCTTTGTCTATTTGCATCCTCTCATGTATGAGCTCTGTAATTATTTTAGAGTGACATTTAAACTCCAAATGGAATTGTAAACAGCTCCACTATCAAGCAGGCAACATCATTTGCAGACTCTCCAGATTTCATGCTATTGTCTGGTATCTTCCTGAAGAAAAAGATATCAAAAATGCTGAAAGGTAGGCTTCTTGAAGTACTGCAGTACTCACAAGGTGAGTAATTCTAAAAGGCTGAGTCTACTTTGCCAGAATACATATCACTCAACAACACATTCATTCAACAAATATATTTTGGCAACTACTGTGTACTAGGTTCCATTTTAAGTATTTATTTATCAAAGCCCTTATTGATTTCCCATCAACTGGAAATTCCCTAAGGGAATGCATAGGGCTTTGGCTGGGAAGAGATAGATAGGCCTCACACATACTCATTATTAAAGAGATGATAGTGTCTGGATATATTTATTTATGAGAGAGAGTATAAGCCGGGGAGAGAGGCAGAGGGAGAAGCAGACTCCCCACTGAGCAGGGAGCCTGATGCGGGGCTCGATCCCAGGACCCTGGGATCATGCCCTGAGCCGAAGGCAGATGCTCACCTGACTGAGCCACCCAGGTGCCCTGATAGTGTCTGGATATAAAGGGTGCTACCCTAGAATGTGGGCAGAGAATGGAAGAAATCGTGAATTGAACATTGCCCCTTCTACACACTGGGAAGCCTATCTCAGGACACATGGTAATTAATACATCAACAATAAATATTGCACTTATATTTATTTATCTAAATTATATCAATGTATTTAGTAATTAAATAAATGAAGTAATATTGATTTCACTTCATTTGGAATCCACACTGCTGCCAGAAATTTCAGTGGTGAAATTCATGTTCTCGGTATCTCTTACCCCTAGAATAATTCTGTTGAGGTAGCATTGACTATACCCACAAACTTTACATCTGTAATTTTTAATGCACTCATTAGTATGTTTAATTTTCTTTTTTGTCCAGATGTGCAGAGAACAGGGAAATTCCTTAAAAAATATGGAGGAGCAAAGATACAGTCATTCCTTGGATATACCCTGCTTATGAAATAGTACAAAGAGTCTTCCCATGTGTCTGCTTCCCATGATTCTCATCTGTGATGCAAGCTCAGGTGATGACAGCAATAAAATCCATCTGCTTACTGTCCTTTCTCAGGTTTACCACTCACTCCCAACTCAAATGCGAATTAGAGGCGTGATAACATTAGGCATTTGATGTAAATTATAAGTGGCCAGATTTCATTCGAATGTCCACATCTCAGTTCTAGAGCAATGTTTAAATCGAGCTCTGAGAGAGAACTGCTGGAAAGGTCCACTTTAGCACATGACATTAGCTTTCATTTTCTCTTCAGTGGCTACACAGCAGAGGTAAAAAGCTAGATACAATGACGGTATATAGAAACTGAAAAGCAAATGATTTGGAATAGAAAAACAATTTACCAAGAAACCCTCTATCTTTATGTTAGGCTGATAAATATAGCACTCATTCTGAAAACAGATCGCCTTGGTTTAAAAGCTATGTGCTACGTGACAGGTAGTTGGAACTGTTGCTTCTGATTCTTGCAAATCCATACAGATGAACGTTAATTTACATAAAAGAGATGCAGTGGATCAAACATGGAAGCCCGTTTAATTTTATGGTTCACAATGTATTATACATTAATTTTCAAACATATTGAAATAACACCTACAGAGTCCAGACAGACTCTCCAGAAAGCACAATCTTGAAATATATATCAGCTTCTAAATCTTCTGTACATCTGTTCTGTGGGTTCATAGAAGACATTTTAGACTAACTATTCATTTTTTAATGTTAATTTGATTTTATAGTAATGAATAGATTAGAAATATGGCTCATTCTTTAATATATTATTTTCATTCATTGATCTACAACAACAGGCGTTTCTAGTTGTTAGTCTAGCTTAATCTTCAACTACTGATTTTTTAAAATTGTGTCCTGATTCAAATTAATTACCAAAGATACTCAACGTCTTTTGTTATTCAAATTTATGCCAGTAGAAATCTCTCTTTATTAAATATGTACAGATAACTTCTGAAAGTGAGGAAGAAATCAATATTAGAATATTATAAAATCTATACTAAGTGAAGAAATGATTTTTAAAAAGTCTAAAATCTGCATAGCCTTGAACATTAATGTGCTTATTCTCCCTTTCTCTCTCCAATCATTCCCCTCTGCAAAGTATAAACACACAAAGAAACAAAAATTATTGCCATTAGAGGTAACTAGGGTACCAAGTCTTTACTCTGAAAACTGACAATAAAAGGAAAGAATTAAGGAAGCATCCTTCTCTGACACTGTATGAATTGACTTTCTTGGTAATTAAAGAGTCCTAGTTAAGTAACACCTCCATCATCTCACATAACTACCTCGGGGTGTGTGTGTGTCTGTGTGTGTGTCTGTGTGTGGGTCTGTGTGTGGGTCTGTGTGTGTTGAGAACATGTAAGATCTACTTTCTTAGCAACTTTCAAGTACATAATATGACAATCTTAATTATGGTCAACATGGTATATTTTAGGTCCCCCAAATTTAGTCATCTCATAGCTGGAAGTTTATGCTTTGAATAATATCCCCCCCCCCCATTCTCCAGCTGCTGGAAACCACCACTGTACTGTCTGTTTCTATGAATTTGGCTTTATTATATTCCACATGTAAGTAAGATCGTATAGTATTGTTCTTTCTCTGTCTGACTTGTTTCACTTAGCATAATGCCTTCAAGTCCCATCCATATTGTTGCAAATGGCGCGACTTACTTCTTTTCCATAGCTGAATAATATCCCATTGTGTGTGTATGTGAGTGTGTATATGTATATATGTATATAGCACGTCTTCTTTATCCACTCATATACACGTGTTTTGAGGCATCATGTACATCTTTAACTTACACAATGTCGTCTGTCCTTTATATCTCAATAAATCTGGCAGGGGGAGCCCTAGTTGCTGAGAAGTCCTTCTCTACAAAAGTCCTGTAGCCAATAATTATACAATAACAGAATTAGAAAAATTACTATTTTGCAAACCATAATGAGACAACAATTATCAGTGGGTTCTAGATCCACTTGGAAAAACAACAAAGTTTGACTCTCTGTGTTGATCCTACTGATCAAACTTAGTGTCACATAAAATAGGATGATCAGATGTGCTTCCCAATATGCTGAAATAGGAATCACAGAGAACCGTCTGCAAAATATTTTGCTAAGTTATTAAACGTGAATACAGTCAACATTTTAGAGCTAACTTTCAGTTTACAAAAACTACTGAGTATTTGAGTAAGATATGGAGATGACCCACTTTGAGCTTGTGGCAGGGAAGAAAATAAACTTGATTTTGATAAAATCCACTGAGATAGTGGAGTTGTTCCTCATAGCATAACCCAGCCTAGAGTGACTAATACATTGCTCAGCTTATAGAGTTTGGTATTTAGTTGCAATAGGAATTAAAAGATAGGTCTACTGCCTCCCCAAGGTATGCTTTATATAACATCTATTTTCTGTATGCAAAGCATTATCAGAATACATGCAAAGTTTGAATTAATAACGGCATCTTTGCCAATTCTTTAAGAATATTAATGATGTTGGGCCCATTTTTATAGCTTTGTTTGCATCCTCTCTCCTTATGGTTCTTTATTAAGGTACTGACTAGAAAATTGATTATAATTATAATGAAAATTATTTATTAAACTTGCTTTCCCATGTTTCTCTGTTATTATAACATTTGAAATTTAGATGTTATCTTTAAAGGAAATACATATTTTTACAAAGAATTAGACCATGGTACTAGTAATCAGAACCTACTTTGCTGAGTCTCGATTGGATTTCAAACCAACAGAAATGTCACTGCATTTCCAGGCTCTATCATTTGACTAACTTAAAGGACTAACAACTTGCAAAAATTCCATGGTTCTGAAACATTACAAATACATATATTCCTGTGTTCTGAAAACAGATGTGACCATGAATTTTAAGGTTTATTTTCTTACATATAGACATGTACATACGTGAAGGTTATCAATGATAATCTATATTAAAATTTCTATTTTATGTTGGATTGTATGGTCTTTCTTTCTTTTTTTTTTTTAAAGATTTTATTTATTTATTCGACAGAGATAGAGACAGCCAGCGAGAGAGGGGACACAAGCAGAGGGAGTGGGAGAGGAAGAAGCAGGCTCATAGCAGAAGAGCCCGATGTGGGGCTTGATCCCACAACGCCAGGATCACGCCCTGAGCCAAAGGCAGACGCCCAACCGCTGTGCCACCCAGGCGCCCCGCAATGAGCCATTATTAATAAAACCAGCAAATATTCGCTTATACAGAGCACTGCCTTCCTGGAGGGCAACTTGGCAACACCTATCAGAAGTTATAAAATTTAGTGTACCTCGTAGCCCAGACATTCTACTTGTAGAAACGTATGCTAGTGAAATGATTTAGAATGTGCACAAAGATTTCATTAAGCACGTTCACTGCAGCATTGAATCTAAATGTTCAAGGAAAGGGTAAGGTATGTTCCAGAACATCCACATACAGACTATACTGTCATTAAAACAAAGCTCAGTTTTGTGAAAGCAAAGTCCTTGTTAAGGAAAGAGGCTTATAATAGATTATATATTATTTAATGTGAATTAAAGGTTGCCAAGTAGTATTATGGTACGCTTCTCTTTTTATGAATAATATACCTACTTGTGAGCGTGCATCTGTGTGAAAGTATCTGCAAGTATATATACAAAAATATGAACAATTGTTTTCTATGTTGTGCACACAACACATGTTGTGTGTCTATGTTGCATGTGACATTCTGTGTTTTTTGTTTGTTTTGTTGTTTATAAGCATTTCTAATTCCATTAACAGGTATTCCTTATGAAAATAAAATTAGAAGGAAAAAATCCATAGTACTTCACAATGTAAAAAAAACCCGAACATTCATGAAATACATTATTTTGAATCATACGTGGGTTGAAAAATAAAAACTGTTACATAATGCACACTGTGTGTACGTCAAGCTAATAGGAATCAAAATTATGTCCATTGTCTTTTTTAGGTGTTCTGCATTCAGGCATTCCTATATTAATACTCCAAAGACTGGACAGAGACTCTGTTTATGATTTAACATCACTACTTTCTATTTGTTTAACCCTAGACAAGTTACTCAGGTTTTCTGGATGTCAACAAATTTGTTTGCAAAAAAGACACAATAATATTTATTTCATACAGTTACATAAATTAAATGAGTAAAGGAATATAGTGTTTATATAGTATCTGGCTTATAATTAGTGTATATTAAAAGGTCTAGTACAACATAGTATATGACATATGCCCCGTATTTCCTCAATTTATGATCAATAGGGAGTTTAAATATTTGGGGCTCTTATTCTAAACACCACACACCAAACAATCCTTATACTGTCAAAATCGCCAAAATCACAGTTCTCCTAAGGATTTAGATTTCAAAAACGCTATAATCAAAGAGCTTAATATATAGACATTTGTGTCATAATAAAATAAAGGAAAAAAACCCACACACACTGTGGCATATAATTAATTTGTCCTAGTAACTTGGATCAAAAATTTAGAATAGTGTTTCCACTAGGAAGGAGACTGTCCACGTCGTGAAGCAGGATAGCTTGGCATGAAACGGAAATACAGAATGGAATGCCCGACATCTACCGAGCTTTAAGGGATTGCAAACTAGATTTTTTTTTTCTTATTACAACATACTTAATTCTCAAAATTAACTAGGTATCTTAGTCTCAATTTTTAAAATAAGGACAACAAGACCCAGAGAAATTCAGAAACATGCACAAGACCGAAATGTTGTAAGGAGGAAAGGAACCAGGATTTGAACCCAAATCAATTCAACTCTACAGCAAGCTTTCTTCTTAATGTCTCAAGCTGCCACAACAATAAGGGACTCAGTGGGGACAAACTTAAGGAAATATTTTAGTATAATCCTAGAGGTATTACTTTTATTATTTAAAGAGATAGTTCTCTGTTATCTTGATTAACTAGATTGGTTATACTCCAGGGCACTATTAGGGGTAAATAAGACCCCTATTTCATAAAATCTTTCAGGTAAGACTATTGAAAATATACCAACTTATGGCCAAGACACAATGTTACAGGGTCCAAAGGCTATAATCTATATGATTTCAGATTTGAAGGTACTGTCTTGATTCTGAAAGGATGACCAAAAAAAAATGTATTTTAGTTACATATTGTAACGAACACACACACACACACACACACACACACACACACATCTTCTGCCTACTGGTTTGCATATCTAAGCATGGGAATTCAAGCCTCTTTGGTTCTTGATAATAACATCGAAACATGCACCATGAATTTCAGGGAATACACATGTAGTTTTGAGTTAATCTCAAAATCACAAATCTGCACATTATTGGACCCACTAATACCCATGAAATCATTTGCAAATTATAGTTGGTTTAATTCATTAATTGAATTCATAGATGCTTGCCAAATCAATTTTTTTCCTTACCAATTTCTCTAGTGTTAAAACTGTTAGATGCTTTCAATTCACAATCTATAATTTCACCTTAAACTCAATTCATAGTCTTTATAGTTTTTCTGAAGGTGGAAAACATTTAGATAAATATTTCCAAAACTTTTGGCACCTAATAAATTGATTTAAACTACAAATTTCCCCCAATTAATGTCTTAGTATTAAAGATCCATCAATTTTAGTTTTTAATTTTTTTAAAGATTTTATTTATTTGAGAGAGAGAGAGAGAGCAAGAGCGGCAAGGAGGGGCAGAGGGAGAGGGAGAAGCAGACTTTCTGCTGAGCAGGGAGCCTGATGCAGCCTGGATCCCAGGACTCCAGGATCATGACCTGAGCCAAAGGCAGATGCTTAACCGACTGAGCCACCCAAGCACTCCAAAGACTCATCAATTTTAAAGAAACAGTGAAGGGAAGACTTATTTCACCAGTTTCTGAGAGATCTTATGGTGTAGGTCTACTTAAGAGAATCATTAGAACTGTGGGCAGTCTCTACTCTGGATAAATCTATTACAAATGCAGCACAATCATTTTACAGAGAGATTAGTGACCACGTATCATTTACTTCCCCTGGAGGAAACATGAAATAAATTTATAAAATATTAACAATTTAGTTACAGGATCTTTTTAAAAACTTTGCACTGCTCGGCTCTGATCCAGGCACTTCCTGCATCCCAGAATTTTAGTATTTCCCAACAACAGAATTATATACAAACTCCTTAAATTCTTTACCATATTGATATTCAAGCCCTCTATCCAACCAAAAAAGAGAGTATGTGAACTTGCTTTATAATGTCTGCCAAGGGCTATTTCTGAAGACTATCCCTTCTCTGAACCCATCCACAGTCCACCCATACCTCAAGACCCAGCACTCCTTTAAATTTTTTCACGTACTTCCTTTAAGATATGATCCTTTTTTGGCCTTTGGAACTCAGGTATGTATTATACTCCGTTTTGCATAATCATTATGTACATTCTCATCTGAGCCATCTCTTAGAAAATCAGCTCCATAAGAATAGATATCTTGCCCATTTTGTTCATCATTGTCTCCCTAGGCCATATTAGTCTCTTTTACAATGTTAGAATCTTAATAAATATTTGTTGATTGACTAGATAACTGTTTTCTGATATCCTTGGTGTAGGATTTACGTCTTGATCACCTTTGTATCCTCTGAAGTACTTAGCAGAGTTCTTGGTGGAAATAATTATTCAAGGAAAAAATGGTAAGTTGAAAACTTAAGGGAATTGCTAAAACTTTTTAATGAAACACAAAATTTTACTGTAGGGAATATTTATACTTTAGAATTGAGTGAGTGAGTCATCATTTCTAACCAAACTTGAGTTACGGAGACTTCTGTAATCCATATATTTAATATAATAAAATGGATCAAAATATCAGCCTCCCTAAATTTTATGAAGCCTATGTAAAGTATAGCAAACAAAACACGGAGACACGGAGTTGATAACCAGAGACATCCCAGTAACAGCGAGTGCTGCGCATCCTCACGCAGAGAGGAATGTTCTAGATAAACTTGGAAAAAGTACCTGACACAGCCTCACCACTTTTGAATTCCAGGGAAAGCATCTTCTATGTTTGACAAAATCAATGCTTGATCCTATTATTCTTCAAGATATTTAGAAATTTAAAAAAAAATGCAGAACATTCAGCTTTGCATTTTTTTCCCTCTGAGCCCAAACCAGTAAAAACCGTTTTTCATCTCTTTTATTCTTTTCTCTATTCTGTAAAAGTGCAATTCATCTGACCATTGGCTACTCTCTGTAGCTTTCTCTGAGTACATATAACTGACTTTATAGCTTACAAAATGATTTTTTATATATCGCTATCTGCTAATAATTAGGTCCAAATAGTCCCCTCGGCTTTGAAGTGGTCCTGACATCTGAACCCTGCTCCCCAATCCTGGAAGCTGCCTTTGCAATTTCAGTCACATTTCCCTCGGTGCTTTTGAACCAAAAAACTGCGCTCTCGGCTCATCTGACCTGACTAAAATGAGAAAAGGCATAAAATCTCCAGAGAAGGTGTGTCTTAACAAGATTTCAGCCCCAATTCCAGCCACCAAGGGGGTTTAGATAAGGCTTAGATACACAGTTCATCCTTTGGATTCTTTCATCCAACTCCAACCTTGGAACCTTTTGTGATTCCTTCACCTCTATTCACTTCACAGGATTGGGTCCATCACTAATCATAATATAGGATTTTGCTTAGAAGTTTGATCAGCTTTAAAGTTTGCTCTAGCTTAGCACAGACCATACCCTTAGCTCTATAGGATGACAGGATAAAGGGATTCTTTGCCCTGCACACTCTAGGAATTAATTGAACCAACTATAAATAGCCATTCTAAGCAGAAAGGAAACACTCGTGGCATTACCTTGAAATATATCATTTCAAGATTTCCTTGAGCTCTTTATGAGGGAGGAAAATCATATCTTCTCACTGATGAATCTTAGTTCCAATTAGTACAAGTGCACCTCAAATCCAGTGGATTGTGCATTAATATTTTAAGGCCTTTTTATGAATTTCAGGTAGCTTAAGATTACGGCAAATAAAAAAAAAGTAGAGTCTGTACAAACGATTAGAAAAGATCCATATTTTTAAAATTGTATTTTAAAACACACTGGAAGTTAAAGAAGGCTGCTGTCTAGGGGTGCTAAATCACAGCATTTCCCTCCTTTTGTCATATGTACATAAAGCAAAATTACATGTGCACGCATGTGCACATGTCTATATAAAAACGTACTTATACAACATGTATAGAGTAAAACAAAAATATATATTGTGAAAGAACAATATATCATCCTACAATATCAAGGGAATTACCAAGAGCATACTTAAGAAGACTTCATACATGTATATGCTCATTCACTTACAATTTATAAGGCATTGTGCTGGGCACTGTGAAGGAGATGCGTGTAAATCACATCACTGACGTCGCTAAGATCACAGAAGTGGAATAGGTACATGTAATTCCAAAGAGAAATTCTTTTTTTTGTTTTTTCCCCAAAGAGAAATTCTTAAGGGCTTAATAATGGAAAAACAAATATGTAAAGTACTAACATTATTATAAGGGAAGAGAAACCATGATTATGGACCCAGAAAGGTAAGAGGAAATTTCTAATTTGGAAAATTTCTAACAGTCTAAACTATGTGTCTTTATGATAAAAGGGAAATTTGGGAAGACTATCCAGTATCCAGATTGAAGAATTTTTAATTTTGTTTGATCAGTGTGTCCTCTCCACCTAGCTTTTTCAGAAGGAATACTTGAAATATATTGACATGCTGAGGAACAATCCTCAGGATTTCGTCAACAGTTGTTTGAGTTCAAAAGAAAAACATAATAAAGCAAAGATGAGGGCCATGTGCATTTTTATTTCTAAATTTGTTTAAAAACAGGAGGATTAAGCATTGACTTTGGCAAGCACAGGGAGTGGTTTCCCCGGGATTCAGAAACCCTGGACAAAATCATGAAGAGTTAATTGAACCATGACTTGAAGAAATCAAGCCATGTAATGCATAATAATGGCCCAGTTCATTAATTAATTCGTCATAGATTCTAATGTAATCCAAATGATAGCAGGGATTCAGTAATTAAACCATAAATGTCCCAATCTACCATTGCAGGGAGAGAATTTAAAATTCACAGGAAGAGCCAAGAAATTGTGTAAATCAAGAATTTATTTCTAGACTTCTGTAAGAAATGATTTTTCCCATACAAAATGACTAAAAATTTTACCCCATGTTCAGAGATCACATAATAAAGCTTTCAGAGGAAACACTTCTAGAGATGGAATGATAGCAGATATTACTATTGGGGAAGATGCAAAGTACATGAATTACAACCTGAGCTCTCTTAACTGACCTGCATTTAACTGACCTGGCCAGATTAATCAAAGCTCCCTGATTTCTCTATAAAGCATACTGACTGGTGTTCACAGTTTGTTGACCCAGCATGGCTAGTAGGCAAATCTATGGCATACCGTACTCTTCTACTCCCACAGCTGGGTTGTATGCTTAGCAAGAATATTGTTTTGCTTGATTCCAAAAGTCTTACGCAGTTTTGCCTTTATTATTATAATTAAAGAATTTAATTAAATGTTTTTTAAACTAATGAAATTATGTCTGCAAAAGAGAAAAAGTTGTTTCTACAAAACGTAAGTTGACTTTTTTGTAAAAATTCGATAAGGAATTTTCGCTGAAGATTAGTTGTAAGACTAATAAAAGAGGAGAAAAATATAAAAGGAATCTGATTTCAGATTGCATATCAAATGGTTGTGAGTCTGTGCTTCACATGCAAAGAAGAAACAAAACTGATAAAAAACAAAGTAGAAACTATAGATACATTTTGAGGTCTGGCTTACAAATGTTAGAAAATTTATCATTCTATCAGGTAGACTTTGTCCTTGGATGGAAAAATTGTCAAGATAATGTTTATTAGTGAGTTCAAAATTACCTAAAATGTTTACAGCATGAATTTTATCAGTTTTAATAGTTCCCTGTTTTATTTGATTTAAAAAAAAATATTTGACCAACTACTTAATCCCAGCTGCACTGGATTTTTTTTTTTTTTTTTTGATTCAATAAGAGCCTTCACGCAGGGGCATCACAAGCACGGACCTGCCATTACTGTGCAAGAGCCATACTGCACCTACAAAAGAGGTTTTAGAACCAGCTTATTCTGTTTCCTTAAATACATGTATTAAGATTAAGAGCAGAATTCTTTTTAAGACGTTCCTGAAAATGAGTAACAGAGCACACTCTAGATATTCTTTATGGTTGATGGCATTTAATCACATACAAACTCATTACAGAACATGGATGAAGCCATTTCAAAAGCCAAACAATTACTTTTATTTGGTAAAAAACCCATTCCAAGTATTGTCATTGATAGATGCCTGAACTAAAGGAATGGACCATATTTCAGAGACTGCTGGATGTACCCCTAAATCCATTCTCTTTTTCTTTGGCTATGCATTTACACTGCACCCTCCCTTGCCTTAGGAATGGCCACGTGACTAAGTTTCATGGGATGAAAGTTGGAATGATGTCTGGCCCCCAAAAAACCTTCATGCCATGATTTTCTGTGCCCCTCTCCCTGACACTAGCGAAAAATAGATGAAGCTATGCCTCCAGGAGTTCTCAGCATGAACACCTCTAATGGACAATTTCTTGAGAGAGAAATAAACTGTCTTGTTGAAACACGGAACTTTGTGTCTATTTTTTACAAAAGCTAGCATAATTCTAATTCTGATTATCATAGATAAAATTGGTCTCTTCTCAACATAGACTTGTGTTCTTTATAGAACTGTGTCTTAATGAAAAGTATTTCTGAGTAGGAGAGCTATATGTAACAGGCACAAGAAGACTGCATAGTGATTGCACACATAGCAGTTTTTGTAGAGAGGCTCAAGGGACTAATTCGTGAAGTCTTATTCTTAGGGAATAAAAACACTACTATAGGAAAAAGATGGAAATGCAATTTAGGATCAGGAGAAATTAATGGATTAAAGAACAAGATGTCTGCATGTCCCATCACTGGTAATATTTGATTATTTGGTTTAAGTATGGTTCCCAAATTTTTCCATTTTAAAGATACTTCCCTTCGTAGATAAAAATTAAATTGCATGTTAATTTGGGAGTACCTAGAGATTGTGTGAATATCCTGTTAATAAAGTTTTGTCCCAATGATTTTAGTCTCCATTGATAATTCTTGCCTGAGTTAATTATGACTATTATGGGTGTGAAATTTTGACTTTCTATTTCTTTCATTTTGTCCATAAAATATCAGATATCATTCTTCTGTTAATGGTGACATTTCCCTCTTCACACTCACTTAAAAAAATTTAGGATCCATACAGACGTGTGTATTCTGTATTAAATATTGCCATTATTCATTTTGATGTATAAATTGTCCTGAACTGGCCCAGCTGAAACACCCTCAGGTTAGTTTCTGTCTTGTTTTGAAATGTGTCCACCAATTTTCAGCATTTCCTTCCTCTGTGGATCAAGATGTTCTAGGTTCAATTTGTACTTTCCCAACTTAGCCATGAAATGAAACACTTCTCTTAAAACCAATGGTTCCTTCTAATGATGAGCAGTGCTTACAAACCAAGATCCTGGGGCTAAATGTGCTAATTGCTACTGGGTATCATTGACTTTAAGATGTATACTTGTACAAAGGAAAACCAATGGATAGATAATAGAAAGATATTTTAAATAGTGATTTCATACTAATTCAGGGATTTCTTCTCCACTTTACCCCACTTCATATTTCTATTTCTCTTTCCCCAAAATGATAACATATTTACCAATCTTATAATATTTTGAAACAGCTACTCCATCACCAACAAGCCTACTAAATAAAGAGCGTTTCTTTTTATCCTTCGATTATAATCCCATTGAAAGTATACAACAGAACACTGTGTTCAAAACTCATTTAGACGAAGTCTTTTGCTATACATCCGATTAAAAAGCTAGGCTTTGGGGGCACCTGGGTAGCGCAGTCATTAAGCGTCTGCCTTCGTCTCAGGGCGTGATCCCGGCGTTCCGGGATCGAGTCCCACATCGGGCTCCTCTGCTGGGAGCCTGCTTCTTCCTCTCCCACTCCCCCTGCTGTGTTCCCTCTCTCGCTGGCTGTCTCTCCGTCAAATACATAAATAAAATCTTTAAAAAAAAAGAACCTAGGCTTTGGTTTTTATTTGTTTCAATTTTAATGTTTTCTTTACTCTGCTATTGTTTATTTTTTGAATGAATAAAAATTATTATGGAGCAAAAGGCAAAATTATATGAAAAGATATACCCAAAGAAGTCCCATCTTCTCTAATTCCTGTACTTCACAGTAATACATGCTCATATAAAATAGCACACTGTATAGGTATGCATATATACGTATTACATATAAGTATATGTGTTTGCATGTGTAAAATATGTTTGTTTTTTTTTTAAATAGGCTCCACACCCAGTGTGGAGCCCAATGAGGGGCTTGAACTCATGACCCTGAGATCAAGACCTGAGCTGAAATCAAGAGTTGGACACTTAACCAACTGAGTCACACCCAGGTGCCCCAAGTATGCTGTCTTCTAGATATAAGCTTTTGAACTCTGCTTTGTCTCTTAAGAAGATATACTGGAAATCCCTATTTGTCACATAGTGGAGATTTATCCATACTTTTAGGGGAAGGAGGGATCAACTGCATAGGACTCCACTGAATGTGTATTTAAGTTGTTTCAATATTTTTCATTTACAAAGTCTTGCAATGAATAAACTCACGTATATGTTTCTTACCATTTTGAGTATATATTTAGGCTAAGTTTCTAGAGGTAGGACTGCTGAGTCAAATAATAACTGCATAGAGAGCGTGGTAAGATTTTACCAAATTTTTTCCAATGTGGATGTTAACATTTTAGATTCTCACTAGAAAGGCATGAGATGGCCTATTTTCTTAGGGCCATATTAGCAGACAGTATGGTCAAGCTTTCAAATATCTGCCAGTTGGAAAGGTGAAAGATAAACTTCATTTTTTTAATTTGTGTTTTCTTCATTATGAACAAAGGTGACTATGTTTTCATCTAAGAGCCTTTTGCATGTCAAATGACTATTTTTGTCTTTTGGCCATTTTCTGGGCATTTGGTCTTCCTTACTATTTAGAAAAAATGATATTTTAAGATACTTTAGCCCTTTAACTGTGACATAATATGAAAGCATTTTCTTCATGTTCATCATTGATCCTTTAACTTTGATTTGTTAATATTTGTCACACAACATTTCTTTATATTATACAAATTTATCAATTTAAAATATTTTGAGTCAGCCAAATTACAAATGAATTCAAGTATCTTGGCTTCTAGTACATGTGCGATGGATTAAAAATATTGTATTACATGATGCATTTGGTGTTAATTTTTATGTACAAGAATGGGTGTAAATGCAAATTATCTTTTTTATTTAAAACTCCCCTTCAGTGTTTTGAGATGCCACTTTAACTATATAAAAAACAAATTGTATGCTTCTTCAGTTCTACACTTTTACATGTGTTATCTTAATCCAATGGCTAATATCTGCTAGTATCAAATAATTGTGGAAAGAGTAGGTATCTCTGCCTAATTCCTGAGTTTAGTGGGAATGCTTCTAGAAATCCCCAATAAGGAAGTTAACGGGTTTAGGACTGAGGTATTCCTATTTCATTAGGTTAAGTATCCATCCATTATCTTATTACTGAGTGTGTTTGTGGGAAATGGGTGTTAAATTTTGTTGGAGAATTTTTCAATATTTATGGAAATATTCATGTGATTTTTCCCTCAGATCTATTAATGTGATGAATTATATTAACAGATGTTCTGATACTGAACATCTTGCATTCCTGAAATAAATCTTAGTGGGCCATTTTGTATAATTATCTTAATATGGTATTGAATTCTGTTGCTACTATTTTATTTAAGATTTTTCCATAAACATTTGTAAGTGAGGTTAATTTGCAGGTTTTTCCCCTATTATAGGGCTTTCGTATCAATGTTACAGTTGTATCACAAAGAGATTTAAGAAGTTAAGTCATTCTATATTCTGTAAAAATGTATATGGCTTTGGTATGGTGTGTACGTATTTGAAGATTCCATAGAATTCCCCTATAAAACCATCTGGGCTTATTGTTTTGTGTGGTATAATTCTGTGATAAGATCTTTCTGACAAGTAGTCCCTTTATGCAAAAATTTCTCAAAGATGCTGAAATATGATACAGATTTCACAAACTGGCTAAATCTTTCCTAATAAGAAAAGTGCAATGATACCTGTAAATACAGAAGCCACCACTAGTGTAAATGCACCGATGACAATGAAACATGCATTTGCCTAAGTCATGCACTTATGTTTAATTGTGATTATGAACTATGCAAGAAAAAGCATTTAAAGTAATGGAATCCACAGAATGAAGTATAATCCCAAAGGCCAACAGTAAAATCTCAGAGCCATGCAGCCTATATGTTGGCACAAACAAACTGGCACTCCAGCTTTTCATCCTCCTTAGGAAGCATGAACATGCAAATGTGATATTTCTAAATATCCATGAAGGCCATACAAGAATGTTTTGATACACGGAAAGTAAAATTGTGCCCTCACTTGATAGGGAATTTTTCAAAGGTTTTGTTAGAGTTGTGCACCTCTACCAGTCTCTGACCTAAAAAATCACTGCCTAAGGGGTACTCCAAGTAAATTTTTTTTTATAATAAGTTTTTATTATGTTAGTCACCATACAGTGCATCCCTAGTTTTTTATGTAAAGTTCCAGGATTCATTACTTGCATATAACACCCAGTAAACTTTCTAAGTGGATCCTAAATGAGAGAAGGAGGAGGAAGAGAGAGACTAGTAGATCGTTGTCTGCATTAAGGGAGGGGTGCACAGAGAGGAAAGTGGATAGGAAGCAATACAATTCTGACTTGCCCAAGTATCTTGTAGGAGAACCCTATACAAAACTGAAAAATACCGAAATAGCCCATCAACTGGATTGATTCAAGTAATTTATTTTTCTTTTTTGGAGAGCAGGGGGAGGGACTGAATTTAGCTGCTTACGTTATAGTGTTAATTTAAAAATGTATACAATATACAATATAATCTGATCTAATAATCTGACTGAAATAGGGAAAATTTGCTGGTAAGTGGAATGATTTTATTGCCTTTTCATAGACTAATATACAAGAAAAGGCAATCTGTGTGTTTTAATTTTAAAATTCATATATATACAACATATAATACGTGCACATATTTTATTTATATTCTCTATATAACTGTGTGTGCATAGGTAGATATCTAGATATTTGAATGTGTGTTATATATATATAAATATATGTAATATATTTATATATTTTTATTTATAAATATTTGTTTATATTTATATATAAAATTCATAAATATATATATCACACAGAGAAAGGAAGGAAAAGGGGTAAAAACTATTAATGCTTGCTTTCAAGGAGTTTACAATTCATTAAAGGTGACAGACGTGTTAATATAATGATATGAAGCAGCATAAAATATAGGCTAAATAGAGTTATAAATATTGTATAAAGTCAACACTAGTGAAAGGGGTGATTAATTTTGAGTTATGGAATAAGTAGAGGAACTAAGAAAGCAAAGATAGCTCTGTTAAAATAAGTGCTCTCAGCTAATTGGAATAATAGTGCTTCCCCATGCAAAATTTTAGGTTTTAGACAGGTTAGTGATGGTTGTGATTTGTATGTGCGTGCTTGCGAGCACGTGTCCATGTGTGTGTGTGTGTGTGTGTGGTGTTTTTGTTGTGGGGAGGGGAAGGGTTTGTTTTCACATTGACAAGTTAGAGATATGCCAATATATCAGTTACTCCTATCTTATCAACTTAGTTATGCCTTCCGAATTAAAGGAATCCTCCCATCAGACAGTTCAAGGTCTTTGGCTAAAACTACAATCATGGTGGAGTGAAATGTTGTAGAACTTCCTTCTTTCTCTTCCAAAGCCAACATAACAAGCATCTGCGGTGTTGAGTTCCTTGTCTCTCTAGCTGGCTGTAGAGAACGAGATCATCTCCAGATATGTTAAGAGGATACCCTCTTTAACAAACTCCCCAAAGGTAGGGAACAAAATGGGGCCACTGCTCTTCAGAAGAGTGTCAAAATCATTCAGTAATCAAAATAGGCTATTGGAGTTCACAGGTTCTTTAATATGCACAACTACTATCTCCCTTTTAGCTTAATAAGGGGTTGTGCATCCTTACAATTAAAGATAATTGCAGAGTGTAAAAACTGCATTGTGATTATAGAAACACAGAATGAAGCTTGGTGACTACAAGACAAAGATTTCATCAACTGAACACCTTGAAACATGGTAGCCTTCAAAATACAATTCCTTCTCTTTACAGCACTTTCTTTTTATAGAGTCCTTTTCTTTCTTTACTCCCAACAGAAATACGTTATCTTGACTGATTGGGCTTTCCCTAAAAATTTTTAAGTTCATCAGTATCAATGTTAATTCTCTACATCATTTAAAAGTTGAATCTGTTTTAAAATCAGGATTCACTGCCCTTTTGTTTTGTTGTTTCCTTGGAAACCCTGTCAACAATGTCTTGTTAAATCTCATCTTGTTAAATAATTCCTGTGTCTTTCACTTAAAATTACTTGAGCAGATAGAGGAAGCTGGGATGAGATGCTCTGAAATAAGAGACAGAGGGGTTGTTTTTACCTGATCAGGCAGAAAACTTCAATTTAGAGGCACTACATTAGGAAATGGTGATTTTGGTTTTGTTTTTGTGGTTTGGTTTGGTTTTACGTATTGAATTGGTGCTACAACTTGATAAACATCATGTTGGATGTTTCTCCCTGAGACTTTATACAAAAATGTGTAGAACTTACATACTTAAGAATGGGAAGGAGGTAGGGGCACCTGGGTGGCTCAGTCATTAAGCATCTGCCTTTGGCTCAGGGTGTGATCCTGGGGTTCTGGGATCGAGCCCCACATCAGGTTTCTCTGCTGGGAGCCTGCTTCTTCCTCTCCCACTCCCCCTGCCTGTGTTCCCTCTCTCACTGGCTGTCTCTTTCTCTCTCTCTCTCAAATGAATAAATAAAATCTTTAAAAAAAAAAAAAAAAGAATGGGAAGGAGGGTGGAGGAAATTGTGAAGAAGCCAGTTAAATTTTTCTTTGACAAGTAAAGAGGGCAACCCCTATCATAATTTTATATGAATTTCTCAGAAGAAAAGGTACATGCAGTTGCAACACCACAAGCCAGGAGCATGTTCTCTTTCTTGAATGAAAAATGACTATTCAGTAGAACAGCTTGGCAAGAAAGTAAGTCTTAAAAAAAAAGGGGGGGGTAATTCTTTAAACTGTATTGGCTATTCATCATTAACCTATAAGACATGATCAGCTTTACTTACTGGAGAAGCATGCAGCAATGTCTGTCGAACTAAACACATTCGGTCAACAAAGCAACAGGATTCAAGAAGTGGTAAATGAGTAACAGAAAATAAAAATCCCCAAAGAAAGTTCATCTGGAAAAAATATTCATTGGGAAGTAAACAAAATTCTGGGCAATATTCTAAACATTGTCAATTCCCAAGTGGTTTAGGTCATCTTGGTGTTCTATCCAACTTGTTGGTCAATGGTAACGCTTTAAACTATTAAACTGAGTTTGTGGAAATGCATATAAATTAGACACTGATTTGGGCTTAATTTATTCATTTTCCAAATAATATGCAAATTTGTGTAAACCTGGATTTTAAAATAAGATTTACAGGCTGTAAACCCTGCAATCTGACAATTTACATGTTAATGTGGTAATTCAATTCAACAAACATTTATTGAACTCCTAGCAAAGTACTGTGCTGCGTGTTATAGGAACATTACCCGTGCCATTTAGGGAACATACAACTAAGAGGTGAGATAGGCAGAATAAAGTCTAATTTTGCTCCTGACATTATAACCACATTAGCAGTTAATGCAAAATGAGATAGCATATGGAACAACTAATATTTTGCAGGTGTCTTTTTCTTTGTATTATCATCTTTTAGTGTGGACAAAATCCCTGTTACATCTCCCCTGAAGCTTTGGGGTTAGGGGTTGAAAACAATTTATTATGCTTTCTTTCTTGCTTAAATTAGTAAATTTTCTCTACTCTGGGTCAGCTATACATTATCCACTTTTGAATCAATCCTCCTTTATGTAAAATTCTATTTGTTTTATATTTTAGGTGGCAGTCTTGCCAAGTTGGTGAATAATAGCTTGCTTTCACTGAATTTACCCTAGTATAGACTTCAACAGATAATAGTTGAAGCTGAGATACAATTTACTTTCATATAATGATCATAGGAAGTACATTGAAAAGGATGGAACAACGGTGAAAAGGAGAAGTCTATTTAAAAAAATGCAAGGGGCACGTGGTTGCCTCAGTTGGCTGAACGTCTAACTCTTAATTTCAGTCTAGGTCATGATCTTGGGGTCCTGGGATTGAGCTCCATATCAGGCTCCATGCTTAGTGTGGAGTCTGCTTGAGATTCTCTCTCTCCCTCTGCCCCTCCCCTGACTCTCTCTCTAAATAAAATCTTAAAAAAAAAAAAAAAAAGCAAATGAAAACACAGCAATCAAGCAGATAACACAATGAAAATTTTCCAATTGCATAATCCATACATTTAGGATAGAGTGTCCACAGAAACATCAAACAGCACAATATTTTTTCCTATCAATGAAGTATATTGACCCACCCTATGTATCTTATTTTAATGATTTGCTATATTTTCTTAGTTGATTATATTATGCAAGCACAGCAGAAAGAAGAAATCTGGGAACTGACACCTTTTGACTTTCTGTCTTTGTGAGACATTCTTTTTAGTCCTTTTACATATGATAGTTTTTTAATTCTCAAAACCATTTTGCATGGCAGATATAATTATTACACTATTTGTTCAAAGGAGACAACTGAAACTCAAAAAGGTTAATGGTTTGGCTGAATTCACAAAAGTATTGAAGGTCAATACTTGAATGACAAGCCAAGTTTTTAGGATCTCAGAAAATAATCCTCTTTTCACTCTACCTGGCTGCCCTGATTATGATCAGAAAACATAATAGACGGCTGTGAATATTTTATTTTAAATAACCATGGGGAAAATCCTTTATTTTTTCTTTCTTTCTTTTTATAATTGTACTTTAAAAATCAGGAATCAGATTATGTTTGAGTCCCACACATCAAAGATCAAAATAAGACCTTTAAAAAAATGGTTATGTAGGGGTACCTGGGTGGCTCAGTTGGCTAAGTGTCCAACTCTTGTTTTCGGCTCAGTTCATGATCTCAAGGTCATGAGACCCATGTCAGTCTCTACACTGGGCATGAAGCCTGCTTAAGATTTTCTCTCTCCTTCTCCCTCTGCCCTTCCCCACGATCATGCACACTCTCTCTCTCCCTCTCTTGAAAAAAAGAGAGAGAGAGAGAAATGGTTATATAATCTGATAGGAATATTGATGTAATGCTATTGAGGATAAGATTCTCACATGTAGGCTTGGGAAACATCTCTCATTGATTAATAAGCATTTATTGTTTCCCTTCTATATGATCTAGAATGCCATGGTTACTATAGGAGATTAAAAAAACAACAAAACATGATTTGATCCAGCAAATATATATTGAGCATCTAGTTTATTCAACACATTACCCAAGAGAAAAGGGAGAGTCTTGGAATCAGGAAGAACTTCAACAGAAGAATATATAGATGGAAAAGACCTACGGCTATTATTTAAGAAGTGTATAATCTGGTTACTGATACACAACTAACACATGTGAAGCGATTCAAGGAAAATGTAGTCTTATTACCATTTGAGGTTGAGGTCCAAAAAGCAAAGCAATCCTTTGAGGGAAGGGTAAGTCTAAGACTTCATAAGACATGTTAATTGAAATTCGGGGGGAAAAATATACACACACACACACACACACACCCGCTCTGGTAACACAAAGACTATTTGAAACATTCAATCAACCTTAATTTGAAGGTGGAAAATTGTTTGATATTCATATTCAAGCATTGATAAAGTATAGTTTTTAAGAACAACATGAAATCTGTATATCAAAGTCAATTTTAGATGAATGTAGATAATTGCAGTGGACAAAATTCAATTAAGCCTTCTTTTAGAGGAAAGCTATAATATTTTCTGATATATTTTTGAACTATATCATATGGCTTATTTCATAGTGAAAATGTATACTGATTGAATCACAGAGCTAGTGACCCACCATGATACATACTGTGAGATGTTTCTCGAAAGTGGTAATGAGTTCCTTCCAATAATATTTGTCTAGTTTGTTCACACAAACTAGAATATTTGCAGTTTCATTGGAATATAAAAGTGGAGAAAGTAAGCAGCAGAAATGCAAAACCACGGTCACGAAAGCAAAATCACACAACTATGTCAAAGGAGGAACAAAGCTTTTGGACTCATTAAGCTGATGTTCTTTTGCTCTGCTAAATACCTGCGTTAACATTCTAGTAGACATATTCATTAGTTTAATCTGTGTTTAAATAAAGGTGATTTTTCCACGCAGGATCATCATGAGCACCAACTTTTCTTATTTTTTGAGATACCACAGCTTCTCTCCATTAAATATTAAACATCAAAAAGAAACAGGATTAATGAACTATCTTGGGTATATTCAAAGGTATAAACTGTGTGGGTGGGCAGGTCTGCGAATGTGGGGTTAGCACAACTAGCACCATGTACTCCATCGCCTGTTCTAGAACCTAAATTGTGATTCATGACATTGAAATTCGCTTTAAATTTTTCATGTGTCTTACTGCCTTTTAACCTCTGCTGATGTGTGTTATCATTAAATATATATTTACATAAACTTTTACTGAGGCCACATAAAAATACTCTTTCGTTGTGCTAGAAACAAAACGACTACAATACGAATTGATGAGTGTGATGGTTCAGACAAAAAAACAAGACCAAACATCAACCTTGATATATATCTCTCTTTATCAAACTCAATAGGAGGTGCAATTTTCAGTTGTTAAACTCTAAAATTTTGGGTTGACGGCCCTAAACCTGCCATCAGGTTATTTTTTCTTATCTCCACAATGCGCCTGGAAAAAGACATAAATGTGTATTTGTGACGAAGATAGAGTACTCCTGAGAGATTTTCCCAGGTAGCTCTCTCTAAGGAGAAGGTTACAAAAACATTCTACATTGCCTCTCAGCTTGTGAATCTTCCTCTTTTAAAAACATGGCTGGACCTCCGGCTATTGCATTTACCTAGAGCTGAGAGCAGATGCAAGGCGTTATTTTTCTCCTAAGATAAACGATATCAATGGCCTCTTATGTAAGATTTACATTATAAAATAATCTTGGGGTACTTAGATTATTAATTCTGTGTCATATGATAGTGTTATAACAACAAACTTCATGGAGGAATGAAATTATTCAGGCTTTAGCCTTAGTCAGATCCAAATCTTAACCCAGCTCTGGCACTTAAAAGTTAAGTAATTTTCACATTTTTGAGGCTCGCTGTTCTCATCTTAGAAAACAGGATAACAAAAGCTGCCCATTTGATTCTCGTGATAATTAAGCAGGATAATTGAGAACTACCACACTCCACAATTGAGTCGCCATTTATATAACATAAAAGTAGTGCCCCGTGGCATTGGGAAATACAGTACTTTGAGTAACAGGTGCAAAGCCCTCACCACAGGTCTACACAGAAAGTAGACACCCAGTATTTACATTATTCAATACCATTGTAATAACGAAAACAGTGTGGGTTTGGCATACTTTGCATATCAAAACTGTTTATTGAGCAAAACAACAATGTGTTAATGCCCGCTTTGGATTCCACATGCCTAGGACAATGCCTGGCTCATGGAAATAACTCAGTATCTGTATGCTGAATACAAGAAGATCACATTAATCTTGTATGACTGGTAGATCAGGAGCCCTTTGAAAAGTTTTATCTTTCAGTAAGAATGCCCAATGAACTTATGCATAAGGACAAGTGACATCTGAGACACAACCCTTTAGTTCCATAAAGCAAAATAAGCTTTTGTGATTTTTTACTATGATAATGTGTGTGTTAATGGTATACACATGGGATTACTCAAACTTAAAGTAACGCTGGTGTGTGTGTGTGTGTGTGTGTGTGTGTGTGTGTGTGTGTGTATTCTGCATTTAAAAAAAGAGTGGGATGTCTGGCAAATAATACAAATGGTCCCTGACTTAGTTGGACTTAACAATTTTCGACTTTACGATGGTGCACAAGTGATACACATTCAGTAGAAACCATACTTTGAATTTTGATTTTGTATCTTTTTCCAGAACGGTGATACATAATATGATCCTGTCTCATGACGCAGAACAGTGGCAGCAGTCACAACTCCCAGTAGGAGGCAATCAGGAGGGTCAACAATAGATACACTGACAACCATCCTGTCCCCACACAGCCATCCTGTTTTTCATTTTCCGCATAGGATTCTATAAATTACATGAGATACGCAACAACTTTTCATAAAATAGGCTCTGTGTTCGATGATTTCGCCCAACTGTAGGCTAATGCAAGTGTTCTAAGCATGTTTAAGGTAGGCTAGGCTAACCTACATTGTTCGGTAGGTTAGGTTTATTAAATTCATTTTCAATTCACGATATTTCAGCTTAGGAAAATAGGGGTTTATTGGGACATAGCCCCATTGTACGCCGAAGAACATCTGTATATAATGCTAGCATTAAGGCATAGACGTACTTAAAGACATCTCAGCAAACATTCAAAAGAAGAAATAAAATCTAATATGTGAAGTTAACAATGTGGCCTATTTTCTACTTTGTGGGGAAATTTACACCAATGATATTGTCCAGAACTGTCCGTATCAGTTTTTGTGGTCCCCCTATTTGCTGAGCATCTATGAGGCGCATTATGCTGTCTTAAAGCAGCCTCATCCGAAGATGGCATTCCTCCCTACAGATCCATTGCTGCATGAATCTTGACTCCTAAACTCACATTTGCCGCCTCCATTAACTTTTTCAATGTGAGGAAGAGATTGGCTTTACCAGATTGGCTGCTAGCAATGTCAGAATATCTCTGAGCACAACAGGAAAACTGAGTTTCAGAGAAATGAAGCAGCTTCCCCAAATGTTCGACAGTGGCAGAGGTAGCCGGGACCACAGCACAGCACTCTTCATCATCCAGACTCGCCACCTTGCCTGATTCCACCCTGAAAGGTGAGTTTAAACCCAAGAGAAGGAACCGCTTGTCTTCAGCAGGAATCTCTCTCCCCGTTACCTAAATTACTTTTATTAGACCGATGTACTTATAATACTCAGCAATATCAAAGTGGTATCAAAGAAAAGTGGGAAATTGATTGTCTTTTACCGTATCTATGTGTTTCCCACAATCTATGTCCATAATAAAAATGATAACTAGCTCCAGCTGCTTTGAGGTATGTTTCTGAATCCTAGTACTCTAACCTCATTAAAGTTTAGGATTCTTGAAGTTAGCGGTTAATTCACGAGCCCACAGAGAGGGAAGAACCTGGCCCCGTGTGTTCACTCTCTCCAAGTTGCTGTAGTCAGTTTCAGTCACAGAAATGCAGAGCCAGACAGAGCCAAACAACCAAATGCCATGGGTTCCAGCTTTTTAAGCCTCTGGGATCCTAAAGATTCAGATCCTAGTCTCTAGCCTTTAAACTCGAGCAGGTAAATCTTTATTAAGCCTCAGTTTCTTTCTCTCTGAAATTAAGGAACAAGAGTTCTTAACTCATAGAGTTACTGTAAGGATTAGGAACTCATAAGATTATATAAAGGACTTGGCCCTTTCTTATGCTGCAAATTCAGTTTAAATGTCAGGGTCCCCCCACCCCAGAAAGTTCTTCCCTGATTACCTTATTTAAATTGGCCTCCTTGCTATTCTTTTTAACCTGTCATCCTACTTATCTTCTTTATAACATAATCGGTGATTATTGATTTTGTTCTTTTGTTCATTAGTTTATTGTCTGTCTCTCCCACAAATCTGTAAACTCTGTGAGGTCTGGGTCTGTCTGTATCCACAAGACCAAGCACAATGCTGGGATAACACTTCACATGAAATAAATCTTAACCAACGAATAGTGTGCAGTAATCAATTAATAATAATAATTAGTTTTATTATATAAGTACACGTTTAATGTAAGTATTACCCTTTATAATTGTGGCCATTAATTCATTTCAGAGAACTTGGGATTTAATATTTACATTTTCACAAAACATAAAAAACTAGGAAAAAAGATTGTCAGACTAAGAATTGGATAATTAATTAGGAAGACAGGGCCACATTACTAAAACTTGTATATAATCCATCTCTGTGGTGCTTGAAGTCTATCCATAATATCCCTGCTAAGGGCTTATCTGCCACTGCTTAATTGACCTCTAACAACAGGAAGGTTACAATCTCAAGATGCAGTTCCATCCATTTTTAGACTGCTCATGTTGAACAGAAATCAGTGTCCTGGAAGCAAGAATTCACCGGAACCACTTCAACCCCCCAAGAATGCATAGCACATTTCTAATTATCATTCTTATATTAGCCCCTTATCAAAATAAAGACGCCTTTCACATACTCCTTAATTTTTCTCTTCTCTAGGTTAATTAACTCCACCTCAGTCAATTTAATCACACATTCATATTTGTAGTCATATTTGTAGGACATATTCAGCAGATATGGCCACACGTTCAGAATCATAACACAGTGAAGATATTAAATGAACCCATTTTATTTCTATAATTATTTATGGCCCCACAAAGCACTTTCACATTCCTAATGAGATAGCATCTTGTTTGCACATTCCTTTAGGCATTAGTTTACGGGGCCTCAACTAGAAAATAGTTCTGGACTAAGCATAATAAATTTTCTGTACTTTTGTAGTGAAGAAGACATGCAATTACTTTCCCCAGGCTGATAGGGTAAACCATATTTACGATTTTCCAAATCTCAGTAGCGGGTCTCATGTTTTCTTCGAACAGGAAACTCTGATGATGCTATTCACTCATTTATCTCAGATATCACATGGATATCACACCTAGACCTCTGTGGTAGGCAGAATAATGTATCCCCTTCCCAAAATGTCCATGTCCTAATTTCTGGAACTGTGACTATATTATTTTACATGACAAAAGGAGTTTTTGCAGATGGGATTAAAGTTAAGGGTTCTGAGCTGAGGAGATTATCTTTGATTTTCCAGGTAGGCCCAAACTAATAAAATGAGCCCTTGAAAGTAGAAGAGAGAGAAGAATAGGTTGGAGAGATTCAAACTGTGAGAAGGACTAGCCTCTGCCATCGTTGGCTTTGAAGGTAGAGACAGCCATGAGCTAAGGAATGTGACTGACCTCTAGAAGCCGAGAGTGGCCCTCCGCTGACAGGCAGCAAAGAAACAGGGATGTCAGTCTTACAACTTCAGGCAACTGAATTTCAATTAGCAAAGAAATGGACCCTCCAGGATGACATGCACTTCCTCACGCCCTGATTTTAGGTCAGTGAGACCTGTGTCAGATTTCAGTCACACTGAATTGTAAGATATCAACTGGGTTATTTTAAGCCACTAAATTTGTGTTAATTTACTACATCAGCAACGAAAAAACTAATACAGTCTGGATCCCTGTAAATTAGTACCAATGCTCTGAGGGGGATATAGTTCAATAAATTATAGACTCTTTATAAGCCAGAATTGCATTTTTGGAGTCCTCTGTTTTGTGCTATTCCATGCAAACCTACATAAACTCACTCCTTCATGCCTGCTAACGACAAATGACACAACATTTCATTAACTACAACAAGTTCAAAGTTTGGGAATACTCTTGGTTATCAGATACTTTGAAGACCGGTTCTGTATATGACAAAGTGATTTTATTCTTAATTTCGGAGAAAACAGGTAGATATATGTGATTCGAAATTTAAGAACAATAAAAGCCTCTTTTGTCTCTCTCCATCTCCTTTCGTTCCTTTCTTCCCTCCCCTTCCTTTTCTCCCCACACCCAACATATCATAGAAGTTTTCAGATTTTTGGAATAGAGATAATGAATAGCATCGTAATAAAGACTTACTGTACTGTATGGTGAGAACGTACTTGGCTCCCAGAAAATGACTGACTCTCCTCAGTGTCTGAACACTGAAAAAGCTATTTCTTCAACCAGAGCTACTAGTTTTGTAGAGCTGTGTGCTCAGTGTTTACAACTCATGTGAATATGTTTGCAGCAGAGGAAGAAGAATGTTGCTAACAGAAAGCGAAAGTCCTGAATCTGGTGAATCTTTACTGCTACTGCTGTGGCATAGTTCCTGGCAGCTCATTAATTCTTAAGATAATTCAATTTCATCAATTCAGTTTCTCAAGTTCATAAATTTTCCAGAGAAAAATGATATCACCCTCTCGGAGATCTATCTGAGTCTGGCATTCTCAAAAATAAAGGAGTGGTGAGTATGAGAAATGTGGCAACTATTAACAGTATTCACTCAAGACTTCTAGTTTTCCCTCCAGACATATGCCAGGATTGCACTTTCCTATCCCTTTGAGTTAAACGTGGCCCCATACATGGCTTTGTTCAGGAACACATGAGGAGAAGGAACGCATGTCACTTTTGGGTGGAAGGGCTGAAAGTCTGTGTGCAGTTTTCACGTTCCTGCTTATCTTTCCTCAGCAACCATGAAAGCATAGAAATGAAACTTCCCCCAGCCTGCAGTCATGAATAAGAACGACATGGAATAGTGCAGCTCTACCATGGACATACAGTGCAAGTTAAAAAATTAATACTCCTTTGCTATTCTAGCCACAGATAGGTTAAAGTTGTGTTTTCCAAACTATTCTAGTCATATTCATAAAGAACTTGATACCTAGAAGTAGAATGCTGCCATATCAAGACCTAAAATATGTAACCTTGGTTTAAAAAGATTCAAATAGTGGACAAATTATTAAAAGTGAGAAAATGATAACCTGTCTTATGTAATGGCAAAGCATTTGGTGAAGATGTCACTTCTTCTAAGTTGGGAATCATTCCAGAGAAATAATAAACTTGTAACTTTAGGGCAAAATTAGAATATAGAATGCTAATCTTTTGTGTTGTCTGTGTTTGGCAAAGCACCAGGAAAAAGAAAAAAAAAAAAAAGGAGATAGAGAGCTCAGAAAATAATTAACCAGCATATAATTAGTAATTAAAGAGAATAAAGACAGTCGATGGATTCAGGGACTTGCAGCATAAAATATAAAGCAATACCTTCAGGGGCAAAGTCCACTAAAACTCAAGATGTAGTCATCAAAAGTATGACCAACACACCCATTGTGAAAAGCCCTGAAGGGATCACGGTGTCTCAGAGTAAGGATCCCGCTGGCTGTCCTGTAATTTATTTCCATTAGACACATTTGCTATGGACAAGAGGCAGAGGGAATGGTCCTCCTGGTGAAACCTAGGTGCCCATAGCCCAACCTAGAAAGAGAAAGAAGTCACTGGAGTCAGAAACTAAAGAAATACAGCAAAAGCTAACAAATATGAAATAAAAAGTACCACCACAGTAGCTTAGCTAACAGCACATGGAATCTACCAGAGTCAAACAGGTAAGGAGCCAGCTAAGTTTTTGAGAAAAAGACTCTAAATACTTAAAATTTTAAAGACTCCTGGGCAGAAGGTGAGTTAAAAAGAGCTGCTCATCCCTCCGAGGAGAGCGTATTCTCTCAGGTGCATTTCAGATGTGACCAAGGAGAATGATTAAAGAGGAGGAGGAGGAGGAGGAGGAGGAGGAGGAGGAGGGGGGGGAGGAGGAGGGGGAGGAGGCGGGGGAGGGGGAGGAGGAGGAGGAGGAGGAGGAGAAGGAGGAGAAGGAGAAGAAGACTTCCCCGCAAAAGGATAAACCAAAAGAATATGGACTGGGAATCCATAAACAGAGGAGCCGATCCTTCCAACAGAGCAGAATTATACCTAATCAGAAAACATATGTGAGCCTCAGGAAGTATTTATTCCCATCAGCATTTGATCATTACCTTTCAGCTGTAAGAGGAACACATAATTTTCCCTTTGATTCATAGACCTTCAGGCCAAGAATTCCCAGGGCCAGACTCAATTAAGAAACTATAGAGTCTCTTTCAGAGTCTGAGACTCTGAGCTGGACACTGCAACAGGTTGCCTCCTCTGAGTTTTCTCTCATGGAAGGGGTAAATGTGCTTCTGCATGGGAATAGGAGTCTGTATCAGTCAGGGTTCTTCAGAGAAACGGAATCAGCAGGATGTGTGTGTGTGTGTGTGTGTGTGTGTGTGGTCCTGTTGGACCACATAAATTGCATCCCTCTCTGTATTAACCTTGGTGCTCTTCTGCCTGAAGATTTCACTGCCTGTGAGAAGTTGGACTAATGCCTATGGATATTATCTTTCACTTATTCAAAAATGATCCCTTTTAAATGAAGGAATTGCTCTGCTGTGCGTACATGTGTGGACAGAGAGAGAGAGAGAGAGAGAGAGAGAGAGTGTGTGTGTGTGTGTGTGTGTGTGTGTGTGTAAGGGAGCAGACCAGAGATTCAAGAAGATTTGTAGTTCCAGTACAAAGACAGACTGCAGTCAGAATTCCTTTCTGCTCAGGGAAAGTCAGTCTTTGTACTATTAAGGCTTTGACTGGTATGAGGCACCTGGGTAGCTCAACTGCTTAAGAGTCAGACTCTTGATTTTGGCTCAGGTCATGATCTCAGAGTCCTGAGATCATGCCCACACCGGGCTCCCTGCTTAGCATGGTGTCTGCTTAAGATTTTCTCTCTCTCTCTCTCCCTCTGCCCCTCCCCCCTGCTCACTCATGTGCATGCTTTCTCTCTCTCTCAAAATAAATAAATAATTAAGATCTTAAGGGACACCTGGGTGTCTCAGTCATTAAGCATCTGCCTTCAGCTCAGGTCATGATCCCGGGGTTCCAAAATGGAGCCCCACACTGGGCTCCCTGCTTATCAGGGCGCCTGCTTCTCCCTCTGCCTGCTGCTCCCCTACTTGTGCGCTGTCTCTCTCTCTCTCTCTCATTGTCAAATAAACAAATAAAATCTTTTCTTGAAATATTACTAAAATAATTAAAATCTTAAAAAAAAAAAAAGGCTTTGGTTGGATGAAGCCCACCCACATTGTGAAGGATAACAGGCTTTATTCAATGTACACAGATTTCAACGTCAATCTCATCCAAAAGTCACCTTCACAGACACACGAATAATATTTGCTCAAATATCTAGGTATTACGGCCCCGTCCAGTTGACACATAAAATTAACTATCGCAGAGTCATCTGAGAATTTGTTGATGAGAGGGAGGTACCGACCACAACTTTGTAGCTTTTTTTTCTTCTGTGCACCATCTTCACATCTCCTTCTCTGATCTGCTTCTCCTGCCATTCTCTTTCACTTCTATGTATGCTTGCAATTTCCCTGGGCCCACCCAAATGCACTTTCCCACCCTCCAGGCTCCATGAAGTTTCATGACACTCAAGAAATTAAATGACTTCCTTTGACCAGTGAAATGTGAGCAGATGTCACTTCTGGCTGGAACTTTAACAGGCCAAGACAAAATTCTGCAAACTCTTTGTTCCTTAGCGTTGGTAACTATAAATGGTCTAGGGAGTATAAACCACCTAGAGGGCCCCCTGTCAACTTGCACTTATCGCCCATTATGCACAACAGGGAACCCTCCCTGTTTTAAGCTTACTGATGTCACTGGGTTGTTTCATGGTATAATCTAGCTTATTTTGCCAGAAAAAAAAAATGTATAACAAGAGGAAAGTAAGGAAGAGATGTTATAGGAAATATGTATGCATAGAGTTTAGGTCTGAACAAATTGATATTGAATCCTGAGATTACTTCTTCCTAGTTGTGATACCATGTTAAAAATTATTCAATCTCTCTGATTATCAGTCTTTAACATCTGCAAACTGAAGATACTTATGTATTTATTGAACTTCTACTGTATGCCAGGTATTATTCTAGGCCCTGGAAGAATAAAGACGGATAAAATGCTGAATATTTACAAGTCTATTGACAATAGAATATAACAGTAAATTCTTACTCTACATTCTAAAACACTGTAGATAGTCAATAAATGTTTTTGATTTCCTTTGAACACTTACTTTAATGTAGAAGGATCCTAACCTTTACTGTTAACAGTGCTGATACCACCTGCTAACAGGTGGTTAAAAAAAGAAAGTCAAAGTCTACCTTGTTTTTCCTTTAATCAACATAAATGCCAAGAACCAGTCAGACTAGAGTTTTGCTAAATTGCATGTTTGCTTTGGCATTCAGTACAAATGCCAAATTCATCACAAGTCTCCAGGGGAAGAGATTACTTTCGAGCAGGCAGTGATGCTTTACTGGGGAGAATGCCTCCTTTGCTTCTTCCCTATGACCTCTATATTGTACATTATATTCTCTCCTCTTTCTTTGTCCTCGGTAAACATGACCCAGATAAGAACATAAATGGGCAACTAATAAAGGGACAAACAAAAATAGACAAGAAATGTATAAAAAATATTAATGCTTATTAATGATAAAGAAAAATCAAAATAATAGAACAGAACAGCATTGCCATCTGCTATAGATCAAATGTTGGTGTTCCCCTCCCCAAAATTCGTATGTTGAAACTAAATCTCCAATGTGACGGTATTCAGAAGTGGAAGGTGCTTAAGTCATGAGTGTGAAACCCTCATAGTGGGATTAATGTCCTTAAAAGAGCCCCCAGTAAGATTCCTGGTACTTCAAGCAATGTAAGGACCCAGCAAGAAGACAGATATCTATGGACAAGGAGGGGGCTGTTCACCAGACACCAAACTTGACGGCTCCTTGATCTTGGACTTCCCAGGTTCCAGAACTGCGAGAAATACATGTTTGTTGTTTAAGCCACCCCATCTATGGCCTTTTGTTATAGCAGCCCAAATGGACTAAGACAGTACTCATCAAATTAGTTAATATTTAAACACTGAATCACTCCCCTACATTGCTGAGAAAAACTTTCTAGATTTAGCAAGGATGTAAAATACTCAAGTTATGTGTGTTACTCCAATATATTATTTGGGGTAGTTGATTCTACTAAAATAGTGAAGGATAGCACCCAAAGTTATGAGCATGTTTATTCCAGCTCTGCTTCTAATAATATAAATTTGGATACAATATGTTTTTAACACTAGAGTCTGGGTGAAATAAATCAAGATAGATATCTATAAGGAAATACCATAGAAACTTTTTAAAAATGTTGCACACATACCTATTAAAAAGAAAACATATTTACAATAAATCGTTGAATAAAAAATTATTGTAAATATGTTTTCTTTTTAAAAGGTATGTGAATACAGAAAATACCCAAGTGAACATCAGTGATAACGGACACTATGTTGAGTGATGGAGTATCCTGAGTATTAAGGATCTTAAGAGCTTTTTGTTAAGAAATATTCTGATATTTCTTAAATGAATGTGCATTGCTATTGTACTAAATAAAATCAATAAATAAAGTAAGCCACAGCAGGCATTGACAACTAAAGATATCATCAAACATCAGGTCCTTGCCGGAGCTAAGAAGATGTGTATTTGTTGATAGCTGATCGAATTTGCATCACCAATAAAAATCACAGAGGATTTTTTTTTTTAAGTTGCCAAGAAAGGCATCTCAAGTACACAAAGAAATGCTAGGTTCTTCCAAGAGTATCAAGAATACAAAATATATATGTCAATTCTGTACATGGTGAATTAGAAATGAAAGGGACTCCAGCCCCCTTCTCCCTGGAATTACTCGTTAGCTGGGTGATTTTTCCCAACCTGTTATTAAAGGCTCTTAGGATAGTCAAAAATGGATTAATAGCAAAGGGCATATTGATTAAAATGTAATGTCTATTATAACTAAATGATGATTTTGCCTGCAAGTGGGAAGTACTCAGAGGCATCCTTTTGGCATTTATATATAGTTCACTCTGGTGCTCCACACAGAACTTGATTCGCCCTGAGTTACTGGGAGGAGAGGTATGTGTGTTAGACTACTCATTTTTTTAAAAAAGATGTTCTCCCAGACAGAGGGAAATCTTTTCGTTTATTTTTAATACTTCTTTCTAAGGAATCAAGGTAAATACTTTTTTTCTTTGTAAGTAGACCTAAAATATACACAACGTCAAACATTTAAAAGTTTAAAAGAGAAATGCACTAAAAAAATTTTGTAAGCCCTGTAACTCGAGCAGTGAAATTAATGACTTCCCCTTTTTATTTCATTATCTGAAGTTTATGGTTTTTTGTAGCAATTTTTATGGTTTAAAATAGGAAGGACTTCCTTTCCAAAACAGACGGCATGTGAGTGATGAGGTATAATCTATCAGAATTTACTGCCACTTCTGACCTCACAGACACAGACACACACAGACAGACATACACACACTCACACACACACACCCCCCTATGTCTGGTAATCTCAGAAACTGAAATATTAAAATATCATGAGCCTCCTGCTTTTTTACGTAGCATATAAAATAAAAACATGCTGAAAACTAAACTATTTTACACTATTGTAAGATGTGCTGCAGTTTTAAAACCGGAAAATTTTGAAAGCCACATGTGCATCTTAAAACTTGTGGAATTGGCTAATTCACAATATGGAAGTAGTTGCTTCTCAGTGAATGGCATTATAATGGAAGTGTCTATTTTTTTTTAACTCTGCACTAAGTAACTGTTTCATGAAATAAAAGCTCTTATTGAATACTTACTCTGTGACAAATAGTTTTCTTAAAGATATCCTAAAATTAGTTGTTATAAAACTATATGGTAATTCAGAAAAACTCTTGGCCTATGGATGCAAATTCTGGTTATACACTAAGATTAAAACTATATTAAAAAATGATATAAATGTACAAAAATTATAATAGTTCTAGGTTAGAGGTATAAACTTTTTTCCCTCAATTTCTCAAACTCTCCACAATAGGTTTATAACCTCTTTTATGATTTCAAAGCAGCAAGTAAATTTCCAGCACTCAAATGCTGTGGAAATATTTTGGTCAGTGATTAGATAAAGGACTAAGTTTAATATTAAGAACTGCCTCTTTCCTTTAATACAGACTTTAAAAAATATTCAGAGGGTAATGTGTGTACTTGAACAAAAAAAAGCATATTTCTCATTTGAATTCTTCTCAGCTGGAAAAGATCCAATTCTATTGCTTTGAGACATCTCCTCTTTAAAAGTAAAAAAAAAAAAAAATTAAATAAAGAACAAAAAACAAAACACTAAAAAAAAATCTCTAACTTGTTGAATGTGAACAATACCAAGATAGCCAAGACTTCCTTTTTTTTTTTTGGTAAATAGGGGCACCCATACCAACAAACTGATGGTTTTATCAAGGTCTGAAAGAGCTCAACCACTGGACATATGAGTCAATTATCTCTTAACACCTTCTAAAAGGAAAAATTAAATGGGTGAAAGTTTGATTTATAACCCTGGTAGATTCAGTAGAAATTCAATGCTATCCATCCATTGGGGGGAAAAAAAGTACAGAGGAAATGGTACCACCTTCTAATAATTCAATTTCAGAACATGGTTTAGAGGCCAATCTCAATGTACAGAAGGAAATGACAAACATGGCTAAGGCAATATTTTATCATATTTTCCCAAGACTTCTTTTTGTATTAACATGCAGTTCATGCCTATTATCTAAATATTTACATTTAATTTGTTGCTTACTACTATTAGTGATCAATTTTGCAAACTTATAGTCAATATGACAGTAATTAAAGAATCTCTAAGAGAGACATTATAACACAGCCCTGATAGGAAATATCTGGCACGTTCGTGGAGAGTTAATTTAAAAGGAACTATTTACAAAGAGGTACCCAGGGTGTAAAGGAACTGGGGTGCAGGGCTCTGAAGTAGTAAGACAAAAAGAGTTATTAATACCTCTAGGTCAGAAAGGCCTAGGTGGGGGAGCTGTTCATGTAAACAGTGTCCACACGTTTCACCCATGGAAGGTAGCTTTGATGGAAACAGATCTGTGGCTGAAGGATCTAGCCAATCTTAGATAAATATACAGAAAGGGATCCTACGGAGTGAGTACCTTGATCTCACTTTTCCTTTTTATTATCTCTTGCTGGTGCTCTCCTTTGGCCAAAAAAGGGACTAAAGCCCTCTAATCTAGCATTTAACAGGTCAGCCTCCAGAGCAGAGGGCAGCATAAAACGAGTAAACAAAGGATATCCAACTAAACAACTAAATGGGGCCCAGACAGTAAATTGGGGTTCTTCTAGGTTAGTGTCTGTGATATATCCTATGCATATAGAGTTGCAAGAATTAGCCTAATGCCTGTGCCAAGTAGTTACAGAAGAGGCACAGACCATAGAGTCATCCAAGTCACTGTATTAGAAACTGAGAGACCTCCCACATTGTCTTTATGGATCCCCCTTAATTGTTAATGATTCTAGATTTTTAAAATGTTTTTGCTTTGGGAATTGTTCAGATTTTGCAGACTCCCCTATGATAAACAGTGATCCTATGAGTGAGCATGACACAAGCAACAGAATTCAAATTTTAAGTCTGCACATGGGCCGCTTTCTGCTAGGGGGAAAAATAAATTCAATCCACCATATTTTTCTTAAATAAATGATTTTGCTTTACATAAAATTACAGCTAATGAGAAAACAGAAAAGGTAATTAAACAATAAATTATTTAGCTCACAAGCCACCAAACAATCACTTTGGTGTTGCCTGATCCCTTCCCAGAGACTCCTAAGGTCTCCTAAGGCCCGAGCAAGGTGCATGGTGGAGAAAATTCAATCCATGGGTTTCAGTGTGTGTAGCCTGTAGGTAATACTGGAAATACTGTTTCAAAAAGGAGTCTTAGAAGATTGGACCTGGGGCAAATATACTCAACTCAGGCTGCTTATCTACATGAGTTAGAGGAAGAAGAGAAGCAAATAGGGAAAAACATGAGAACCTATTTTGGAAAGGCCAACAGGAAAACAGAGAGACGGTGAGTGTGGAGTAATCCCTAAGTCTCTGTTCAGGTGCCTAGCGCAAGTTTCTTGGGGATTTTCTACCTTGTGGGCACCTACTGGGTGCATTTAAAGGACCCAGAAGAGGATTTTATGATTTTATTCTCTTCGAAATGAGTTTTTCTTTTATCAAGTGATCACGAATACATTTTTATGCATGTATATGTGTGTATATGGATAGATAATTGCATGTATATGTGTATACATGGATAGATAATTCTAATTATGTAAATGCAGGGATCAAAAATACAAAGCACATATATCATGATTCATTCAGCGTAGCAGTTTTTTAAAAATTCTTATTTTAATGATTTGAAATGGTTTTTAAAAGGCTACCCTAATTCATGTTCATATTTTTATTTCCAGGACAAAATATTTGATCAAAGGTGAATCTAATGTGGTCAGCACAATGTTAAAGGATCCTTTAAGGCTTAAAGTATTAATTCAAATCATTAGTAATTATTGACAGGCAAGTCCTTTGTTAAGAGATGGGAGAGCTAAAGAAATAACCAAATTATTGTCCTGACCTCCTGAGATGCTGGGGAAGTGATGAGGCATATATAGTAAACAAGAATTAAGACAGATTATGATACGGTATATAAGAGAAGTATTTGCAATGTGACTGCAGACTGAATGACAGAGAAGGGAACTATTGTGGTGAGAGTAATTTAAGCAGTGCTTGAAGCAAAATTTTAACACTCAGGTAGAGAGTGGGAAGTGAAAGGGTAGCTAAAATTAACTCATTTAATCATTGAGCCCTTACCATCTTAGATACTGTGCCAGATACTGGAAATATACTGCAAAACACAATAAAAAGAACCCCTTCTCTTGTGGAGTTTACCATGACTTGGCAAAGAACAATGACAGTTCCATAAAGAAGTCTGAATGGCTAAAAGGAGCTAAATTGGGGGAAAAAACTAAGAACTGTGAGATGAAAGAGGTTTGTTTTGGTTTGGTTAGTTGAATTTTTCCATGGTAAGGGCAACATGTGTATGTTTGCGTTTTGTGTGGAGGGAACCAGGAAAATGGAGAGATGCAAATCGGGGAGGAATAGCTGATTTAATAAAGTTGGTAAAAAATGTAAAGTGTTGGGATTAAAATCTTTTTTTTTTTTTAAGATTTTATTTATTTATTCAACAGAGATAGATAGCCAGCGAGAGAGGGAACACAAGCAGGGGGAGTGGGAGAGGAAGAAGCAGGCTCATAGTGGAGGAGCCTGATGTGGGGCTCGATCCCATAACGCCGGGATCACGCCCTGAGCCGAAGGCAGACACTTAACCGCTGTGCCACCCAGGCGCCCCTGGGATTAAAATCTAATGTAAGAGGTTATTTTGGGAAATAAGAAATACACTACAGATAGAAACAGAGATATTTTAAACTCCAGGGAAGAAAAATTTAGTGATGTTCACATTGGATAGCCTTATCTTTTCTAGAAAGAAGGAGGCTTTTTTATCTGTAACTGAGCAATTCTGGGAAAGATAGAGGAGTCAAAGAAGCACAGATATTTTGAACAACCATGAAAGTGTGGGAATACTTTAAGTGGTCAAATCCCACTAGGGACCAGGCAGGGTCAGGCAGCATGGAAATGCTAACTATGATATGTCAGCAAACAGGCAGGATCCTTGCCTGCAGGGGGAATTTGATCTAGTGAAGGATCCATGAGATACTCCAATAGCGACGTTAAGTAAATATTACCCTGGCAATTGGCAGAGTAAGTATAACAGGGGATAAGCTTGAGAGAGAACAGAAAGGTAAGAGAGAACCCCAGTACAACTGGCTGACTTCTGGTTCAGGGAGACAACTAAAGCTTAACATAGTGTCTGGTGGACCAGAAGGACGGAAGGATAAAAGGAGGGTAAATAGAGGGTTCGGTAGGAGTCAGAGAGGGGAGTAGGTGAGAACACATGCAGTCCGGGTCAGAAAGCAGCTTTCCACGTTTTACTAGAAGCAGAGCAGTTGCAAGAGACAAAGTGGTCCCAGGCACAAATGCAGTGTGTGTGCTTTGAGGGGAAATCCAGCCCTGTCACAGCAGTACACGCAAACCCCGCTGCCACCAGTGAGAGCTCACCCATACTAAGGATCCTGCAATTAAGCACATCAATTCACAGCTGACTCCAAGGCACTTTAAATCACATACAAGATATTTTTTCTCACGTTTTAAAAGCTGTTAATGTGGTACTCACATACATTCAGTGTGTCAGATGTTCCACTTGATTTGGTCCCACTCTCGCTGGGTGGTCCTGCAGCCTCGCAGGACAGAGAATCATTTCTAGGGAAGAGATATAATTACAGCACAACATTACACTTAAGGAAGTTAGAAAACAGCCCAAGCAAAACGTATGTGAATGAAAAGCTACTGAATAGAGGCACTCACAGGGAAGAACTTACATTTCTCTATGGTTTCCAAGTGTATATTCATTTTACAGTATGTCATGCTTGAGGTTTGTGAGAATAAATCAAAGAATCCTCATTTACAGTGTAGGTGGGAGGCCCTAAAGGGGGAGCTCTCGTGTGGGTGCTGTGCCCTGCAGCCTGCAAGACCAGCAAAAGGAAGGAAGATGACAGTTATTTCCATCAGGGAGCCCATTTTTCACAAGGGAATTTCATCTCCTGCTTTTAAGGAAAGGAAGAAAGTTCTCTTTCTCCCTCAGCAGCAACACGCTCACCACCGCTTGCAGCCAAGGAGAAACCACCACAAGCTCAAACTCGTTCCTCTCTAATGAACTTTTGTTCAAAACAATCCTCCCCAATCTCCTCCGAAAGCCTAATGAAACTTGATAGTCCTATTGTCTCTTCAGACCTGTCTGTGGTTCACCATAGTTTGCCTGTCTTGAATTGCAATTCCTCTACTATTCTCGAATAAACTCATCTTGCTAGTAAAATAACTGGCTATCGTATTTTGGAGGTTGGCAGGTGTTTTCCAGAATATAAAAGGCTTTTTTAAAAATGATAGCAATCATAATATTTAGTTTATCAAATTTTTCTTTGTACTGGGCTGTTGACCGACATGTTCCATAAAAGCAAAAAGGTGTATCTACTACCATTTACTCCCTTCATTCTTTGCACACTCTATTTTAGTCAAATCAATTTATTACTCATCCCTGAACATGCTCTGCCTTTTCCTGCCTCTGCGGCATTGCTCACGTGATCTCCTCTGCCTGCAATGTCATTATTACTTGTCTATTCCCATTTCTTACCCTCAAAAACTCAGTTCTTCTTTAATACCCAGCTCAAATATGACCTTTTCCCCTGAAGCTGTCTATCAAATTTAATCTCTCTCTTATTCATATTCCCACAGAGGGATTTTTTTTTTGTCATTTATTATGAGACTTATAAGCAGTGTTCTTAATTCTCTCTTCCTGCCTTTGAGCTTTAAAGGTAGGAAGAATGTTTTACCCGTGAAAGTTGTTTGGTTGGTTTTCCCTTAATCACCACCTGCCCTGTGCACATAATAGACACTCAAATATAATGGACAATTGCTTCTTATTTCATTTTGGTGTAAAGCAGACATTTAGTAATGCGACAGTCAGGACTTCACACTATACCCACCAGATATATCTTTTCAATTGAAATATTGTATGTATATGAGATTCCCAAGCACCATTCCCTCCAGTGTTCCTTCCCTAATCTGTTACACTTTCCTAGTCTATTCTGAGGGTTTCCCCTCATTTTTCCAGCCTTACACTAATACAATGCACCAATTCCCACATCTTGAACATCCCCTATTTTCTATTAGACTACTTCCCTTCAAGAGCTAATTCAAGCTTACTATTTAAATATCTTTACACCCGGGGTGCCTGGGTGGCTCAGTTAAGCATCTGCCTTCAGCTCAGGTCATGACCCCAGGGTCCTGGGATTGAGTGCTGCATCGGGCTGCCTACTTAGCAGGAAGCCTAGCTTCTCCCTCTCCCGCTCCCCCTGCTTGTGCTCTCTCACTCTCTCTCTGTCAAATAAATAAATAAACAAACAAACAAATAAATAAAATCTAAATACCTTTGCACCCAAAATTCTGTTTTAGCCCATACTTCCACATGAGTGACTTACTTAAATCAACTGTTTACTTGGTAGACTCACTTACATGCTAAAAGGCAATTTAAAATTAGCATATCTAAAACTGAGCTCCAATTTGCTTCCCCTAAAATTTCTTCTCAGATATGGGCAACTTCATCCTACCATTTGTTTCTTCATTCCAAAACACTCAGAGTCACCTTGCCTCCACTCTTTCCTCCACACCCCATATCAAGTATGTTACTGGTGCTTACTTCAAAAGATACCCCAAATGTGTCTAAAATAGGACTACTTTTCCCCATCCCCACCTCCAGAATATTGGTCCAAGCCACTGTAAGTAGTTTCAAGTTTTTAGTAATGGAGTCTTTATTCTATCCCTTTCTTTTGTCTATTCTCAAATAGCAGCCAGAATAATTCTATTAAAAGAAAAACCAGGGGTGCCTGGGTGGCGCAGTCGTTAAGCGTCTGCCTTCAGCTCAGGGCGTGATCCCAGCGTTCTGGGATTGAGCCCCACATCAGGCTCCTCTGCTAAGAACCTGCTTCTTCCTCTCCCACTCCCCCTGCTTGTGTTCCCTCTCTCGCTGGCTGTCTCTCTCTGTCAAATAAATAAATAAAATCTTAAAAAAAAAAAAAAAA
>NW_024424786.1:25433570-25717881 GCF_017311325.1 Ursus maritimus
ACGTGATCTCCTCTGCCTGCAATGTCATTATTACTTGTCTATTCCCATTTCTTACCCTCAAAAACTCAGTTCTTCTTTAATACCCAGCTCAAATATGACCTTTTCCCCTGAAGCTGTCTATCAAATTTAATCTCTCTCTTATTCATATTCCCACAGAGGGATTTTTTTTTTGTCATTTATTATGAGACTTATAAGCAGTGTTCTTAATTCTCTCTTCCTGCCTTTGAGCTTTAAAGGTAGGAAGAATGTTTTACCCGTGAAAGTTGTTTGGTTGGTTTTCCCTTAATCACCACCTGCCCTGTGCACATAATAGACACTCAAATATAATGGACAATTGCTTCTTATTTCATTTTGGTGTAAAGCAGACATTTAGTAATGCGACAGTCAGGACTTCACACTATACCCACCAGATATATCTTTTCAATTGAAATATTGTATGTATATGAGATTCCCAAGCACCATTCCCTCCAGTGTTCCTTCCCTAATCTGTTACACTTTCCTAGTCTATTCTGAGGGTTTCCCCTCATTTTTCCAGCCTTACACTAATACAATGCACCAATTCCCACATCTTGAACATCCCCTATTTTCTATTAGACTACTTCCCTTCAAGAGCTAATTCAAGCTTACTATTTAAATATCTTTACACCCGGGGTGCCTGGGTGGCTCAGTTAAGCATCTGCCTTCAGCTCAGGTCATGACCCCAGGGTCCTGGGATTGAGTGCTGCATCGGGCTGCCTACTTAGCAGGAAGCCTAGCTTCTCCCTCTCCCGCTCCCCCTGCTTGTGCTCTCTCACTCTCTCTCTGTCAAATAAATAAATAAACAAACAAACAAATAAATAAAATCTAAATACCTTTGCACCCAAAATTCTGTTTTAGCCCATACTTCCACATGAGTGACTTACTTAAATCAACTGTTTACTTGGTAGACTCACTTACATGCTAAAAGGCAATTTAAAATTAGCATATCTAAAACTGAGCTCCAATTTGCTTCCCCTAAAATTTCTTCTCAGATATGGGCAACTTCATCCTACCATTTGTTTCTTCATTCCAAAACACTCAGAGTCACCTTGCCTCCACTCTTTCCTCCACACCCCATATCAAGTATGTTACTGGTGCTTACTTCAAAAGATACCCCAAATGTGTCTAAAATAGGACTACTTTTCCCCATCCCCACCTCCAGAATATTGGTCCAAGCCACTGTAAGTAGTTTCAAGTTTTTAGTAATGGAGTCTTTATTCTATCCCTTTCTTTTGTCTATTCTCAAATAGCAGCCAGAATAATTCTATTAAAAGAAAAACCAGGGGTGCCTGGGTGGCGCAGTCGTTAAGCGTCTGCCTTCAGCTCAGGGCGTGATCCCAGCGTTCTGGGATTGAGCCCCACATCAGGCTCCTCTGCTAAGAACCTGCTTCTTCCTCTCCCACTCCCCCTGCTTGTGTTCCCTCTCTCGCTGGCTGTCTCTCTCTGTCAAATAAATAAATAAAATCTTAAAAAAAAAAAAAGAAAGAAAAGAAAAACCAGATTAAGCCTCTTCTCAAAATCTTCTAGTAGCTTCCATATTGTTCTAATAAAAACCAAAATCATCAAAATGTTGGCAAAATCCTACATGATCTGCTCCCATGTTAGCTCTCAGACACCTCTTCTCATTTACTGTGCTCATACCACAATGGCCTCCTGGCTTTTCCTCAAAAATCCCAGGCATCTTTCACACTTTAGGCTTTGCTTCTGCTGTTCCCTATCCAAGAAATGCTCTTCTGCTGATCCAGGTGAACCTCTTACAAACCTCCATTGGGTAATTAACTGTTATCCATTCACTTTTTCTAGAAAAACTTCCTTGTGTGCCCTATTTAAAAGAGGGACACCCTGTACCTTGTACTGCCTATCCTTTTTTATACCTTAATTTTTCTTTAAAGTGCTTATTCCATCTAATAAACTACATCTTTCACATATAGACTTTTTTTTTTCACATGTAGACTTTTAAAAATCATTCTTCTTAGGGCACCTGTGTGGCTCAGTCAGGTTGAACATCTGATTCTTGATTTCTACTCAGGTAATGATCTCATGGTCATGAGATGGAGCCCCATGTAGGGCTCCATGCTCAGCATGGACTCTGCTTGTCCCTCTGCCCCTCCCCCTTCAAATAAATAAATACAATCTTTAAAAGAATAAAGTTAAAAAATCATTCTTCTCTTCCCATGAAAAGCAAGTCAACTTCATGAGGATGAGAATTTTCATTGATTTTATGTACTGTTGTATTTCTAATGCCTTGAATTATGGCTGGTACATGGTAGGGGCTTAAATATATTGTGTTGAAGGGTATGTTCTTCTGATGTGAGAAAATCTAGGGTCCACCTCCTGTTTCACCATGTTTTGCTTGTGTAACTTCATTCTGAGTCCTAGATCCTTAGCCATAAGACTAACATAATAACATCAGCTCAATCACTTTCCCAAGGGAGCTGAGTAAATAAAATGAACCAATCAGTAAAAAATTTAATCTGAATATCAAAAGGTACTAAATAAGACATGACAACTTGAATATATAACATAGTTGAGTCTTACTTCAATCCTGATACAAATCATGTATTATACTACAATCTACACGTTTGTGTTTTACAGTGATTTTTCAGAGATCTGACTTAGTTCATAAAGTTAATTTGTGGTGAGCTCAGTATCAAAGTTCAGTTTTTTTATCTTAAAGTAGGCCACTTTTTACCATAATAACTATTATTAACGTCTAAAAAATAGGTGATTTATATTTGCCTGATTTATAGAGCTAGGAAAATATGTCCTATTCTAATAATAAAATGAATCATGATAGCAATAATATCTGACAGTTTTGAGCACTTATTACACATCAGGTACTACTCTAAGTGATTACCTGTATTATTTCATTTAATTCTCAAATAACCCCGTGAGGTTGCTACTATAATTATTTCTATTGAAAATGGGAAAACAGGCATAGAAAGATTAAGTAATTTGTATAAGGACACAGCTAGTAAGAGGTGAAACAGATGTCAATCTAAGTAGCTCTGTGACACAAAAACTGATTTTTTTTTTTAAATCGAAGTATATTTGACACACAATGTTACACGAGTTTCAGGTGACCAACACAGTGATTTGACAATTCTATGTGTTATGCTATGTTCACAAGTACAGTTACCATTCGTCACCATACAACATTGACTATATTCCCTATGCTATAACTTTCTTTTTTTTCAAGATTCTATTTATTTATTTATTTATTTATCTATTATGAAGTATGCAAGCAGGTGGGGGGAGGGGCAGAGGGAGAGAGAGAATCTCAAGCAGGCTCTGCACTGAGTGTAGAGCCTGATGCATGGCTCAGTCTTATGACCCTGAGATCATGAACTGAGTTGGATGCTTAACCAACTGAGCCACCCAGGTGCCCCTCCCTATGCTGTAACTTTCATCCAGGTGACTTATTCATTCCAGAACTAGAAGCCTTTACTTCTCACACCCTTTCACCCATTTTGCCCACCCACCCATCTCCCTCCCCTCTGGCAGCCATCAGTTTGTTCTATCTGTGGGTTTGTTTCTGTTTTTGCTTGTTTCCAAAAACCAGTTTTAATTCAAAATCCTTTTCCCAGTTTTACTGAAATATAATTAACATATAACATTGTTTAAGATATATAAGATTTTATGTGTGTGTGTATATAGATAGATAGATAAAGAAATAGATACAGATATAGTCACAATATACATAATTACCTCACTAGATTTAGTTAACATCCATCACCTCACATTGTTCCTATTTTTTCCTTTTGATAAGAACTTTCAAACTGTACTCTTTTAACAACTTTCTGACACACAATGCAATATTGTTAACTATAGTTATCGTGTTGCCATTCCCAGAATATATCATCTGGAGTCAATATAGCAGAGTTCCCTGAAGCTAGTCAATTTTACACCTAAAGAAGTTTAGTGAGTATCTAGAAGCTTAATAATGAGTTAAAAAAAAAAAAAACGGAATAATGGATACTATGGTGATAGCTTACTTTACGGTATTTATTTGACAAATATATTTTTTTAAGATTTTATTTATTTATTTGACAGAGAGAGAGAGGCAGCCAGAGAGAGAAGGAACACAAGCAGGGGGAGTGGGAGAGGAAGAAGCAGGCTCATAGCAGAGGAGCCTGATGTGGGACTTGATCCCAGAACTCTGGGATCACGCCCTGGGCCGAAGGCAGACGCTTAAGGACTGAGCCACCCAGGCACCCCTATTTGAGAAATATTCTTAAGAGTAATTCACTCTTCTTTGTAATTGCTTCTATGAACTGATTCATTGTAATGTTGGAGAGTAACAGCAGTAATTCACTTTATGATTACCAAGAGCCAATAAAATAGTTATGACAAATAATAGTCTAATTGATATTGCTTGAGTCACTTAAAAAGAATCACTGAGAATGTTCTATCAGTAGAGATCCTGCATTGAAAGAAGGGGCAAAGATAAATGAGCAGGCCTGGGTCCTCCTCCAGTTCTGACAGTTTGTTTCCTTCTGATAAACAGCTATAATAGCAGCGGGGGAAAAAAAAAACACCTTAATCTTCTCTGACCTTTCTTCATTTGGATGAGAACATGACAATGATTCTGAATGGTCACAGGAAAAAGTTCCAAGAGAAGGGTGAGGAAATCCTACCGATAACTCACTCTACTTGACAACAAACTAAGGGGCAGTTTCAGAATACACCTGTCCCATACCAAGGACAGATTTGGTATAATCACCATCATTATAATCATCAACACAGCAGTGGGTAGCATATGTTGAACACACACAATATGCTCAATATTCGGCTAAGTGCATTACATGATTGATTTTGATTCTGTGTTGTGTAGATTGGTTTAAAAATGCCAATGGCTAGTTTGAGGCAGGTAGGACGTCTTTGGCAGGTAAACAAGACTTCCCTAAAAATACAATCTAAGTGAGACAGGCTCAAGGAAACCGAGGTACAGAGGAGTTAAGTGATGGTTCCAGGTCATATAATCCATATCCACTTGGCACTCCACCATTCTTCCTAACCGGTTACTCTGCCTCCTGCTCCCTCACAGTTTTTGTATCTTCACCCTTAAGTGGAAAGAATTATTTATTTATATGAATTTCAAGCATTTCTCCAACTAGAAAATGATACAGTGTAATGACTGTATCTTACAAATGCATGTTTTTTGACACAATTTGGAACGGATGAAATTGCACAACTCTGCTGAAGGTGAGTGGGTGGGCAGCCACATAGGGTTGGGGTCAATAGAAAGAATATCATCCAGATAGTAAAGATGATAATTATATAATTACGTAGTGCTGTATAAATATGCCTATGATACAATATCAAGTGAAAAAAAAAGGAAATTTCTAAATAGCATACATGCTATAATTATGTATGTGCTATATACGTGTGCATGTGGAAGAGGTGGAGGACACAGGGAAGTTTTCTTATGATACATTGTGCATGATGTAACACTGAGTGATACATTTATACTGAGGATTAATGTTTTTACAAAATTGTTTATGATATGGATTTTGAAAGTGAGATTTAATAATAATTAAAAAAAACACCAAAGATGGCACAATGGCAAATGCTGAAATTCAAAGAAATGCTGTGGTTTTCGTGCCCACATAAATGTAGCCAAAATTATCTTCTCAATGCTTGTTAGAAATGACTCTGAAGAACTCCTTTCAAATTGTCGTATCTTCTCGCACAACTATAAACCCTAGCACACATGCCAGTTAGTAATTAATTCTTAAATACTCAATTTTTCCTGAGAAGTCATCTTACTCTATGTAAGGAATGAATGGTCTACACGGTGAAAAAAATTGCCTTTACTTATTGATTCACTCATCCATTCATCAATACATTAATTGAGTGCTTACCGTTAGGCACTATTTTAAAAGCTGAGGATTTACCAGAAAGGAAGCAGCTAGTTTGTGGGACTGAACCTGTAACAGCCCAGAGTTTAAAGTTAACTCTATGAAAAGGGAAAGAGCTCATGAAAGAACCTGGAGCAAATTTGTTCCCCTAGCCCTCACTGAAAATGCAGTAGAAAGAGGTTGTAGAGTCTTCTTGTGGCAGCTTTTTAAGCAAATATTTCCAGAAAGAAAAAAAAATGTTGCAGAAAATAATTTGGAAATAGTTTTCCAACTCTGCTTCCTTCACTCAATCACCTAGTCATCAGAACATCTGTTCCAACCAGGAAAAAAAAAAATCATGAAGGCGGGAGCATGTTTATTTCACCACTGTATTTATTCTCAGCACCAAGAACAGGACCTGAACTGTGTCCATGAGGATCCGATCAGTTTAGTTCACACCAAGTGCTAGGTTACCCTGTTACAGAAATGAGCCATATTTGTTTCTACTGCTCAAGGAACACTAATCCAGGTGGTTAATTGCAGGCATTTATAAAGCACCGACTACATATCAGATATATAATATATGCCGTTATTTTAATCTTATATTGCCACAGCTCCATCGCTTTTTACCTCACGATGCCTCAGTTTCCTGAGTTCTATAAACCTGTGATAATGATCGTACTTCACTAATGAAGCCTTGAGAAATAAATTCTTAGTACTTACAGTACTTATAAGAGCACCTAGATTCAAACCATGTACCATCCAAGTACATGCAATATACTAGCATTTAAAGCTCATGATAACACTTTGAAATAGATTTTATTATCTCTATTCTACAGAGGAGCAAACAGATTCATTGTGGCTAAACAATTTGACAAAAGGCCCACAGTTCATACATTGTTGGGTCATTGAGCTTAGAAGTATTTCTCCAATCTTCCCCTCCACGCATACCCTTGCCTATATTCTCAAATTAGACCCCAATGCCCTACTGCTTAGTCATGTTAATAACTGGCTTCCAGACCTCTCCTTTTCTAGCTTTATCTAACATCCTTTACATGTTTCACACTATCCACTTTCCACATTTTACTTAAACACACACCAAATTGTATTATTTTCCTTTGTATTAAAACCCAAGCGATTTCTGTTGCTTCTAGAATAAACTTCAAGGTTCTTAGAAAAGTGTTGTATGCTTTTAATATTAAAAAAAATATTCAATAGATGATCTTCAAATCTTATAGTCAAAACACTAAACAACTGTACTAAGATTAGACAGTCCAAAATTCAGGCAGATCTGTGTTCAAAGCACTGATAAGGCGGTAGCCTTCCAAGTTATTTTACTTCTTTGATCCTTAGTATCTCATTCAAAAGATGGGAATAATAGCATTTCACACATAATTTTTGGTGCAAATGATAGACATTTAGTAAGCGATGTTTATTATTATCCTCATCCATGGTGCAAGAGCAGCATAAACCATATTTAAGAGATCACACGTGGAAAAAAAATCTAACAGAGATCCCAAGTGTGAAAAATGGAGAGAAATAAATAGTAGAATTGGCTGGTATCAAGCAATGACATAGTATTTCAGAGTGAGGTTGCCAAACCAGTGTAATTTTATGTGAAGAGATTTCAATTATAAATAGACTATTTAATTTATATACAAAGTGTATATATATATATATATAAACCAACCTGATAAAAAATAAGTTTTATCATTGTATAGATTAGAGCAGATTTATAAAGAGCAGATTTAATAGTTTCGCTAGTAATAAATAGAAACATTCTATACCCTACTCCTCACTTGAAATATTAAGAATTACTATCTGATTTTATAGCTCTCCAAGAATATGCTTTCCTTCTAATGAATGTTCTCATATAGATTTTACAGATGCTTATGTTAAATATAGGTTAACTGACAGAATATTTTGAAATGCTTAGAGTGATTAATCAAGGCTGCTTCATTTAGTGATGAGAGATATTCAGTGAGATTTCAAGATTTCAGTTTAAATTAAGTTCATAAGCATGAAAACTCATCTGAACTCAAGAAAATATTTTGGGCATATAGAAGCCACATGGTAATACTCTGAAACACAAGCTGAGCATTAGTGACCCTAAGCTGACTTCCAGGTATCTCCACATTGGTTGGCAGTGTTAACTGAGAAGTAAACATGTAGTTTTTGCTTTGACCTAAATAAACTCATGTTAGATGAGATCATACTTTTAGCACTCATTTATCCAAGTGCTTATTAAGTATTCACTAAGTACCAAGAAATGTGTTAAGTACTAAAAATAAATGTTGTAATAAAATGTGCTTTTTTCCTCTGATTTTACTGCCCTCACCATCTAATTAGGAAAGAGAAATAAGTTATAAATGTGATTGTTTTGTTTGTGATGGTGTATGCACAGGATAGAGAAGGGCACCCCTAAGGCTTTGTTAGTCCAGGTCCATCAGGAAGCATACATCAAGATGGAAACAGACATATAAGAAATTTATTGGGGAAAATGTCTATGAGGATAAAGGGTGAATGATCAATAGCAAGAAAAGGCACCTTTCAGACTATGGCAGAAGTCTGACACAGGGAAAGGAGGATGGAAGGACAGAAGTTTGGATGGAAAGAGTCTGGAAGTGCTGCACTAGGAAAGATTCCACCAAGCCAATGGAACATCCCTGAGCTAGAGTCCCCCATGAGGGGAGTCCTGTGTTTCACTGAAATAGACCTGAGCTAGTAGCGGCCCTTGGCTGGGAACAGTCCACTGGAAACATAGCCTAGCAGCCAGAGCCTTGACAAATACTGAAAGCAGCAGTTAGGGCTGCCAATCACTTATTATGGCCACCACCACGGAAGGGGTCAGTGTTACTTGTGGACCAGGACTTCAGAAAGGATTCTGAAAATGAATAGGAGGTCTCAAAGTGGTTGGGTAAATGCTTTCCAGGCATGAAGCAAAGCAGAGAGACATAAAACACCACGACAAGTGTGGGGGAGTTAGAAGCAGTGCATGAGGCTGTAGGATACACCCAATGGGGTTGGCAGGCTGTGCACCAAGACCAGAGAGGGAGGCAGGATTCCAACCAGGTAGAGTCAAGTAAGTTCTACAAAGATATTTGATTTTACTCTGTAGGTAATTTGGAGTCACTGAAGGGGTTAATACTGGACAGAGATAGTGGGGGTTCTGCATCATAGAAAGAGTCCCATCACATATCAAGTGTATTCTGATGGAGGTTTCAGGAGGGGAAGGACAGGGAGACACTAGTAGTAAAGACAAGGAAGTATCAAACAGACCTGGGTTTTAATCCTGACTCCACCCTTTACAAGTCCTTTAACAAGCCAGAGCCTCTATTACTAATTCCCTATATCAGGAATTACACGTCTCCTTACTTCAAGGTGACATAAGGATCACAGGTATAAAATGAATAGGACCGTACTTAGGTGTTCACAGGTTGACAGTAGACATAAACCAACATTCATATCCTGGCATCATGATGTGACTGGAGTCATGTTTTCTATGAACTTCTATAAACCTCGGCTTTCTTAAGTGCAAAATGGCAACAAGATCACATCTACCTCCTGGCGCTGTTCTCTATGAGCTGATACATACGTGCAAAGTCTCAGCTGACTCCCCGCGAGGAGGAAATGCTCAGCAGCTGACATTAGGTGCTGGGCAAGTGCCGCGCACACTCGCAATGTTCTGTCCTCACTGCATCTCTGCAGGCAGGCAATTTTCTCCCCAAGTGTTGGGGAGCATAGTGACACTTCAAGAGTTTAAATAATGGCTCACCGTCACACAAATGACTGTACTGGGTTACAATTCTCAGTTGCCTGACTTCCAAACCCATATTCTTAACCACTATTCTCCATTACCTTCCATTTCTGCATGAAGCAAAACCATCTACCTGCCAAGGAAGATGCAATTCTAAGAACTCACTTGTGGGCTTTGGTTGGGTTTCCTTGTATTATCAGGAGGCTTTAAAACGGAGTTAGGGACCATTTAAACAAAACTTCCTGGTTAGACCCAAGAGAGGTTTTATCCAATTCATTTAAAGGGGATATTACAGCCATCACACAGATTCTGATATAATCTGTGTTCTGCCATTTGAAACTGGCTTCAATTGGTGATGGTGGGAGGAGGGGGTAGGAACAAGGTGGGTGTGAACATGATAAAGGCGGATGTCTTTGGAATGTTAACATGCATTAGTCTCTTCATTCTAACGAGGAATACATTTCACTCCCGATAAAGAGCAGCCTTGTTACAGGTAATGAAAACCCAAGAAAAACTGACCTACTGGGTCAGGTCTAAAGAGCTTAGGCACAAGGCCCTCAACCATGCAGCCCCCTCCCTCTTCATCTTTCCTTTGAGAGAAAAGAATGGCCTGATTTTAATCCAGGTTCTGGCACATTTCTTATTAGGGAAAATGCTTAACCTCACCAAACTTCAGCTCCCTTAGCTGGAACAGCATGATCTTAAGGTTGCCTTAAGTACTAACTGCGAACACTCATGATTGTGTCTAGTATCTATTAGCTACTCCACAAATGTGAGTTCCCCTTGGATGAACAAGAAAGAATGACTTGGAGAATCAACAGATTATCAGAAGATAATTCTATCAGTAAACAAAGGGAATATCTTATATTAGGCAAAGAAGGGTTGAAGTTTTCATTACTAATGTTCTTACTAAGAAAAAGAAAGCTAGACATATTCACCATTCACAGATGCTTCAGCAATGGGTTTGGGCCATACAGCTTGAGGAGACGATATTTTGTCCTCATCTATCAACTCTGAGATTTTTATTTTCAAGAATAATTGTATTGAACTCTCTTATGAGGGGGTTCACCTTCAATACAAAAACTTACAAATCTGCAAGACCTGCAAAAAATACAATTTTTTTTTTCCAGCTTCATTGGAAAGGAGGCAAAGAGATTGCCTCTGGCAGTAAGAAATTCACAGGCTGAAATAACTTGAAGCTTGCTGACTCTATTAACAAAAGCCTGCTCTAGACAATTTAGCTAGGACCTCTGTCTCCCCAAACCTCTCTGCTGGGGGAGTGCCATGGGTTCTTGAAGTGGCTGCCTTTCTCCGGCACTTCTGGGAAGTGTAGCCATGCAGGGGGAGACTTCCAAAGGCTGGGCTCTTGGTTCCCGGATGACTCTACAAACACCTGATAAGGTTAGATCCCATCACTTGATCACTTTTCCCCTGAAATTATGCTCCAGGATAGATCATTTTGGATAGTTCTGGAGCATACGTCAAGGCTATTTCTCTGGTCTTGGTAATCTTGGTCTATATATTATCCTTTAAACAGCACTTGGCTTTTGACTAATACTTGTCAATAGAAAGAAATGGCAAATTTAAAAAAAATATGGACTCCTCCATCTTTCCTATTCATCTCAGGTTGGATATTTTTTTCAGTGTTATCATGCACGCTGAACTATGCAATAATGCTCATTTTGTCTGTTTTAATAGCCCTGCCCTCCTCAGTGGCATTCACTTTGCCGTCTCTGTTCTCAGCTGGCCATACTCTAGCAAATTAAACATAATTTGATACCAACTGATTCTGGTGAACTTACCACAGAATTAAAGCAAATAACCTTAAAACAGACCATATAGACCCAGGAAAATAACAAGCAGTTAAACACAATTCCACCCTCTAATACAGAGTATGCGGTGGAATTCCTCTGACCCCAATTTTAAACTCATGAAGCAATTACCAGTCATGAGCATGAAGATGAATATAAATTATTTTATAAGTCTTTTCAAGGCAAAGTTTTATTGTATACAGTGGAATCAGCAGAAGCATCTAGAACGTCAGCATGTTCAAGGAAGGGAGAACAGTGGGTATATAAAGCAATCCACCCTCCACGGGGAAAGGAGTTTGTGGCTCCTGTATATTCTGGACAGATTTATCAAACAGGGAAAACCACATCATTTGCACCTCCAAGGAAGCCCCGAAGAAGAGTTCAAATAAATTTGGTTGGTGCCCAATGATTCAGCAATCCATATATATGGGTCAGATTTCAAAAATTCGGTCTGAGCATTTTTTATCAGAGCAAGCTTTTTATCAATTAATTATGTTGGAAAAAAGAGGCAAATAGTATGATTTTTTTTAATTAGGGGAATTATGAAATTGGGGTCATAGAAACTACATTATAATCATATATTACTATGTTAATGTTAACTTTTCTGGTGTCTAAATAATTGTACCTAAAAAAATATTTCAATCTCAATTATAAAATACACCAACTGACAATATAATCTTTATGATTAAAAACGGAGAAATGAGAGCTACTTAGAAAATTAAAACCAATTCTAGTTTTGTTGTGGTTGCTCTGGGAGGTAGTGAAGTTTCTTAGAAATAATTTGATCCTTTTGAATTGGGCTTTTAATTTCTGTTCACTGGTCATACAGCAGAGGCTAGTTCAGGGCTAATTTTGTTCCTGCTGAGGCAAGTCCTTTTCGCAGACTCATGAATTATGTGCCTCATGAATTATGAGGTCTTCTACTCTGGCTGGCGGGAACAGGAACTATATTCCCAAGCAAGGGCTGGTGAGCGCCGGGTAGCAGTACCTCTAACCTTTAGGATATTGGCCTCTAGCCACAGTAGCTCTTCACACACATTTACTGAGCAGCTGAAAAGTGGAGGAGAAACCTCTGCAGACTTCTGTCTTACTCTGTGCTCATTTCCCGTTTTGCTATCCTTGTCCGCAGCTCTCTCCGTTCTGATACCCTGCCTCTTTCTGCCTCCTTGATCTAGCCCTCTTGACCTCCCTGCTCTCTGCGTCAGTTCCCCCTTTTCACACCAGATCCTGGAAACTCACAGGCAGCTTAGGACAACTGCAGAATTCACATCTGGTGTTCTCAATAGTCTCTCATTGTCTTTTGATAGTCACTGTCCTTTGTTGTTCAATATTCACTGTCTTGAGCAGTGTTATGTCATATATCGTGGACCCTTTTTTTTTTTTTTTTTAGATGTTTCAGTCAGGAAGCTAGATCTGGTCTCTTTTCCTTCATTTTGGTGAAAAGCAGAAGTCACTCCTTCCCCTACCTCATGAAACATCCTGATGCATATACTTCTCATTACTCTTCTTAAACGGCTCTGATGTAGAACTTGGATTTTCTCTTATGAATCCGCAGTGTAAGCCATGTGTTCTATTCAATCTGAGCTGTTCACTGTTCCTTAATACATCTTATATTTAAATATACTTCACGCCCCATAACTTTGGACAAGCTAGCTGTTTTGCCTGGGCTCGTGTTCATTGAAAAAACCCTACTAAGAACTCCTAAGAATTCAGAAATTCTAGCTTCAAGTACATGTACCACTAGCTATCCTTATAACAAAGGAAACAGTTCACTCACCTGAAAATGTATTTCATAGCTAAAATAAGGGTTGAACTAGATCATTAACTTTTGAGTAATAAAAGTAGATGAAATAAAAGTTTCTGGGTGGAACTTGGGTGAGGTCCCATCTATCACAGGGCACCATGCTGGAATCATACTGTTCTTCTGATGAGCATTGAAGAATGAAATGAGATAATTTCTATATCCCACCTAGCTCTAAATTTCTATGAGCAGATGGTTATTCCATCATTCTTCATATCTCCCACCTTCCTTCTTTCCTCTTTCTTGCAAGCCATGTTTCTTGCAAGCCATGTTCAATAAACTATATTCCAGACACCAGCAGCAGAAAGGAGAAAAGACAGACATTGCTTCAAGTTAAACGACTCTGCCTGCTAAAATCTTCTCACTGTCAACTGAATTATCTTTTTTAAAAAATTTTCTTAACATGCACAATAATATGTGTTTTTCTCCTAATCTCAAATATATGCGTACTTCTTTTACGGAACTGATTACCTTTCTCTCTGTGTTATAATTACTGTTTTCACTTATCTTATCCCCTGTGTTAAGATTGCAGTATCTCCACATTCAGAAATGTACCATTGGTCTTTGTGTAAGCACAGAATCCTATAATGACAGGTATGATGTAAATTTCTTAATTCTGATCACGGTAGTAACACTAAGTAATATTAAATAGCTATACAAAACGGAACAATACAAAAGTGTATGAATAACAAAGAATGCTTCATCCTGTCCTTTACTGCCCTTATACCCAAATATTTCTCAGAAGTAGGTTATTAACGTTAACATTTTAGAATACATCCTTCCAGAGATTTTCTATAGATACATATATGCATAGAATCATTTTACTTCTTTTGAAAAAAAATATGACCCTAGTAAACTTGCAACTTTTTTTTTTTTAACTTATCTTGACCATCTCTTCAGGTCAGAACATACAGAACTACCACATTCTTTTTAAAGGTCTGTAATATTTTGGAAGAATAAATGTATGAATCAGTCCAGGATGAACTCAGATGAGCTCCTAGCATCCAATATCCTTCTACTAAGGTGAAATACTAGCTGGAACATAGAGAAAATAATGGAAATAATGCAGCACTCTTCTTTATAAGAAATAAGGGCATTGTAATATCTAATAAAATATGGAAGACAGAGACAACTAAACTGTGCTTTGATTTTCTAGAAACTTTGATGGTGACTTGTTTTGTGTTATTTCTGCTAAGCTCTCAAATAAAAGGCTACAAAAAGAAGAAGTCTTATTTTCCAAAACTCTCCCTAGGTGAAGAAATGGATATTACATACAGACTCATTGCCTAGGATGAGACAATTGGGTTCAATACTGAAACCCACACTGTGTGACATGAACTGCATTCTACTGTATTTGTTAGTTCCAATTGACAAGGAGGAGGAAATGAGGGGAGAGGAAAAAAAAAAAAAAAAAAGATTTTTCCTGATGCGAAAAGAGTACAGATTTAAAAAATGAGACAGACTTGGAGGAAAGTAGGTCACCAGCAAGTGTTTACACAGAGTTTATTACATACATAAATTGTGCATATATCCATTTTGTTGCCTAGAGTTATAGAAAAATGAATATGTTGGCATTTAAATATTTTTAAGTTGGCTCTTAAATCTCTCAAGCATTCAGACAATATCAATAATTATGTGCAACAAGTTTTTTGGTAAGCGAATCCCTTATAAACAGATAATTATTAAAAAGTGATAATCTTAAAAGAAGGTGCTAAGAATTTTTTTTTAAGGTAAAATTAAGAAGAGCATCAGGTGTGACGCTACTCCAGGAGAAGACAGAAGTAGTAGTCATAACATTTACAGTCACTATTTATTGAGCAGTGCGGGGGGTCTGGGAATTTAGTCTCTGTGGGTAGACTGCCTCAGTTTGAATTCTGGCTCAGTTACTTCCTGGTTCTATAACCTGGGACAGATACTTAATTTCTCCATGCCTCAGTTTTCCAATCACTGAAATGCGTATAAAAATAACTATTTTAAAATTTGCTCTGAGGCTAAATGAGTTCATACAGGTAGTGCTAATTTTTTTTAAATCCCAAATTGCCTAGAAAAGTTAACTACTGTTCATTTAATTTATATGTGGGATGCACACATGCTCCAAGATATTGCATGCTAGTCTCCTTATCCGCTCAGTGCTATTATAGGGTAGACATGACTTTTCTGATATTAAGAATGCTAAAATTAGCAATCCAAGCAACAAAGTCATGCACATAGAACAGCTAGGAAGTCACAGAGGAGGAAATGGACTTAAGCTCTTGTGTCTTCAAAGGCTTGTCTCTTCTGACCATAAGACTTTCTCCAGGGAGAAAACATTTTCAGGGTTCATTTTGGGAATGTGGAAAGCATATTCACTGGCTTTGGAGACTGGTTTTAAAAGTTAGTTTTCCTACCCTCCCTTTTCATTCCGTATTAGTATTTACTGTGAAACAGATGCTGGCTTAGAGGTTCTAACATTATTGCTCTCTGGGCTAAACCTGTTCTATTTCCAAGCTCTCTTACCTTTGTCATCTTGTTGTCTTCCCTTTTTCAGGAGGAAGGTATTACTGTAATTGAGGAATACCTCTTCAGCAAAGCAAATGTCAGTTATGTAAATGATTTACTGAGATGGCCCTAACAAAAAGCCCACTGGCCACCGATTTGATTAGGGTGAAACAGAACAGATGGGCAGAGGTCCAAGAAGCTTCTAGAGGGACACCACCTGGCCACCATCCTAAGTGCCAGTGAATGCTCGTGCAGTTCTTCCCACAGAAGTAGGTCACAATTAATTGTTAAATTTCTTCTTGTACATGCAAGTCAACCGTTTATTTAAGGCATCTCTACATGACTCCTTCTGTCCCTGAAATACATTTTTTCTTTCCACCCCCGACCACAAACACATGCACGCGCACATACACACGTGTGTGCACGCGTGCTCTTGCCTCACCCAAGTCTGTATCTCCCGGATGCTTTCATGTCTATACCGTTGCAAAACCAACTTCTTCAAGGCTAGGTAAATATAGTGCTCGGCATACAGTCCTAATAAGCCTAGAAAAGTACTAATGAGGAAGTCTTTATGAAATAAAATTTGTCTAAGATGTTTCTTCTTCAAACTGAAATGATTTTGTTTCAGATGTGAGACAGTACTCCACTTTCATAACACAGTTCAATAGAAAAGCTCTCTAGAGAGAGATCCTCTTTAGAAAATACAAACTTTTATGGAAGTAAAGTAAGGGAAGGATAGAAACACAAATTATTTCAGAAGCCAGTCACTGTACAGTAAGAGTTTTGCAATTTATTACCAAGGTTTTCCCTTTTCCTGACTTTTACAAGACAGGCAGTGGCAAATGTATGTACCAAACTTAAACTCCATCTCTTTAAGAAAGGCCTCCTTGACCCTTCTAACTTGCCAATCCATTTATCTGAACCTCTGAGTATAGTCCATTATTATTTGTCATGTTATCTTTATAAAAATGCAAAGTTCTGTGCAATTTCATAGGCATATTTCCCCATTAGATCTTACACTCCTGAAAGGCATCAGTATGACTTACACACCTGTCTTCAGGTTTTCAGCATCCGGCCTGTGCTGCTGGATACAGTACATAGTTAGCTGATGCCTGTGAGATAAAAACGAACCACTGGCTGAACCTATAAGGACTTTACCTTCCTGAACCGCTTGGGGAATGTGGCATAAAGAGCATGAACAGAGAGCACCAAGGAACTTTCTAGAAGCACAGGAACAGCCAACAACCTTTGAGTAGTCTTGGTCCTTTTAATACTATATTTTTTCCTGTTCTAGAGTAGCAGTCAAAGCTAACCCTAGGATAACACATGGTCTTAATAATTTTAAATGAGCTTTCTTATATTTTCTTATTTCATCACGTCATAGGTAAAACCGGCATGCTATTGTACCTTGTACCTTGAATAATTCTTAATTCCAATGTGATCAAGAGTCTTAGGAATTCATCCTATGCAAAAATCAGAGATCTCCGCAAAGACACCTAGACATTAATTATAGGGAGGCCTCATAAAGCAGGTGAGAAGATAGCAACCTTTCTCCCCCCGTCCGTATACACTATGGGTAATAGCAGTAAAACTCATCGGGCCACCAACCGCAGAAGGCTTTTCTTTATTCTTGCTTTTCTTCCAGCAATTGTTTAAAAACTTTTCTTCTATGCATAGGATCCCATTGGCACCAACCATACCAATATGTGAATTAAGACAAAATTCACATCTTGAAAACAAAAGAAACAACGTAGGTGTTGTTTTGTAAATCGTGGGATAAAACAACTATACCAAGCAAGATATGATCAAGGACCTTCCCGTTATAATCAATTTTGTATCATAATTTTGGAAATTAGCATAAAGGAAAGACTTGGAAGGTCATGGTTCTTTTGTCTTCTATAATATCATTTTGAAACTCTACAAATTGGGCTTGAGGCAGTTGCGTGATTCCAATCAAGGAGCCAAAATGTATCCCTCCTTAAGTATCTGGAGAGCACCCTTATTTTTTAGGTAGCATTAGTCCCTTGGATTATTGGTAATATCAGGATGTTAATACTCTAGCATCACTTTTTTAAACCTAATCTCTGTTTCAAAGGAAGCTTTAGGTAAATCAGGTAATAAAATAGCCCAAATAATTCAATCATGTCACATTGGGTCATGTTACTGTGTGGCTGAGGCAATAATAGAGTGGATTTAGAAAACTAGCAGTGTTGGCATTCCCCTCCTGGACCCAAATATTGGCTGTGACCTGGCACTGCCATTTGCAATTTCCTCCCCCAGCTTAAACATCACTGAGGGTGCTTTTGGGGTGTGGACTGCCTGGCACTTCCTGGCCAACAGCAGGAATTCTTTGTTACCATGTCCTCGGCTTGATCCCCAGAGACTGGGCTCAGAGAATCTTGAAAACAACTCAGGGAACACACGTGGCCTGACTCCACACCCCTCCTCCAACCCAGAAGGTAAGACTTGTAAGAGAGGAAATGAAATGAGCTCACCTATGTGAAGGGGTTTTAAAATGCAGCCAAGAGGCCATTAAGGAGATGGGCTTTAGGCACGTCCTCATGAGGGGGAACCATGAAGTTCTGAACAGGGCCTCACAGCAGCAAATACACCAAGGACTCTGCATAAACACCTGCAAGTTGCTACAGTAACAAACTTTTGCTTAGTGACAGCCTTAGTAACCAACTCTGTTTAGCCAAGATTCATTTTCTGCCTCCAACACCAATCAAAATTCATTATAAACAATATATAGGAGTGTTCCCATTTTGTCTTTAAAAACTCCTGACATTTGCTCCCTAGTGGGACACGATCGGGTTGCTACTGAAATCTGTAAAGCCTGAATTTCTGTTCTGTGATCTCAAATAAATGCTTTTGCCTCTTTATTGCTTCCTGACAATTTCAGGTTGATAGACTTTTAGCCCACTCCTCTTTCAGGACATGGGCTGTGCAGAACACGCAAAACAATGCCAGGTGAAGTTACATCAACTGTTATGCTGCTGTGAGGTTTTAATGTACGTCACGCCCATATTAAAAAATACTGTGAAGTCATGTTTTTGGACTTTTCATTGATATAGAAACTGGGTCATGAGAGATTAAATTAAAAAAACAGGGAGCAAATGTACACATAGAGCATGGTGTGATTGTAGAGAGAGAGATACAAGGAGAAACTGGAACAGAATACTTTAAAAAGTTGAATGCTCACTTGTGATGAGCACAGAGTGTTGTATGGAAGTCCTGAATCGCTATATTGTACACCTGAAACTAATATTCCCCTGTATGTTAACTAACTAGAATTTAAATAAGAACTTAAAAGAGTTGAATGCTGCTTTTTTCTAGGAGGAAATAGAAGAGACAATTTCCATTTTCTTCTTTAGCATTTTCTCTCTCCAAAATGTTCTACAGTGACATGGTATTGTTTCCTGTGCGGAAAATGTACTTTAGAAGATGTAAAGTAGGAAGTAAGTGTATCTTCTCTGAATTATGATCTCTTTGGCCATGATTATAACCTAAAACCAGTGCAGAATCAGGAGACTGGCTTGCTGGTCAAAAACTATTTGGCATATATAGAGTCTGTAAACAAACCTATGGAATGTTCTGTTTCCATAAGTTACTTAAAAAAAAAAAAAGTTAGTTAATGCTACACACTGGAAACTGACAACTGTAACTTCGCAAAGATTCTCTTTTGCTTTGGCAAATCTTATATGTATTTATAGGTATATAAAACAGCTCAAAACCCAGGAGACTCATTTTACTGTACCTCTCTTTAAAAACTCTGGTTTAACATCTCTGCTTCATTATAGAAAAACCCCTATGTTCCACATACACAGGAGACAAATGGCTTTGCTCGGTGGATCGCGTTCCATATGAACACAGGGCAATTCTCATTCACGTGCTCCGAAGCAGTCTTCTCCAGATTAGGATTTAAGGTTCTGTTGACACAGCCCTGAAACCAACCATCTTTTTGGCTTTCATTGTATTCCTGTTGCTTCCCTCACAAAGGGCCAGACGAGAGATGAGAAAGTAAAGCTGAGAGCTCTTGAACCGAGTGCCAGGGAATATTACATATCTGACGGTACCATGAGCGACCAGGATGCCCAGAACAAATAACTTTCTGCTGATCTGCTTGGAAAATTCAGCAAACTCAATAGCCCTCTAAATTCCTCATTTCATTCCTAGAGACTAAAATTGGTTCTTGTACTTATTTGCTGACTAACACTCTGTCCAGAGTCTTTTAAGAAAGAATTCTTATAAATTATCAGCAAACGTTCTGCCTGAATTTCAGTGCTTTCGATTGCAAGCATTGCAATTTGCTGGTAGACACTATCCACAATAGAGAATATTAACTTCTGGTGTTCCCTGTTCAATACCCAGGGGGAAAAATGACAGTGTTTAATACAAGATCTGCTATGTATTTACCAAGGGGCCTTAAATAAGATGACTAGCAAATGGCTCGAAATTCCTCATCTGAACATGGAGGATAATGTTAGCTTTTTATACCTATCTCAGGGAGTTTGGATGAAGAAGCTGGAATAACTTGAAAAAATGAGAAACCTAGTATTATATCACACTTACTTCCATATATCCGCCTATGTCTGTCTGGATATCAGCAAAATTTGTGATTGAGATCTTCTCTACATTACTCCTTCTGTACTCTTACAGCAAGCCATTTTGGACTGGTGCTCTCTTTCACTTACCCATCATTATAAACTGTCTCCTCTCCCATGCCATTCTCAGCCTGACCCCAAAGGATTTTTTTTTTTTTAATCTCTTCTTATGCATGGAAGATTTTGTTTTCTGACGATGACAGGAAAAGAGTTTAACTGGAAGAAAGAGCTAGCTGTCAGATACCTTGGGCTGGTTTTTGGTTCCCAGTGAAGAAAGAGAATTGGGTAGCAGAATCTAATGGAAGCAATCCTTAGTAAGGAGATGAAATTTCTGGGCATATGCAGATCTGACTCTGTCCCAAGAGACAGAGAAAGCATGTCACAGATTCAGGAAGAAACTCTTCTAACTACAAGGGAATGGAACCCAATACTCAACACTTCCGGTAAATCTAAAGACACAAACTATGGGATGCACTCTCCTTAGACATAGAGTAGCAGTGAACTTCTTTCTCTAAAAGTGTTTGCAAAAAGGAAATGTATAAGCTGGAAAGACAGGGAATTGCACAGCTGCACAGCAATCGTAGGGAACGGGTGGGCTAGTACCACACGTGAAGCATCCCTGGGGAGTACTCCGTGTTTTGTCGGAGCACTTGGGAGAGGGGTGAGAGCCAACTCTGAGTTTATCCAATCAGGATAATCGTTAGACTATCTCTTTTACAGCTATATCCCTCTGCCTCTCTTTCTCCCATTCTCTCCTTCTTTCTTATTATCTTTTTCAGAGACATCATGGTTAGCTGTATTTTCTGAGCTATTTCCAGATTCACTTAAAATTCTGTTTTCTCATCTGATAAATGAGGAATCAGGACGGTGTCATATATAAGGGTCTTTCCACAATCATCAGACTGTGATTTTCTGAATCTAACAACACAGGAGACGGTGTTAGGAGTATAATGCATGGGTGACAAGGCTTGACTTATACTCCCTGCACCTACATACTAGGGAGAATTTTTAAAACTGGACTCTTACACTCCCTTTTCGTTATATAAGGCCATAGGGTGGGTTCCAGTGTAGATATCTGCCAACTTCCATTTGGACAGGAGGCGGTATAAAAAGTTATCAAGAGCATGGACCCCAGAGCAAGAAAGCCTCTGTTTGAAATCTGGTCCTCTCAGATACTAGCTTGGTGGCCTTGGAAATGCAATTAGCTTCTTCATATTACCACTTTCCTCAACTATAAAATGGGAATGATGCCAATATTACCTAAGTCAAAAGTTTATAACAAGGAGTAAACAAATTCATATAAATGCTTGGAAGAAGTCAGGTACATAATTTATAATATAAAATTTGATAATGAGGAAGAGCTACTCTGACAAATTAGAGTTTTTATTACATTGAAATCATTGTATGGTTATATATATAATTTAAATATATTTAATATAAATATTATTTATGTATATTTAATTTAAAAATGAAATAGAAATATATTAAAATATATTAAAATATATATATATTAAAGATTTTATTTATTTATTTGAGAGAGAGAGAGCAAGCACACGAGTGGGGGGAGGGGCAGAGGGACAAGCAGACTCCCTCTTGAGCAGGGAGCCCACCGTGGGGCTCCATTCCAGGACCTGAGATCATGACCTGAGCCTAAGGCCTCAGGTTAAGGCAGATGCTTAACCAACTGAGCCACCCAGGCACCCTGTATGATTTTTAATATTCTCTATAAGTCTGTGAATCCCATGAAGGCTAGACAAAATATCCCATGATAATAGCTTTTTGGTAAATGTGGGATAAATAAATGAATCCTTTGGATAAATAATGGATAAATGGATAAATAATTGGATAAATTCCCTCATTTCTTTAATCGAAGGATATTGGAAAAGGGCAAATTTTGTGATTGGACAAATAACTGAATATCATGTCATGACACAGGGAGTTACAGAGCTAACCCAGTCACCATCTCTGTTCTCTAGCAATACATTCAGTCATTTCTTTTAATCCTTGACATCTCACATCTTGAATTCTCAGCTTCTAGAACAGTTTTCAGGATTCAGATCTCAGGGTGACATACAAGAATGCTACATGGAGAGGAGCTGGAGAGGAGGAGGGCATCAGGCTTTAGAAAGAAAACAGGGCCCGCGGGCACCTGCTATGGAGCGCATTGGACACAGGATTAGGTTCAGCCATCCTGGGACAGGGATTAGGCCTTCATTCTGCTGCTGTTCTGCCTGCCAAACAGAGGCAGGCTGAGCCTGACTGCAGGCTGGCAGTCAGAGGACCCAGGAGCAGTAGTTCTCCAGTCTGTTATACATTGGACTCACCTGGGAGCTCTAAAAACGGATTGACTCTAATGTAATTGGACTTGGGTGGCCATGAGCATCAATACTTTAAAGCCCTCACGAGATAATTATAATGCATAGCCAGAGCTGAGACCCAATGGAGCAGGTGAACTTGTTGCAGATAATTATAGCTGCATTATGGACATAGAACTTAGCGTGCTGGTTTCTAACACTATTTCTCATGTAACTACATGGTTCAGTTGTATAACAAGGGTGACCAACTTGTTCCAGTTCGCCCAGAACTTCCCAGGTTTATCACTAAAACTTCCATGTCCCTGCAACGTCTGCCAAACCCCTGCAGTCCCAGGCAAACCAAGACAGTCGGTCATCGTAGGTGAAACAAAAAATGACCCAAAAATCTATTTTATTTATAATATTCAGTATTAAAATGCAATGCAAATCAATAAACAGAATCAATTATCTGTCATGCCAAAGTTTAACACAATGGAAACCTCCAATGTAATTAATTTTTGGTTAAATTTAATTGTGTTTGAGTGTATGTATCAGACTTTATAATGAAATGACTACTGTCATTTCTGTGCCTATATTTAAACATTTTTTAAAGGTGTTTAAAAGGTATTTCCAATGTGCAAGACTGCACTTTTCTTTATTTTTAAATTCATTCCTGAGCAAATCTGTTCTCATAAGATTATCAGTGAGCACAGTGCTCTAGCAAAAATATGTCATGTTCAATCAAATGCTGAGAAGGGTTAAGCGCATCTGCTCCTTGATTGCTTTTTTTTTAAAGATTTATTTATTATTTATTTATTTATTTGACAGAGAGAGAGACACACAGCCAGCGAGAGAGGGAACACAAGCAGGGGGAGTGGGAGAGGAAGAAGCAGGCTCCCAGAGGAGGAGCCTGACGTGGGGCTCAATCCCAGAACGCCAGGATCAGGCCCTGAGCCGAAGGCAGAAGCTTAAGGACTGAGCCACGCAGGCGCCCCCATGATTGCTCTTTTAACAGCAACAGAGCCAGTTATGCAAGAATAAGTAAATACACAACAATATAGAGTGGTGTCATATTACAGACATTCACGCTTTGCTCAAGTTTAGGTGCTTTTTTCTGACTTTTATATTTAATAAGGAACAAAGGTAGCTGTTAAATGTTAGATGATGGTAATTCTACTTTGAATTATTGACAAGGGCCGATGAATAGTAGGCAATCAAGAATATGTAAAATAAACAAAAGTAAAAAGAAGGTAAGAAATAAAAGTGGGGGGAAGAGATTGACTTCTCTACAATGTTTATTGTAAAGTTGTTCTAGATTTGAGTATTTTTTTAAAAGTATCTTAAAATTGCAGTGTAAAATCTTTTTTAGGGGCACCTGGGTGGCTCAACTGGTTAAGTGTCTGCCCTCTGCTCAGGTAATGATCTCAAGGTCCTGGGATTGAAACTGGTATCAGGCTCCCTGCTCAGTGGGGAGTCTGCTTCTCCCTCTCCCTCTCCCCAGACTTGTGCTCTCTCTCACCTCTCTCACTTTCTCTCTTTTTAATAAATAAATTAATTATTTTTAAAAATCCTTAAAAATAAACAAATAGAATCTTTAAAAATAGAAAAATCAATCAATAAAATCTTTTAAAAAGGATTATTACCAAACTTCTAATCTATATGAATTCAGGTTTCCTTCTTGACATATAGCCAAGATAAAATAAAAATAATGATTTCAAATTTTGTTCTCTAATAGAACTATAAACTTGAATTTATAAGTTCATTTACTCTATAATTACTATTTTTATTTATTTTTATTTTATATATGTATATATATATTTACATATATATGTATATATATACACATCATGTATATATACATACATTGTATATATACATGTATATATATACATTGACCTGAACAAGTGGCATTTATTCTATAATTGCTATTTTTTACAGTTTCATATATATATGTATATATACACACACATATATACATATATATACTTGTATACATATTTATATTTATATATTTATATATATACACACACGCACACACACACACACATTTAACTGTTCTCCAGCTAAAGTGATATTGACTTGAACAAGGCATAAAATTACCTTTCTATAATTACTGTTTAATCCTTTTGGAACTATTCTTTGGGGAGGTCAAAGGATTATGTTGTGGCTTGAGAACATAATTTGGCCTCTAGATGCATGGGATGATTTGTTGTGCCTTATCTGTTTTTGGAAATTAAGTTCTGTATTTCCTTTTGTAATATCTGCCTAATATCACATGTTCTAGCACAAAGACGAAAACTAAAGATGTTGGTCACCCAAGCCAGAGAAGTTGCACCTATTCACTTGGCTGAAAGTAGATCTCACTTGCCTGCAAACTGCTGAGATGGGGAGTATCTCTCAACTTAGATTCTAAGGCTTGACTGTTTACCCAAAAGCAGCACAGGTTTTGAAAGGGGAAGAGATGGAGAGTTTGCTACTAGGTCTTAGAGGGTGTGTTGTGATGAAAAATAGCTTCAGAGATTCAAAGGGAAAGCAGATAATAACCCTTCCCTCTGGGACAGGTCCTCAAAGAGCTTAGATGATATGCATGGTCTTTGCTTATTTCTTCCTATTTTTCTTCCTAAATCCAACGGAAGCTGTCAGTTCTCTGATACATTTGATATCTTGTGTCTTGGTCACATTGTAACTTTAGCACATGGTAGTGCTTGAGAAAAGTATGTTGAATAAATCTGCCTTTTCACAAGGCCAACCTCTACACCCAGATGGAAGGGTGGAAAGGTTAAGATGAACAGGAAATTTGGAAAAGGTTCAGCTGTATAAGTTATTACAAGTCTTCTGATAAAAGAGCAGGTATTAAATTCATGAGACACTGAAAATTGAATTGCTGAGACAAGAGCTATTGTGACTAGAATAGCAAATGTCAGATCATGAATCTATTCACATGGCAAGGATCAAAAGATGATTAGCACAAGTGATGAGTTGTTCTACTTTGCTTGAAACATTGAATCTCCATTTTGATACGAGGAGGCAAAAAGTGGGCTGCAAACAGTTCCTCCATGGTTATCTGTGCTGTGTTCCAAACTCTTTTAGGATTCAGAGTTATGGAAATAAAGGGATAGCAAACTTTTTAATATCAATTCCATAATTTCCTCCACCTCTATCTTTCATGACTTCTAAAAAAATGCATAACTGGTCTATCAATAGGCATTACTAGTCTCAAAACAGCTCTATATTACGCAGAGAATAAAAAGGAAGTCAATAGTGATTCCCAAGGTCCACCTGCATGAGCGAAACCGCTGCAGGATCTATGGAAAGAGGAAGGACTTACAACATAAAAGTTAATTTCATATTGAGATCAGGATTTAGGAGCTGTGAAAAGAATGAGTGGGAAGAAAAAAATCCTATTCTATGAGTTTTCCTTAGAACACCAAATCCAAAAATCGATAAGGACTTCTTCTAAACCATTGATTATCTATTTCTTATTAAAACATTACAAGAAATATCTTTTAGGAACATCCATACAAGATGTTGTGTGTCTAAGGCAGGGGCTATCAATCTATAGCCCACCTGCCAAATCCTGGCAGTTGCTTCTTTTTGTAAATAAAGTTTTATTAGAACACAGCTATGTCCATTCGTTCACAAATTAGCTGTAGCTGAGTTCGGCAACTCACAAAATGTTTACTATCTGGACTATGGTAGGTGGAATAATGTCCCTTCGAAGATACCAGAACCTGGGAATGTTACTCTCTACTGTAAAAGGCATTTTTGCAGATGTGGTTAAGTGAACCATAACAAGAGTCCTTAGAAGAGAATCCGAGTCAGGAAGAAAAGATACAACAGCAGAAGCAGAAGTCAGAAAGGAGAAAAGAGGCTATACAGCTAGCCTGGAAGATAGAAGAAGGAACCGTGAGTCGAGGAATGCAAGCAGCCTTGAGAAGCCAGAACATGGATTCTCCCCTAGAGTCCTCAGAGCAAAAGCAGGCCTGCTCACAGTGAAAGTGATTTCAAGATCTCTGACTTCCAGAACAATAAGATAACAAATGTGTTCCTTTAAGCCACTAAGTTTGTGAGTTACCGCAACAATAGGAATCTAAAACATGACCCTTTACTGAAAACGTCTGCTGACCCCTGATCTAGGATTTAGTGTATCTAGAATAATAATCTGCTATAATAAACAAAAACCTTCAGCCAGGGCAAGGAATTCAAATACCGATAAGGTCAATAAAGCTGCTTTTCTGTGTGGTCTTGGGCAAATAACTTACCCAACTAAATCCGTGTTAAAGCATTTAAGATACACCAGCCAGGCTAGATAAGTGAAGGGACTTTAATCCTTCTGCAAATACATAGGGTGTTGGTTATATCCTCAACAGATACAAAGATCTACCTACATTCTCATCTATCCCAACAGGAGACAACTCACTTCGCCGAATTCTAAAAAGTCACCATGAACTTTTGGGCAGGTTAATTTTCCCTCTAATTAATTAACTTACCATTTCTGAGATGGAACCTGGAAATAGTCTCATGGCTCTGCAGGAATATTATTTGAGAGAAACAGGCCAGGAAGAAGAAAATAACATGCCTTATTAGCAAACTGAATAGCAAAGTAAACCTATAAAGACTTAATTCTGAATTTAAACTCTGTGGCTTTATGCCAGGATACAGAGGCTGATATGCTCAGCTGTGTGATAAGGAATTGTACCTAGACGCTTCTTACAAATGCAAAAGATTAATATCTCGGTTGTCTGGAATAATCGCAGTGCTATTTTGGGCTTCCAGGAAGGATAATTTTCCAAGTCCACAATTATTCTTATTACTACCATTTTTAATTGACATTCAAAAAATTATAAAATTGTCTGCCATGTTCACATAGGTTTCATGATTTACCTTAATATATTTTTAGAATGATGCAATGTCACCACAATAAACATTCTGTGAGTGGTGTATAGGGGCAGACTGAGTGTGTACAGATCTCTGGTTGCACACGTGAACTTAATTTCTCAAATAAGTCTCATCAATGATACAAAACTCAAAGTGGAATAAATTATTCAGACACCAGTGTGCATATTCTTGTGACTCACACAGAAATTCAACAATTTCCTAATGTCATATAGCAAGTGGAAGAGATGAGCTATGAACTCCAGTGATGATTCCTCCCCTGACTACCTCAAAATACAGCTTAAGAATCACAGAAGAGGATATAAAATGAAAGGGTCTTGCAAACTGTAAATAATGATTTGTGGGCATATTGCTAATATATAATTGGAAATTCATTACTTACCATGGAGTCTTCCTTTAAAAGAGTACAGCTCTCCGACCTAAAAGCACGCAGGGTTCCACAAAAGAACACATCTCCAAAACATTTTTTGTCATTAAGCAAATGTTGGAGAGAGATGGGACGTTGGGAGGAGAACCACACCCACAACTAATATTTTTAAGTGTTCAGTCTTACTTAGGCATGTACAGGGATGGCATGTCTACATGTAAAGAATTTGCAGGCAGTGTTTTCTCAGCCTTATTATCACAAAATGCGGAAATGCCAATATTCGGGAAATCCTTAGAAATCAAGGAAAGAGGGGGACATCTGGGTGTGAATCTCAGTTCCTCCACTAATTAACTCTGTGGTTTTGACTCATTACTTGATCTTTTCATGCCTTAGTTTTCTCATCTGTCAACGAGAGTTACTACAAATACCTACTTCCATTCCTTAATGCATCTCAGTTCCTTCATCATCTAGAAAATCCACCTGCTGGTAGAATCCACCTCATGAGAAGATCATGAGGATGAAGAGCCATCACACTGGCAAAACATTTACCACAGAACCCGCTTCAGGTCAGAGAAGCCTACAGTGGTGGCTGTTACTTTTATGATGGCTCCACACCAGACACCCCAGAGGCTGTGCTGAGAAGCTGCGAGCGGTAGAAATAAGTCACAACCACCATCATCACAAAAACACACAAACCAACAGCAACAAAAGAAAACAGACACAAAACACTGACTTGGCTTTTGAGGAGCTAGTCTGTGAATTTACGGTGTCATAGACGTACGTGTGAGTGGAGATGATCTAGTATAGATGTGGGGCAATTCGTATGTCATAGGCTCATCCTTAACCAAAACAGGACAGCATTTCATTAAAGAACCTTACGTACACCTTACTATTTTCATGCGTGCAGCTTTATGCATATTTTTTATGAAATAGAGAATTCAAAAATCCTTGAAGTTCACAGACTGGCAATGAAGAAAGAGAATGGGTTTAGAGTTGGAGAAGTCCACATTGGCCCACCAGTCGCCTGGGACTCTCTCATGCCAGGGAAGGGATGGAAAGCAGAGAAACTCTACAGAGGATGCTTTACAGTTGATCAAACACTTGAGGTTTGTTGGTGACAGAAGATGTCAGACTTGCTATATGTTTCAAGCAGCATTAAGCTCCTCCCGAATTGCATTTAATAAACAATCTTGCTTTTGGCCCCTCACAATTCCTTTCAGTTCTTTCTCTTCTTTAAAGCCTCTCTTCTGCAAAGGTGTGCACGCTAGGCCATCTGTGTATCCCTGCTTGTGCACACTTCACGGAGAAGACCACTTGCTCACCCGACTCTGCCCCCACTAATAACGGCTGCTTCTGTCCTCACCATTGTTTTTTCTCTTCCATGATATTGTTCCTTCCAAACCACAACTTCTTCTTCCTGCCACACGCCCTACTGTGATCATTCTACCTTTTTCTCCCCCTTCCCCATATTACCTGATTAAGGGGCTGTGGTTACCATTGGTCCTGCTTTCACTCAGTAGACAGTCTCCTAGATACCAGTCCTGTTGATGGCAAATATGAGTCCTACCTTGTCACTGCCTTCCAGATGATCACAATACAGTTTTCAGGAAAGAAATGACATTCCTGTGTTAAGAGCCTTATGAGGGTTGGGGCACCTGGCTGGCTCAGTCGGTAGAGCAGGCAACTCTTGACATCAAGGTCATGAGTTTGAGCTCCATGTTGGGCATAAAGATTACTTTAAAAAAAAAAAAAAGCCCTATAAAGATGAAAAGAGAATAGAGGTCTGCAACAGTTCAGTAGAGATGTCACTTATGATTGGGGCAACCTGGGAGGGCTTCGTGCAAGAGGTGATATTTCAGCAGGGGAATGAAGATATTTGTCATTCATTTATTTTGTCACTGGGATTTAGTCGGCTAACTCTATTCAGGACTTAATAGTTGGGAAATATTTAAGAAAAAAAAAGAAAAGGAAAGGAAAAGAAAGGAAAGGAATGGGAAGGGAAGGGAAGGGAAGGGAAGGGAAGGGAAGGAAAGGAAAGGAACAAAGAAAAGCCAGAGAGAGGAAAGGGAGAACAAAGGGGACAGGAAATAACAAGACAAAGAATAGGTATAGAAAATGAGAAATACAACCCTGGAAAAAATTTCTTTTTAATGTGTAATTTTTACATAAAGTTTGTAGGCCTAGGAGTCACAAGTTGGCTTGCAATCCTGCCTCTGAAACTCACCAGCAGTGTGATCTTAGATAAATTACTTCACTCTCGGGGCCCCCGGGTGGCTCAGTCGGTTAAGCATCTGCCTTTGGCTCAGGTCAGGATCCCAGGGTCCTGGGATCCAGCCGCATAGGGCACCTTGCTCAGTGGGGAGTCTGCTTCTCCCTCTGTCTCTGATTCTCCCCCTACTTGTGCTCTCACTCGCACTCTCTCTTTCTCTCTCAAATGAATAAAAAAAAAAAAAATCTTTAAAAATTACTGTACTCTCTAAGCTTCAAAGACAGTATCAGTCTGATGCAGATAAAAATAATAGAAACTTCATCCATGAGTTATTAAGAGTATTCAGTGAGATACTGTCTGGTACTAGCTAGTATACAATAAGCTAATGACCTGGAACTATTTTTTATGGGGGTTAGGGAGCCCAACAGATACACTGTAGGGAGGCTCCTGTAAGTCACCCATCTTCAGACAGGGGAGAGAATAGTTAGCACTCTGACGAGTGTCGTTCACTCTGACACCGGTTTCTTCGTCACCGGTCATGGAAGAGATTTGAGCAAAGACATTCCACATAAAGGCTCTCGGTATGGCACTTTGCATACAAAATTGTTACAGTCTGAGTCCTCAGTAAAATGACTGAAGCTTCTAGAGAGGTGTGTGCTTAAGAAAGTACTTTTTTTAAAGACTTTCTCCTCTAGGAAGTGTCCACAGATAATTAAAATGGAAATGCCAAAGTAAAGGCATAAAAGACTCAAATAGCTAACTAAGCCTCGCCTCCTCTCCAGAGACATAAGTACACTTGTCTCATATTTTTGTTTACTACATATTTGTTAAATTTACTATGCAACTGGACAATGCTTTCTTTGATTCGCCCAAGTTATGTTAGCTTGTCGGGGTCCATGTCTTTCTCACTATGCTGAAGAAGACCCTGAGGACATCACCCACGCTCTGCAGGTCTGGCACTAATGAAGTTTAGTCTTTAGGTACTGGCTGTGTGACCTTGGATAAATTACTTTCACTTTGTCAAACTCTCCCTGTATGCCTTTCATGAGCGCTCTTCTACTTTCTGCCCTTCCCCATCCTTCCAGTATTTTCTCCCAGCACAGCATCTCTGGTCACCTTTTCTTTTGCGTGGCATCCCTCACCTAACTGTACTCATTTTGCAATTCAAGGCAGCAAGCAGGCTGAGGGCCGTGAATTGAGAAGTATGGGAGCCCCTCGTTTGCGACCTGTTAAGCAGTGTGACCTTATCTAGGCGAGTTTACTGTTTGAGCTTCACTTCCCTCATTTGTGAAACGATGATGGTAACATCCACCGTCAAGTCGGTCGTGGGGAGGGCAGGAAACAAGGCACTGAACACAGAATTTGGCACAAGAAGCTTTGGTACTGTCCTGCTGTGGTGGTTATTTTATTTTCAGCACTCCTGGGAATCTATGAAGCAGAGGGAAATCACTTTTAGCCCAGAATTTTATAGAGTGTTAAATAAGCATAACAGAAATGAATTCAGTAGTTTGTATGTGAACTTAAAAAACCCTTCCCGTTGTCCCCACTGCTACTGGATTTCTGATCCTGTCCACACTTGACTCTGGGTTTTCTTTCTGTTCGGGTTTCTACCCTCCAAAACACACCCCAATGACATGCCTGCTCTCCTGGACGCGGCTGGTCACTGCAGGTGCCCATCTGTTTTATTTAATCCATGCATTTCTGCTTCATCTATGGCACTCAGTCCTATTGTCCATTCCCGTATTTTAAACCAGATTGCACTGGCTGGTTTTTAGTTCTGCACCTTTATCCTGCATTCCTTTCACAAGCTCCCTGTTGCCCATCCCACCCTCCCTGAATGCCCTTTGCACCCACCCTTCAGACTCTGTACCAGTCCCTTTGACACGCTCATCACACAAGGACGTACCGGTGAAATTTCTCTCTAGGTTTTGCTGCCAGCCATGCTTCTGTTGGTGACATTTGTCTTTTCTTTTCCTCTCTCTTTCTTCAAACTTACTGGGTGCCTGACCATGTGCTAAGTAACTTACATATATAAACATATTGAATGCTCAAATATGTATTCATTTTATAGATGGAAAAATAGAGTCCTGGTGGTTAAACAACTGACAGACTAGTATATTTTGGACTGTAGAACTTGACCTTAATATTGGAATCAATATATGTTGATTGAAAACGAATGAGTGTCATAGTAGATTCATTCGTTCAGTCAACAATTTTGTAGGTGCTACCCTGAGTAGATCTCTCTCTGAGCAGATTGTTTAGGAGATGAATGTGAAACTCTTTTACAGATGTCGTATACATGTCATACAATGTATACAGCCTATGATACATACATATACATCCATATATGTATATATGGATGTGCATGCATATGTATAAGTGTGTGCATATGCATTCACATGTATACATATATATGTAATATATATACATATATACAAATTTATTTACATTTTTGTTATCTGCTACGGAACAAAATTCTCTAAATTCAAGGTATCTTAGCCATTTCAAAGTCACAGAGAAGAGCCTAAATATTAAGGCACTTACAGGTTGTCTGTCAACAGAGCTATAAAAAAATATAGCCTCATCATTTTTATACACATAGTCAGACACAAGCAGAAGGAGATTCAATGGCTTAATTCAACATGACCCAGAACCTCGTTACCATCTTTGGAAAGTGCTAGTGCATAGGATAGCCTCTGATTGTTTAATGTTCCCTTAATCATTACATGTGGAGAGTTAATATATCAGGTTATATGCTGTTGCTATATCTAGCAATGTATTATTGTAAATGCAAAGGTTAAACAAAGCAGACAGATATTTGATTTCTACTCTATGGCTAATGTCAAAACTGTATGAGCGAAAGTAATAAGATTTTCCCCATTTCCCCAGCACTCTTCTACAGACACACATGGATTTACACACTTTACATAATCCTGAGAGTTGCTCATAATACCTCTCGGTGTTCTGCATTGAAACCTAGAAATAAGAGACTTGCTTCTTTGACTCTCCCTTGGCTCTATAATTTTGCAGTGCCTCTTACTGTGTGTGGGGTGACCTGCCCACACTCTGACTAGGTTTGGCCGAAAAACTTGCTTTGATCTCTAGAATGAGGGAGAAGTGAGAGTCTGCCTCTTCCAGGCTTATGCCTCAAGAGTTTCTCCGGCTCTGTTCCAGTAGAACATGACTTGGTGAAGGTGTTGGAGATTGAGACGGGGAGGGCAGGGACCCAAGTTCCTGGGTTCTCCAGCTGAAGCCAGCCTATACCAGCCGACATTCATCCAGCCTTGCACGTGTAAATGAGAAGGTCAAAATCAGCAGAACCTTCCAGCTGAACCCAAACCAATAGATCCTAGTCGTTGCATGTTCATTAAGGTTTTGCAGTTGTTTGCTAGAAAAGCTGATAGGGGCTCACTTTAGTTGTGGAACTAATTGATAAGAGGACAAGAAGACAAGTTACTGCTTAGGTCCAAGAAAGAAATTTAAAAAATTAACAGAGAAAGCAAAACAGTGCTTTGTCTAGAGATGGGGACTGTTTTCCTTGAAGCAACCCCAGGATGATTCAGGACGGCAGCCAGAGCTGCCTCTGGGACCTCAACAGAAGGTCTAAGAATTACCTGGAACAGGAAAGATGCAGAGAGGGAGAAAAGCCACTGGAGTTGGCCAAAGGAAGGATTTGGAAAATGTAATATGGTCAAATGAGCCAAAATTACAGAGGCTTGGTTTATTTATTATTTTAAAAATAAGTGTGAATTCTTCTACTGGGAAAAAAATCAGAGTTTAGGATTACAGCTAGTGCTGGAGGAATTCAAAGGCAAGGCTACTGGAGCAGAGATGAAAACTGGAACTAGAATTGTTTTAAATTTGGAAGACATTTGGAAATGACTCAATCCAACTGCTGGTTTTTAAAACCTTTTCTGCTTCACCTCCTTTCTTCAAGCAACTCTTTAGGTGGCATTCTCCTAAGTAATAGATAAGAGTCCCTATAGTTGAGTTCGGATGGACTAGGGAGCATGGAACTCTATCCCCCATCTCCTTAAGTTCTGAGTCCTCTGAGTCACCATTGGAAAATTTTCAAGGCTCCTCAAGGCCATGGAGGTCAATCAGCCACCACGGGAAGGCTAGAACTTGAACACCTGAAGAGCTTTATTATACAACTGAGCTACTCCAAATGATCTCGAAATTATTTCTGTACTTGTGAACATTATAGTGTTCACATTTTTTTCCCAATTTCATCCAATATAGAGTACATTGATATGTTGAAGACTGATTTGGGTCTTTTCTTGGGAGAAACTTAAGTTCAAGAAATATCATTCATTTAATTATTAACATTTGACATGAATTCTATTATTCCAAGGGAACTTTTGCTTATGAATAATCATTCGACTTCTTGAGTTTTAGTTTAGTCCCCACCACATGAAGATCTTCTTGGCCTTCTGGCTCAGAGTTCAGTATATTTCTCTTTCCAGCACTGTATTATGTTCGCTGGCTGATGAATCTCAACATCTGGTGACCACCATTTCTGACACAGGTATCTCCTTATATCACCATTAAAGTGGTGCCAGATGCTTGCAGGATCAGGTTAAAGTGAATGTCGGATTAATGAACAAAGCCAAGATAAATTACAATATGATCCCTAGGCTTAGAACAATTACAAACTAGAATCTTTATCCTTTCACCATAAAGTTCAAGCTCTTCAATATGGTAAGCTTGTCCCTTCATCCCATAAACTCTTCCTTGTGTCTAATTACTTCACCATCTACAACTTTGAAATCCTGTTCAAAGTTTTCATAGTTCATCAGAAATGCCATGCTGCTTGATCGGTTACATCTTTGCAAACACTGTTCCATGTACGGCGGCTCTCTCCACCAGTTGTCAACATGCTGAATGACTCTGCATCCATTAAAACACAGCAGCATTGCTTTCCGTGACGGAGTAATGTAGCCCCACTTCTCTGTTACTTGTTTGCTGTGTATCTTCTTCAGGTATTGCCCTATATTATGACTGCATATATGCTCTGCTTCCATGACAATAGCAAGTCTCAGTATAGCATTTTGTGTGTTTCAGGTAATTCTTCACATATATGAATTCACTTCATCTTCCAACTCATGGAAAAGAAGTATTGTCATCTCCATTTTACAGATGTGGAAGGTGAGGTACAAAGAGGTTACAGAGCTAGATGGGATTTGGATCCAGGCAGAGAGATTCCAGAGGCTGTGTATACTATGCCTCTTGACATTGCAAACTCCCTAAGAGCACAGAGAAGGTCTTGGTGCTTCAATATTTGCTCACTTGAACCAAAGGTATTATGGTACACACAGTTTCCACAATGGCTACTAAGAGGTACAGAGGTGTCTCATCAGGGAAGTTCTTGGTTTTCAAAGGGATTCTAAAATTCTGGGGACTGTAAAGCCCTCCATGAACTTGAATGGCAGCAGAGAAAACAATCACTATGCATTCATTCAGAAAGAAGATCACAGCCATCCAGCCAATTATATGCTCCTTGGCTTGGATCATATTTCTTCACGGATCTTTTATCACATGACATCCCATATGCATTTGTTTAATGAAAGTGATGCTATCACCTCTCACTTTGCTTTCCCACAGTTCTGCAGCTAAAACAGATTGGGGAAGAGATCTTTCTTTCTTTCTTTCTTTTTTTTTAATTCCAGAAGGTGAACTGACTTATCAATGTTATGTCTGCTAGTTTCCTAATTTTCCCTTGGCTATTGAAGGAATTGTGTCTGGACAGATTTCCCATTCTAATCACTCATAAAACAGCTGTGGAAGCCTTGAATATTAACAAACGATGGTTCCAGAGAAAACAAGACCCTGGCTTGAGGGCATTTTCAGTGATCTGACAGGTCAGCAAAGCATTCATGTTGTGCATACCAGTCACAAAATGTCTGTAACCAGCATGATGCCACTGGTTATCAAAAGCAGTGCACAATGAAAATAAGGTAGAGAAAAGCTTCAGAATGTGGAGAAAGGCACTAATGAAACTAGTGATGCTAACTGTAGTTTTTCAAAATCCATCTGGTAGAGAGTTCAGCATCCAGTGAAATGTAATGGGGTGGTAGGGATTTAGTGGAGGTTTTTTTTTTTTTTTTTTTTTTTTTCTCCAATTACAAAATTAAAGAGCATGATAAAATACAGAGTAGAAACAGATCCCAGAAAGAAGGACTGGATAATTGTGAGGGAAATCGTCCCTCATGAACATATGTTCTAGATCATTTGGTAATCAGGAAGGCACTGATTCAGATACTCAAGTTTGTATACACCACTAGCTTGGTGTCAAATATCCACTACTGAATTTGTGCCTTCCCAGTACATCTGTAGTGTCCTGTAAAAGATTTCTTTCCATTCTCTTTCTACCAAATGTTTTCTACGTGGTGTGCGAGTCATTTTCTAAGGGGACATAGTGACTACAATGTATTTAAGACTATACAAGTTCTTCCCTTGTCAATTAGTTAAGGGCCAGTGAGGAAGTGCCCCTGGGCATATATTGCCAGGTCACAGTATTCTATCACTGCTCCATAGTTCTAGTTGGACATCTCAAAGGCCCCTGACAACTTACCAAATCCCAAATGCAACTCAATCATTACTCTCTTGACAAAGACAGCTTTTTTTTTTTTTTTCCATTGAGGGCCTATTACTAATACTATGCTGATATTTCTATCTATTGCCCGAGTCAGAAACCAAACTGGATGCAGAGGGCATTCTCTGTGAGAAATCTCATGGTAGACAGTGAGAAAGCATAAGGCAGAATAAAGTTTGTACAGGAGAAAGGTACAGAAGTCAAAGATAAACAATGAAATCTTCATAAAACATGGGAATGGGCACCTTATTCTTTCCTATTCCAATGCCCACATTGCATCTATCACTAAGCTCAGCCTTTTCTATCCCTGAGAGAGTCCTCAAATCTCTTCATTTCTCTCTCCCCATCTCCCTAGTCCAAGCTACCATCATTTTGTCCATTTATTACTGCATTGGTCTCCCCTCTGATATCCCAAATCCTCTTATCTTTCCACAATCCACAGGCTCATATTTATAATCCAAGCAATTTTTTTTTCAGCGTAAATCTTCTATCACCCTCCAACTTAAAACTCTTCTTGGTTTTCCACTGCCCCAAAAACAAACCTTTAAACTCCTAGCAAGCTATGACAAGGAAGACCAGAACGAGGCTTTGATTCTTCATCGACCCCACTGTCTGGTTCTTAATTGGGTATAAATTTTTGCACCCCAGTGGGCATTTGCAAATGTTTGAAGATAGCTTTGTCATAATGGCCAAGAGTATGCATTGGTTTCTAGTTTATGGAGGGTGGGGATACTGCTAAACATTCTACGTTACTAGGACAGCTTTCTCCAACAAAGAATTACTTAGCCCAAAATGTCAATAGTGCCAAAGCTGATAAACTCTGCTATAACCTTTCTCATGCACCTCTTCCCTTCCACTCCCTTAATTTCAGCTATTCGCTACTTCTTTCATTTCCATGAATTCACTGTACTTAACCATACCTTCAGTTTTTCAATATGGTATTCCTTCCTCCTGGAATAATCTGCACATTCTCCCCTTTATTTCCTAATGTGTGACTTGACTAACTCCCCCTCATTCTTAATTCTCCGCTTAGTTACTTACTCAGGGGAGCTTTTCCTGAACCATCACACTAGATTGGTTTCCTTTCCCATATATTCTCAGACACCCAGTATCTTCCCTCATAATTACACCTTTATTGTCAGCCTTTCCTACAATACTATAAATTCCCTGAGGGTAGGACATGTCAGCCTCATTGACTTGAACGCCAGAACCCCCTATTAATCTCTCAATATACATAAAGTACTCACTGAATGAATAGGTGCATGTATGCATGAATGAATAAGTGAATTAGAATTCTAAGACTATAAAATTTTGGCAAACCATCTCTTGGCTCAAATTACAGTTGGCCTATGCTGGAGGCAGTTGCTCTATAAGTGCCGTTAGCACTGTTCCTTTCCCAGTACAGACCGCAGGCTAACTAATGACATCCATGAACATTCTGTGGTTCTATATTTTGGAAGTATGATTTCAAGTATCGTCACTGTGAATGGAAGTTTATAAAACCTAAATCTATCCTTACCACCTCTTAGTGACAGTAAAATCTCTGACAATCCATAACCAAGAACGTTGTGAAATCAACAGGGGATGAAAAGTTTTTCTCTAGAAATCACAATAAATGGTTGTGCCATTTTATGTTTCACCTAGAAAAACCTATCTCTTGCCTAGATCCACATACGATTGGATTTTAAAATACCCATTCCTACCATCATCTCTTTAAAATAATAGCGCTTTTTTTAAAAAAGATTTTATTTATTCATTTGACAGAGAGAGGGAAAGAGCATAAACAAGGGGAGTGGCAGGCAGAGGGAGAGGGAGAAGCAGGCTCCCCACTGAGCAGGGAGCCCGATGCGGGGCTCAATTCCAGGACCCTGGGATCATGACCTGAGCCAAAGGCAGACACTCAACTGACTGAGCCATCCAGGGGCTCCACAACAGTGCTTTCTTTTTCATGATGTTCTAGTCATATTTACATTTATCTACATCCTCTCTCTGGATAAAAATAACACCTTCCCATTGCAAAGGAATCAATGAAAACGTTTATCCAATTTCTTAGGGAAAGAAAAATTCTGTTGTTCCCATAAGCCACTAGCTTCCTCAAAATTCCAGATAAAGAGTAGGTGGCATTTGAATTTCTTGATCACAAAGGCAAGTCCCATTTGGTTGAAATGAAAGGAAAGTGGCTGTCTACAGCTTTCACAGACATAAATTCAGCTCATGGAGCAATTCATTCAAGCTGCAGACAATGATACAATGATGTATTTTTGGGTGTATACCATTTGTGATTGGAACAATCTGCAACCCTCCTAATTAATATTGGGCCTAAAGATACTGAAGTGGGAATGACACCCGTTTCTTTCAACAAGAGGACATTGAATGGAGTCACAGAGGAAATGAAACTTGGCCAATTGCAAAGGAGAAATATCCTCCTGTCAAAGAGGCATCTATACTCCTCTCTTGCTGCACAGAGAAAGAAGGAAACTTGTAGAGTAGATTGAAAAGGGTCTATAACAAATTCAGCTTAGAGCAGCTTCAGAGTCCATCGCGTTCACTGGGCATTCTGGAGCCGAACAGAAGCTGACAGTCCCTAGCACAGACTACACACTTTGCGGCCATTTCTGAGGTGTATAAACCAAAACTCAGCATTGAGGCAAACACTTAAGGAAACATCAAACAAACAAAGATGAGGCAAGAGGAACTGGATCGAGACATCAAGAACAGAGACTTCCTTTCATTGGAATAGTTACTGGTTATGGTGAGTTTCCCACATGAGCAGGAAACAGATTGAGAGCCTAATCTTTTGTATAGTAAGACAGTTTATGATAGATCCCCAACTGTTGAACGACTGTAAGTAGTTTGTTAAAGGTGTTACTCATGCTTTATAGTTTCTTGTGACATATTCAAAAGAGGCTGATGTAATAAATCTCTTCCGGGTTATATAAATGCCTAAACTAGGCAAATCCTATTAGCGTGAGCCTTGTGCTCAGTGTGAACACAGTCCAAATTAAAAAAACAAAAACAAAACAAAAAACCCCCAGCAACACATATCTGTCATGCACTAAACATCTAATTTATATTATTTAATTCTTATAATAATCCCATAACAATCCCATGAGACAGGTACTATTATTATGTTCACTTTACATCTGAGGAAACAGGGCGAAAGAGGTTGAATGACATCCCTGAGGTCACATGGCTAACAAAGAGCAGAGCTGAGATTCAAACTACCTGACATACTGTGGTTCATACAGCTCATTTGTGGCAAGCATCTATGTCCCTTCTTCGCTTCCAGCAAGAGAGTTTCATTGTTTGTGTCTTTCTACTCCAGAGCCTCAGAGCCCCCAAAAGTACCTCTCAACTCTCCAGCTCAGGCTGGGACAAGGATGATGTGCAGACAGAAGTGTTTCCTAGGGCAAAGCAGAAGTCACATACACATTCACGCAGGTATTCACATCAGCTATTTGGGGATCTTTCCTTGGAATTCAGGAATGGGCAGTCTCCTTGAAACTCCAGTTATGGCCCAGATAAAGCCAATATACCCAAACAAGTGAAAGGAGATGGATCAAGTAGTATGAAAACAAAAATCGATTTTTAAAAAAATCTATAAGCTACAATATTCCATTAGCCAAGGTGATAATACGAATAGAGATAAGTATCAAGGATTTTCCTCCTACCGATCTTTATCTCAAGACAGGTCCTTCAGCTTAGCAAAGTATTTATACAACAAAACATTAAAGATTAATATCTATAATATTTCCAAAGAAAGGGAATATTTCCCTGACATGTCTTTTTTTCCCCTCAAGGTCCCAGAAGAAGGAGAAAATGATATAACCTGCAGTTTTCTACTCAATCAAACTTAAATTCTCTATGACTAACTTCCCATAAATATTTCTGGATAAATCATTCAGTGTTTCTCTTGAGGCACCTAGAAGCATCACTGACTGTCATCCCTAGAACCAACAGCTAAGAAATGGCAGATAGAGATCATGGAGACATGCTAATATACTTTGATGAATAAGGTATCCTGAAACAGTGTCTGAAAAATGTAAAGTATTTACTCAGTCATATATCAACTACATATTTTACATAGCCTAATCCTTCTTTTATCCTCCTTTTAAAAATGCAGTGAAGTTGAAAGGCAAGTAAGGATGCTAAGTAGAAACCAGTGATCCTAATGCAAAACGGAATCACTGGGTTCTTTTCCCCATTGTGGAAAGTAGGGCACTTTCATCCATTTGTTTATTCATTCAAAAAACTTCTATTAACTAGACCAATGCTTTACACCTTTCAACGTGCACAGAAATGGCCCTGCAATATTTTAAAGTACAGATTGGGTTTGGGGTGGGGTTCACAATTCTGCATTTGTAGATCGAGCCAATGTTGCTGGTCTGTGGACCACCCCTTGAGGAGCAAGTTAGATCACAATTATCCAGCTGGTATTTTCTCCCTCCCTCCCTCCCTCCCTCCCTCCCTCCCTCCCTTCCTCCCTCTCTCTTCTCTCTCTCTCTCTCTCTCTCTTTCTCTTTCTTTAACAGAGAGAGAAAGAGCACACATGCATGTAGGTGCCGGTGGGGGGAGGGGTGGAGGAAGTGGGACAGAGAGAATCCCAAGCCGACCCCATGTGGGGCTCGATCCCACAACCCTGACCTCATGGCCTGAGCCAAAATTGAGTCAGACACTTAACCTACTGAGCCCCAGGCAACTCCCCAACTGGTATTTCTGTAATAATGGAAACATTCTATATCAAGTCTGCCCAATATGGTACCCAGTAGCCACATGTGACTACGGAACATGTGAAATGTGGCTAGAATGACTGAAGAAATTTTAATTTTATTTAATCTTATTTTATAAATTCAAATTTAAATAGCCACATGTGGCTAGTAGCTACATTATTGGAGAGTACGTTCTCATAAAAAAGAACCCACCAACTAATAGAGATGAAGATATTTAAACAGATTATGGGGATGTGATATGTTCAGTTCTATAATGGTATTAGTAACAAAATGACACGGAAGCAGAGAAGAGGAGGAAATGAAGGGACATGATGTATCAACATGTTCCAGTTGAGTAAGCTGGTCTTCAATTTTCCTGTGAGCTCCAAGGGATCTGCAGCCCCTAAGTATGGTTGGGACAATAAAAGCAAGGTAGGTGGCAGAAGAGGATGGCACGTTGAATTTTACGTTGCCAACGTCTGGATTAGTCATGGAGACCCCTCCAGAGACAGGAAAAGAGTTTTTTCTGAGCCGCCCTATCACTGCAATTTTACACCTTTCGTTAGAAGGTCTAGATGAAGAGACCATCTCTGTACCAATAGGATGATGATAAAATTCCCCGGGAGAACAGACAGAATTACTAACCCTCATAGGAAAAGCTGCTTGATACCCACCCCCCCCACACTCCAAGGAAGAAATAAGTTGGTGTGACAGTTATAGGCAACATCTGACCTAAAGGACCGCATCAAATTGTCATGACAACTGATAGTCTGTGGTCTGGAAATAACCATCTGATCTAGCTGACACTCATTAATGGAACCCCAGCTGTGCCTGTTTTTGAATGAGAGAAAAGCAAGACAGGGAGGGGAACAATACAAGGGGTCTGTGTGGCTTATTAATAGGTCTCAGGATTCCTTCCTAATGGGCTTAGTTTGTCATGAAAACAATAATATTCAGGGTCATCACCACTGTCTTCTGAAACACACACCACCGTCTTTTGAAATAAACACTTCTTTCCTTGTACACATTTCAGAAAGAGTGAGCTAGTCATTAAAATTTACACAGTTCTGAGTCCATTGCTTTTTCTTCCCCTACATTATTGCTGACTAAAAGAAGATAAATTTATCTCCTTTTTTGTTTTTGTTGTATTGTTTTTCAGTTAATGGGGAAACAAGTACATCATAGTAACTATGGTAACAAAGATGCATTTTTTTTTTCTTTTCTTGTAGTTTGGCAGATATTCAGCTCTGGGATGTGGCAAATCTCAAAGGTCTTAACTAATTTGTCATTAAAAGTAAAACCCAAAATGATTTTCTCCTTAAGTTTCAATAGCTATGAAATATCCATTAGAAGATGAATACACAGCCATGCATATGAACTGCAGAATGTTGATATAATATACATTAAGTTTCAATAAAACATTTTTGTTGCCTTACCCTTTATGAAATAGAGATGGGCTGCATGCTTCGTGGAAAACAGATATATCTCCCTTTAGTTAAAGCACAACTCTTATCAAACAGACTCCTATTTAAAAATCTTCAATAACTTGGTATTGCTTATCAAATCAGATCCAAACAGTTTAGCTTCTATTCCTGGACAAGAATCCTAGAACCCTACTATGAAACCTAAAAGGGCTCTTAACCATATTCAATAGGTGCCCCTACCTTGCTTATGTTCCTGCTTTTCCTTAATTATAGCTAGATGGTTATACTCATTCTCTCTCTCTCCTCTATACTTCCCTTTCTCTCTTAGTTCCCTTAGAACTTCCCTTAGTTCTAGCTCAAATATCAATGCATACATTCTTCTTGGATCTCACAGCTATCGTTCCAAATAATTCCAACAGCATACTTCGGGGCATCCTCATACATTTTGCACTATCTACTCCACTTAGAATTTATAAAATAGGCTTGTAAGAACCATGTCTTAATATTGTCAGTTTTAAGTCTCTTAAACCACTTTCAAGGCCCATGACAGATAAAACAAATAAGGCTCATGCTGGGGGGCAAGTATGGGTTATCCAGTTAGTACATGCGTTTAACATCCTCAACTTATTCGGTCCATGTATTTTTGTCCATTCACCTTCCCATCTTCTGATATACTTCTAATGCGAGAAACAGAGGAATAAAAAGCTATGATTATTCACAAATGTCCTTGGGTGATTGGAATCCCAAGTGTGTGCTGTAGTCTTGTTTGTTTGTTTATAGTTGTAGTTGATGCTGCTGCTGCTTTGATGAACATCTGTCAAATCTGTTCAAATAAGTAAATATATTCTTGCTCCAATCTACCTGATTCATCAGTTTATTCATTTATTTATTCATTCATAATGAACATGCAGAAAGTACATTCATATAACATTCATCATGTTAGGTAATGACAGAATTACAATAGAAAATGCATGATAGCCCTGCCTCAAAATGACTTAAGTCTAAAACAGAGACCAGAAAGTATACAATTAAAAATCAACACGATGAAGTAATCCAAATGTCCATTGATAAATTAATGCATAAAGAAGATGTGTGTATGTGCAAAAATAAATTCAAGATGCATTAAGGACCTAAATGTGAGACCTGAAACCATAAAATCCTAGAAGAGAACATAACCAGTAACTTCTTCAACATCAGCCATAGTGATGTTTTTCTAGCTATGTCTCCTGAGGCAAGGGAAACCAAAGCAAAAAAAAAAACTAGTAGGACTATAACAAAATAAAAAGCTTCTTCACAGCAAAGGAAATAATCAACAAAACTAAAAGACAACCTGCTGAATGAGAGAAGATATTTGCAAATGACATATCCAATAAAGGGTTAGTATCCAAAATACATAAACAGCTTATACAACTCAATACACAAAAAAGCAAATAATCCAATTAAAAAATGGGCAGAACACATGAACAAAGAAGATATCTGGATGGCGAACAGACCCATGAAAGATGTTCATAATCACTTATCATCAGGGAAATTCAAATTAAAACAACAGTGAGATATAACCTCACATCTGAGGTTAAATGGTTAAATGGCTAAAATCAACAATACAAGAAACAGCAGGTGTTGTGGAAGATGTGGAGAAAAAGGAGCCCTTGTTGCACTGTTGGCGGGAATGCAAACTGGTGCAGCCACTGTGGAAAACAGTATGGAGGTTCCTTGAAAAGTTACAAATAGAACTACCCTCTGACCCAGCAATTGCAACATCAGGTATTTACCCAAAGAATACAAAAATACTAATTCAAAGGGATACATGCACCCCTATGTTCACAGCAGCATTATTTATAATAGTCAAGATACTGAAGCAGCGCAAGTGTCCACTGATGATGAATGGATAAATGTGTGTGTATGTGTGTATGTGTGTGTCTGTATGAATATCCAGCCATATAAAGGAATGAAATCTTTTCATTTGCAATGACATGGATGGAGCTAGAATGCTAAGCAAAATAAGTCAGATGAAGACAAATACCATACGATTTCACTTATATATGAAATTTAAGAAACAAAACAAATGAACAAAAGGAAAAAAGAGAGAGACAAATCAAGAAACAGACTCTGAACTATAGAGAACAAAGTGATGGCTATCAAAGGGGAGTGCAGGATGGAGGTGGGTTAAATAGGTGTTGGGAATTAAGGAGCAAACTTGTCCTGATGAGCACTGGGTGATGTATGGAATTGTTGAATTACTATATTGTACACCTGAAACTAATATAACACTGTATGTTAACTGGAATTAAAATAAAAACTTATAAAGACAAAAAAAAATTTTTTTTAATTAAAAAAAAAATGATGTGTGTGTGTGCAAACACACACACACACACACACACACACACACACACAGAGCAGGATATTATTCAGCCATGAAAAAGAATGAGATCTTGCCATTTGTGACAACATGGATGGACCTAGAGGGCATTATGCTAAATTAATCCAGATGGAGAAAGACAAATACTGTATAACTTTACTTATGTGTGGAGTCTAAAAAACCAAAACAAATTACCTTACAAAACAAAATAGAAACAGATTCATAAATACAGAGAACTGGTGGTTGCCAGAAGGGAGGGGGTGGGGGGAGGGGTGGAATAGGTGAAGGGAGCCAAGAGGTACAAACTTCCAGTTATAAAATAAATAAGCCACAGGGTTATAATGTATAGCATAGGGAATATAGTCAGTAATATTATTATAATTTTGTATGGTGACAGATGGTAACCAGACCTATCATGTTGGTCATTTTGTAATGTATAAAAATATTGAATCACTATCTTATACACCTAAACTAATAAAATATTGCAAGCCAATTGTAATTCAATTTAAAAAATCAATATAAGAGATCCAAGAGACATGACAACTAAATGAAATATGCGTTCATGATCCCGGACTGTATCCCATCTGGGAGTTTAAAAAAAATGCTATAAATGACATTTTTGGAAAAACTAAACAAGCATGTCAGCATACATTAGATAACATTGTTGTGTCAATATTAAATATCCTGGACTTGACAACTGTGTTGTAATTAAGCATCAAGGGGTGAAAGCATGATGAATGTGACCAAATCTCAAATGATTAAAAAAATTAACCATATATAATTATCAACATATATGTACATACACACATACACACACAGATTATTTTTAAATGCAGTAAAATGAGTAAAATTGGTAAATGTAGCTAAAGAGTATGTGGGAGTTTTCCCAATTATCCTTGCAACTTTTCTATAAATTTAAGATTGTTTTGAAATAAAAAGGAAACTCAATAAACTCAATAAACTCAATAGGTGTAGCACAAAAGAGGTGTAGTTCAGGGTGCTGTGGACCTGGTGAGAAGAGCCTAGCTATGTTTGGTAGGGCGGGGAAAAGAATTGGTAAAGAAATGCCTGACCCATGATTTGAAAAGGTGACAACTTCAAATCAAATAGAATTAGGCATGTGGGCATGGTTGGGAAAACTGTAGAAATGCTATTGTATATTCTGTAAATATAAAAAACAACAACAACAGATCTTCAGTTTTACTGGCCCACTACAATAAAACAAGAACGATGGTGGAAGTTTAGTTATTATCTTTCCCATTAGCCTTGAGGACAGAGATAGTTGGTAATTAAAAAAAATCACAAATGTGTGCAATTTAGAGCAATATGTAGTATTTCCTTTGAATAGTCTTACTCATAAAATACAAACTGAAATGTAAGAACACAAAACAAAAAATGTAAAAATACAAGAATGAGAAAATTGCTAATTTGTCACAAATAGCACCATGCAAAGGTGAAACCAATGGTTGTCTTCAGCTTCTTAAGTATGTAATTAATAAGCTATAATAATATAGAGAGAGAAAGTGTTGGCTCTTTCCTAGGAACTCTGCAAGCCCTTTTTGCATAATTCTATATTCAGTTCTCACAAAAACTCTATAATACAGAATGCATTTTTTTAAGATTTATCAATTTATTTTAGAGAGAGGGATAGTGGGGGGAGAGGTGCAGAGGAAGAGGGAGAGAGAGAGACTCTCAAGCAGACTCCCCACTAAGCACGCAGCCCGAGATGGGGCTCCGTCTCACGACCCTGAGATCATGACCTGAGCCAAAATCAAGAGTCAGATGCTTAACAGACTGAGCCACCCAGGATGCATTTTTTATATTAAGCTGTATCTGATCGGAGATTTGAAGATATCCAGTACCCTCTCTTGGATCAAGCATATGGCAGAGGTGGAATGCCAACCCTAGCAGCTTGGTGACAAAAACCTCTGAACATGACTGTGTCCATGTAAAGAGAGAGGAACTCAGCCTCAGGAAACACCTTCCAGTTGCCACACTCTTGATATAAATTGAATATTTAATTATAAAACACCTGGGAAGTAGTAGTATTCCAATTTTATACATGAGAGAACAGAAATTCAGAGAGTTTAATAACTTGCCTAAAATAACAAAAGTCTAAATTTTGATTTACTCCCTCATCTGTCTAGCTTCAACGCTCATCATAATTTTTGCTCTGCCTGTTTTCCAATCACTTTTCAGAAATCCCTGCTTTTTAACTGGACTCCTTCATTCATGATTCTAATTTCCCCTAGGGGTTTCCAAATTGATATCTGAGCACAGAACCGGGGTACTGCTTAATTATCTACTGCTGAGAGAAGGGCTCAGCGAGTACAGGTGGGTAATGGGTATTTTTTATACGTATATAATTTGTATTAGTTTCTGGCTTAAGAAAGAAATGTGGGCTCCTTTACTATGGAAGCTTATCCAGAAGCAAGAAAATATAATTCTGCCTATCACTACCACCCCTTGAATGCAGCGATAGTTCAAAGACAGACCAGACCAATGATGCCATGCTGGTCTCTTTTCTTTTAATGATGTCTCGATTGAATTTTCTCAGTGAACAAATTAAAAGAGGATTTGCTAAGTGCCAATGCCTCTGACTCCTTGTGGGATTAAAAAACCCAGCTGAACTCTCCCTGCCTCTGTGAGGATCAATGCTTAGGAGATTTTGCAAATGGTAACTGACCTCACAAGGCTTTTGATGAGTTGCAGGACAGGATGGAGTCCAGCTGGCTCCTCCATAGATCTGTTGGCTCCTGCAGGGCCTGCTCATAGGACTAAAGCAGGTTTGTTTTTTTTTTTTTAAGTGAAGTTATCAGTGAAGACTCAAAAGTCTCCCCAGCTATAGTTATGCAGAGTGAGGTGATGATAGCTTCTTCTCCTTGTTCCCAATAATGATCCTTCTTTCTCACTGCCAGGGTCTCAGCTCCACAATGAACTAGGTCCTCTGGCCCTGAGTCATAAAGGTTACTCACAAAGGGGAGTATGTTCTTTGCCCTGGTGACACTAGAGACTGGTTCTTCAAGTTACTCCACCTGTTCAAGTTCATAAGGCGCTAGGAATAAAACTCCTGTGTTCAGTCCCATGAATTGCTTCACTTCACTCTGAAAATTATTCCCCCAGTATCAAGAGGGGACAGAACAAACTGATCAGCAACCAGTGAAATCATGCTTACCATCTTCTTGAAAGGAATTAGCTGACATGCAGGGGTCCAGCTACACTGAGCCCACAGGAAATGTGTTGGCCCTACTACCCGGTGCATCTCCTGTGATCCAGCCCATGAGGGGTTAATGCCTGCTGAAGACGCAGGTCCCCGCCCTGGTCAGGTCTGGCACTTGGTGTTTTTTGTCTGTTCGTTTTGTTTTGTTGCATCTGTTTTCTGGAATGGCACTCATGGCTTACTAGCTATTAAACATCGTGAATATATCACCCTTTTCTCTTCCATACCTGCCATGTAGTTATGTAATCTATGCTCACTGACAATTCATGCAATGCCACCTTTACGTTTTGACTTTAAGAGCTTCAAAGGACAGATAATGAGTTCATTTGTCTTTGAAATCCCAAGCCTAGGGCAATTCCACAAAACATGAAATATATACATTGCCACATACTAAAGTTTGTCAGGAGTAGTGTCTTTCTGACAAAGGAAACTGAGAACATTTTTTGCATGCCTGTTCTGTACGAGGCACTTTCCGAATGGGACTCGTCAGAGCTGTTCGATGAATTAGGTGCAAGTGTTAGCTGCATTTTTCAGAGGAGGAAACAGAGGCTCAGAGCGCTTTAAAAAAATGCCCATAGCCACCTTTCTGGAAAGAAGCTAAGCTGGGATTCAAATCCAGATACTCGGTCCTCATCAACCTCTGTGTTACACTAGAAAAAGCTAGAAACAAGGTAAACATATGCCACCACTCTATACAGAAGGGATTTATACACATCATTCTGATTGGAAGGGATAGGCTTGAAGTTGTTTTTACATAGCATTCTTACCACTTTTACTTACTGGGTATGTTTATTTGGGTTGACTTTGTTTAGAGGTGAGAGAGAGAGAGAAACTCCTCCCCAAAAATACATCTCCTAATGTAGCTGTACCCTAAGGTTTGTGGTGGGAGTGGTGGTAGCTTTTAGAGGTCAAAAATAATCAGAGAATCTCAGTATTGAATGTGGTTTGAAGGTACTTTATTCTTACTCCTAACTGGTCCAAATCGCACAGCCTAACAACAGACTGCGTATTGTGACCTATGGTAAAATTTTGTCTTTCAAGCAAAAATCTGAAATTTGAAAGACTTGTGTCCATCACAGTAAGCGTGACAGCCTCCCCATACCTAAAGACAGCCTCCCCATACCTAAAGAATTTTCTAATTAGATGGGTGATATTAACACATGTGGGGTTTTTTGACATTGAATAATAAAATTCATCAATATTTAGGAGATCTGTATAACTCAGTGAACCTGTATTTTTTAAGTGACCAAATGCATGATGTTACAAAATCACGCATTGGTAAAAGATCAAAGTGCAAGGTAGGCCAGTGCCTTTTAATATAATAAACACAAAAAGCTCACTGGTATGGTTTCAGATTCCACATTGCAATTAACCTTTAAGAGACTTCTACTTGTTGAGTTTTCACATATACACTTATTCACAATTATCTAAAAAGGTGATTAAAATACCATCACCACCCCCTTTCAAACTACAAATCCAGGAGAGGGCATGTTGCTTTCAATACTTCAAATGAAACCATGTATCTCAACAGGCTGAACAAGAAACAGATGCAAATCCTGCTCTCTTCTATTAAACCACGCATTCTCTCACTAAAACTTATTGAATAATAGATATTCTCATAAAACCATGCTACTTACGTTAACTCGTAATAAGCCTACTATATTTTTGAGTGAATTCATAACTGCTTTAAAATTTTCTGTTTCAAAATAAATAAATAAAAATAGAATAAGATACCCTATTTCATTTTACTGATAATATAATGCACATTAACAAGTCCTTTTTTTAATTTTAATCCTCAATAATTTTATAAGAATGTACACAGGTCGTGACACCAAATATCTTGAGAAGAGTTGTACTGGATTATTCTAACCCCTGTCAGATGTAGGTTTTTATTTCTTGTGTTGAATACTGCCAGTGATAAGAAATTCAGTACTCTTAAGAAACTCCATTACCTTTTAAAACCAATCAAATTATATCTTTGACTTTACAGATTTGTCCTGGATCACACTGTGATATCACACAAAGGAAAGCTAATGCCTCTTCTTTATAACAGACCTTAAAAAGCATAAGACAGTTATAATATGAAAGTAAAAATTAACTATGGATCTACCAATTAGTACTCTCAACCAACATTTATCTCTCTCTCTTCCTCATAAGGATATTAAGAGACAACCAGATGCCTTTCTGAGATGCAGACACACAACGGAAATTGTTTTCTCCCAATCTGCCAATGAAGGAACCTTAGAGAAGAAAGTTATAAAGTAAGTGTACCACCATGTTCTGTCCTAACTGCTCACAAACTGTTCATGCTTGAATGATATCTGACACTCTTATTGGGGGACTATAACAACCAAAACAAAAAATAATAACACTTTTAGTTGACTAAGTATTTATGAATCCAAGTTGCATTTTGTGTCTATGCACTTACGTGATACAAGGGGGAAACACTGGTTTTTTGTTTTGTTTTGTTTTTAAGATTTCATTTATTTATTTGACAGAGAGACAGCGAGATTGGGAACACAACCAGGGGGAGTGGGAGAGGGAGAAGCAGGCTTCCCATTGAGCAGGGAGCCCGATGCGGGGCTCGATCCCAGAACCCTGGGATCATGACCTGAGTCAAAGGCAGACGCTTAAAGACTGAGCCACCCAGGTGCCCTGAAACACTGGTTTTGGAGAGAAGCTCCCCCTTCCTTGCTTTCACTGAGAAGTGGGAAATTTGGAGGATGTATAATTGCTTTTTTCTGGTTTTAAATTTGCTGAATTATCAAATAAAATCTTGAGTTAGATGCTCGTGGATGCCCCTATCAGTCCTTGTATTTGACCCTGCCCATCCATTAAGTCTAATCTATTCATAATAATTTAGAGATTAAGAAAAGCTCCAGATGAGTTACTGCCTGTTTGATTTTTTTAAGCACCCACTAAAATCATTTGCTTATGACAGAATATCTTTTAACCTCTCCTAATGAAAAGGCTGCAGAATTAGAACTTCTCGGATTTCCTGTTGATTGCTTTTTTTCTTCTCCCTTTTTGACAACGGAAATCACAGTTAAAAACTTCAGATTTAAATGTTTTTCCCCCTTCCCAGAACTTCACAGCATCATTTGTATCTTTTTTTTTTTCCCTGTTGACATCTAATATTTCTACTGCAAACATCAAACAGGAAAACACAGCGTTACACAAGTCACTGGAGACAAAAAGGCAGAAAGTAATGACTCTGCATTTTGGTTCATTTAACTGTGAATCCCAAGTCAGGAATCTGACACTAGAAAGTAGGAGGGCAGCAGTGAGACAATGTAAAAGCATCAGCTGAACATAACAAATTGAGGATGATAGGGCAGGAAGTCTGTGCACAAGCTGGAGTGTAAAGCTCAAAGTGATCCCAGTAGCAGGAAACACTGGCCCTCAGCATTTATAAAAGCTATTATCACCCCTCTGCTACAGATAACAGGAACTGGATGAAGCGTATTACTATTGCTTTTGGCTCCTTTTTCCTCTAACCATTGGAAAGTAGTCGTGTTTTTTTTTTTTTTTTTAAACTTCAATGTGTAGTAGAGTGTTACTCAATTTTCCTAGAAAACTACTGACACGCTTTGGCATAATTAGAGCATTGTAGAATTATGAAATCTTACCAACATCCAGGTAAGTTTCTTCTTCCATAAAATTCATGAATGCAGCACAGAGGATAATTCTACTCTAAAGACAGCACTCTCCCTTCAGCATTTTTATTAACTAACAGTGAGGTGCAGCGTGACATCGCTGGCCAATTGGCAACGAAGCCATTGCTCTGGAAGAGAGTTGGCAACACTCTACCCGAAGCATAAACACTGGCTGCACTGTAGCAGTGGGGAACGTTGACAAAGTGAGGGCTTCCCTCTGCTAGAGATATGTTAATTTGCAATTAACATAGGATGAGGGAGAGCCTTTCAGGATTTCTGGCTTGGAGGTCCACCATTTAGACTTGGGTGTTACTCCTACCCATAGTTGAAATCCCTGGCAATGTATATTATATAATTTTCCCTGCTACCAAAGCTTCCTCCAAATTGAGAATCCCCCCCGCCCCCATCTGCATCTCTCTAAATCCTCATCCCTTAGGAAGTAATCATCACATTTCATGGCAACTATTTTCCACCAAATAATAACAAAATAATCTTTAGAGGCCAAAACAGTAAACCCTTCATCCCAACTTGGAATTCCACGATCTTCCCTTCACTCGAACTTTTGTTCTTCCATTGTACTTCCTTTACAATATCACCAGCTGTTCTTCCCTAGTGATCGCTAACTCTTAAGCACCTTGTCTTTCCCTTACATCTCCGTGCCAATTTCTTTAACATAACCATCAGGACCAAAAACCTGGGCTCAGCCAGAAAGTATGTCTCTTTTACCAAGAGCTGCACCAAAAACGACCAGAGATAAAGTTCAGAGAGGACTGACAGGTATCTATGATCTAGGAATCTTTGTTCATGCTATTCCAACATCTTTCAGAAACATTCTAGAAATACAACTTTGAGTATTGCAATGAAAATTGGTTATTTCCTTTTCTCTTAATTGATTGTCAAAGGTGTACAAGAGGGTAGACTAGGAATCGGTGCAATTTGTGCCCAGCAAGAAGGCTCCTGAAATACAACACATACTGCCTTGTCAGCCTATAGGCCTCTATAGCTATAGAGCTATGTTAGCCCAGAGGAAACACCTTGTTCCTATTCATATAAGAATAGCTGAATGGGCTACAGTACTCCTCCTATACAGCTCTATAGCCATTGAATGGGCATCTCCAACTTCACCCAACTAAATCGGAACTCAACACTTCTCCAAATTCTATTTCTCCTTGTCTTTCTTATTTCAGAAAATTAGTATGGTATGCACCCACTTGTCAAGCAAAGAACTTTGATACTTTCTAATCACATCCAAATCCATCACAAGACTTAGTGATGCTAATTTCAAGATGTATTTTCATTTTTTTTCTCTCCATGTCTATTTACTACACAATCTTAGACATTATCATATGCCGATCCTTGTTGCTTTGTTTTGCTTATATAAAACATAATTTACACAGCTGATAGAATTATATGATGCCCCAGCTAAAAAAGCCTAGGAGGCTTCCCAATGCATTTGGAAAAAATGCCAAACCATTTCTTGGTCTCCAAGGCTCTTCTGTCAACCTGACCATGTCTGTATCTCCAAATTCATCTTATAGTAACCTCTCTCTTCCCTCACTATGATTTGTACAGCACACTGGATTTCCTGTCTTAAGCATACAGCCTTAATAAAGCAAGGCCAACTTTCAAGTAAGTATTAGTATCTTTGTGATAGGATATGAGAAGACCGAACTTTATTTTCCAGATTAATTCACTGCCCCACTCCACAGTTCTTGAGATCCCCACAGTAGGAATAATTTGCTTTGTGTTTCTGACTCTGAGGCATTCTTTAAAAAATGCAGACAATGGTGGTTGTTAAAACAAAACAAAATAATTCATGGGTGATATTTTTTCTTTCTTATGCCAACTGGCATCAAAGGCATTCTGGAGGATGGAAAGAGGAATGGCCGAGTTACAAGGGTGGATAACAGCCATCTCACCTACTCTACACATTTGCTGGCAGCGGACCCTAATCTCTGCCCTTGCAACAGGCATGGTCCTAGTCTAGCAATTCTTTGTGAGTCTAACTGTCTGCAAGAGTTCACTGCCTTCTTTGAAACTAATGAAAAAAAAAATGTCAAGGCCTTAGAAATAGTCACTGATGCTTCTCAACCGTGGGTGACTATCAAAGAGGTAAAACCAGTAGGAAAGTGATGGGGTTCCTGAAGAAGAGGAAACAGTGAAGAGTGACAAACAGACTGGGATTGGTGGTGCCATTCTATGGACGGTCAAGAAACAGAAAAAAGGGGAGGCCAGGCGTGGGATGAGGAGCTCAGGGTGGGCCCCTCGGGTTGCAGAGGCTCACAGTAGATACAAATGAAGCTATGCACGTACAGCTGGTATGAGGGCTCAGCTCTGCAAAGTCTTCTGTGTGGGAGACAGAGACTTCTGAACTACCAGAATGTTAAGGATAGTTGAAGAACCCAAGCTGATAAAATCAATAAGAGCCCATATTGTGAGAAGAAAAAAAGAGAGAAAGAGCAGAAAGGAGGACAAAAACGGAACCATAGTGATCAGCATCACTTGGGATGCAAGGGAAGAGAAAGAAAACTACCAGAGACAGTAAAGGGCACCACAGAAGAAGAATGAGCAAAGGTGCTTCAGAAGTCACGGGAATAGGTTTCCTAAGTCGAGAGTAGTCGCGGAGGCCATAGGCCGCACAGAAGTCGAAAGAGATACGGACTCAAAGCTCTTTGGAATCCCTAAGCAATCTTCGCCAGAGCTATCTCACAGGAGCAGGAGGGACAGAGCCCAGATATCAATAGGTTAAGGACTGATAGGATGTGTATAATTATTTCAGAAAACTCAGTCATGAAGGGAAGATCATGATTTGAGTTATATCTTGAGATGGGGAGAAAAAAAAGATTTGTTTTAAAGTTACAAGAGTAAGACTTCTAACAAAGAGCAGGGAATGATGCACAACTCTGAGATAGGAAAAAAAAAACATTCTGAGTAAAAATAGAGAGGGCTGTTCCACTGTGAACAATGGTTTTAAAGATTTATTGAAACATGCTAGTTGTGGAAATAGACATATAGTAATATACAGACTTGCAGTTACCTCCCAGAAACCTTCACTAATGTCTCCCACACTCCCCCAACCCCAACCCAGACTTGTATAGGTGTTCCTTTGACTTTTCCAAATGTCCTGAGTAAGGATTGCCTTTTTTCCCTATTTACTGTGATAAACATTTTTAGAACATTATTCCTAGCACCATACCTGGGTATATAGCATGTTGGCTCAGATAACTGATAAATTAATAATCAAGTACAGTACAGAAATAAGAAGTCAGAAAGCAGATTCAAGGAACAAATAAAGGCTTCAGAATTTATGGTTTTTATGAAAAACTAATTATGAATTTAATATTTAATGATAAAAACGAATTATAAGCAAATAGCTTTTATAAATATCTTTCAAAATGGAAATTAACACCCCAAACTGACTGCACTTCATAGGTCTGTGGGATTTTTTTTTTTTATTTTGTTTTATTCTTTTCTCCATACAATATAAGGGCTTTCTAGCTTAGAGGCAGGAAAATGGATTACGTAACCTTTCAAAGTCCTTCTTAGGCCTATGATTTTATGATCCACTGACATGCCCTAATTCAGTCTGTCCCATGAATATACCCACTCACAAACTAGACATGCATTACAGTTCTATCAGCTTCCCCTATCATCTTCTTGGATGACAGTTTTGCTCCATTGGCTGGTTCATGGGTCAAGATTCATCACCTGCAGCAATACAGGATTTCAGTAACAAAGGACTGCAGAAATTCCAGAATAGCAGCCACATACAACACATCTCAGGTGGATTTTGTACTCCTTTCACTTACTGGAGTTTTGTAATTTTCCACAGCAACCCCCCCCCCCCGCAAGTATTGGACGAGATACTCAATACCCCCCTTTGTTGCATCATCTATGTATATATTAAATTCTTAAATGACAGCGCTAACACGACATGAAAAATAAATGTGGTGACTCCAATTCCCCGCTCAGCTGCATCAATAAAACCACTCAAGACCTTCAGAAATATGTGGAGTTTTCCATGGGAGACTGCAGATCGATGAACACACAGAACATGTCCTTGTCACCCTGCTGCGGTGCCTTCTCTTCTCAGCCTGATGACACATCAATAAAGCTGTCTGAGTCCCTGGCTACCTTTACAGACTGTAAATGTCTGCTGGTATTAGTCTTGCTGAACAGGATTCTCTGCACATCTCCCTGCCACCCTGTCTAGCTCTCGCCTCCTACAAAGCTTTCTAGTTCTTATGAAGGGTTCACAGAAATCGGGACAGAAACTCTGACAAAGGGATAGACATTTTTAAAAATTATAGCATTACCATAGGTACTTTGTCATTTGCAGAATTTCCAAAATCATATATCTCTAAAGTAATGGCAAAATTCTTATATATATATAAAATAAATTTTTGCTTTTGTCCTAGCTGTAATACTAATGTACAAAAATCACACCATTTAAAAAAATTTAAGCTCTGTAAATTAGGTACCTAACGGATCAGTTCTGAGTCACTCTTTTCCTTAATGGAACCCCTCCTAGAAGTTGATGAAATGAGAACTTAGTGAAGAATAAACCACATTTATGACACTTGCTACTACAAATTTAGATCAACATTTTCTTTCTTTTAATTTTTTTAATCAAATATTTGGTAGAAGGGGCGCCTGGGTGGCACAGCGGTTAAGCGTCTGCCTTCGGCTCAGGGCGTGATCCTGGCATTATGGGATCGAGCCCCACATCAGGCTCCTCCACTATGAGCCTGCTCCTTCCTCTCCCACTCCCCCTGCTTGTGTTCCCTCTCTCGCTGGCTGTCTCTGTCTCTGTCGAATAAATAAATAAAATCTTAAAAAAAAAAATATTTAGTAGAAAACTGCCATACACTGAACATGATATGGTATGGACTGAATGTTTGTGTCCCCCTCCCCCTGCCCGTCCCCCAATTTGTATGTTGAAGCTATAATCCCTAGTGTGATGGTATTTAGAGATGGCACCTTTGGGAAGTAAGTAAGTCATAAGGATGGAGCCCTCATGAAAGGATTTAGTCTCTTTTAAGAAGAGACATGTGACAGATTTTTCTTTAGGCTATAGAAAGATATAGTGAGAAGATGGCCATGTGCAAGCTAGGATGCTGGGTCTCAACAGACAACGCATCTGTTGGCACCGCCATCTTGGACTTCCCAGCCTCCAGACCTGTAAGAAATAATTGCTTGTTGTTTAAACTACCCAGTGTAAGGTGCTTCTTACAGCAACACAAGCTGACTACAACAACATGTTAGTGGGAAGACCCACATGGGAACAAATGTTGAAAATACATCATGGCAAGTATCATTAATTCAGGAGAGTTCAAAGTACGTGGGAGGTGCAGAAGAAGGAACACCCAAGGTTTCCCAGCAGAACAGAGGCGGCACTGGAGAAGATGTAACGTTGTTCCTGGTGCTTGAAAGTTGAATAAGGGTTTTCTGTGAGAGACGGTAGAAGGGCAATAAAGTGGGCTCTCTATATGCAGATGCATCCAGCATGAAAGTGATGTTACCTTCACAGAAATGCAAGCAGCACAGTCCGGCTGGAATATGAGGATGAGGAAGGACAAAGAAGTGAAATAAAAAAGATAAGTTCATGAAGGACCTCATCTACTAAAAGAATCATCCTTCATTCTGTACATCCATTCTTTCCATGCCTGGCTTATCATCAGAATCATCTGGGAAAGTATTTTCAAAGGACAGATTGTTTTGCTATATTTCGAGAGATTCTAATTAGTAAGTAAGGGACAAGTTCTAGAAACTTATATTTTTAAGAAGTGCCAGCAGTGATTGTGATGCTCACCAGACCTGAACATCATCCAATGCCGAAAACGGAGACTCTGAAGGACATAGAGGAAGGGAGATGATTCAGTCTAATCTGGGTTTAATAATCCTCAATCCTGTAGGTAGATGTATGAACAAAATACTTATACATATACATATTAAAATATGCATAGGAAAACAGATGCAAGAGGATATTTTAAAATATTAATTTGAGATGTTGCATTAATGCTATGGAGCTAAGAGTGATTTATTTATATCCTTTTTGCAAACTCTTATTATGTAGATATGTTACTTCCATAATGAAAGAATTGAAAAGTGACAAATACAATACATATACATATTCATATTTCAAATAGATGTTACAAACTTGTGGCCAATCGATTTGTTTTATTAGGGGTGCACAGAACTGCTACATTCTGTGTGTATGTGTGTCTAGTCATGAGGTGCCTACACTTTGCAATCTGGAAATTTACATAACAAACTGGATTTCCTAATTCCCTTGCAAAATTAGGAGAAATGGTAATACTGTGCCCATTTATCAACATGACAATGACTGGTTGGAAATCCCTATGGTCTAGCCATGTATCTTCCTGCCTACGTGATTCCCACCACTGCCTGTTCTCCTTACTGTAACTCGATTCACTCATTCACTTCTCTGCCTGACCGCTATATGCATTGGGTTTGTGAACAATGGTTACACAGGATATTATATTTGAAATGGACAGGACTAATCTTGAATGTTGTTTAATAAGACTACATTTGGCAGAAAAAGGTTAAGTCAACATGTGCTGAAGTCCCACTAAGCTGGCTTGAGACTTTTATTCATGAATTAGGAGAAATAGGAGAAAACTGAACATTTTTTGAGTATTCTGTACCAAGCACTATGCTAGAAGATTTAAATACATGCTCTCACTTAATCAGCTTAATAATCCTAAAAGTATTAGGAGATAAACTCTGTGAGGGGCAGAGATCTTTTACTGCTAAATTCACAGTAGTTGGAATAATGCCTGGCATGAAGGAGGCGCCCAATAAATATTTTTGATTGATTAAATAAAAGGTAAGTTGCAATTAACAAAACTGACACTCGGAGGCTCTGACCAAGGTCACACAGGTAGTAAATTTTTGAGCTATAATTAAGCTCAATCTGCTAGCCTTCAGAACCTAGGAGTCTGTACTGTCCAATACTGGCTTTTCCTTCTCACTGAAGTGAATCCTCAGTCAGCTACATGGCTCATTTATTGAAATAGAGCAGGAAGGAAATCTATTGTCATATGTCAATTTAATTTCTAACCAAATCTTTCCCTGTATTATCTTGTTTTCCTTTTTTTTTTAATTAAAATTTATTTTTTTTTTATTTTTTTTACTCTACTAGACAAACCTCTTAACTTCTTAAGACATGCAAATAAGTGTGTTGGTGATAAGTGCGGTTCATAGAGTAACAAGAGGGAGTCTCAGACTACTGGGAGCCTTGTAAGACCACATTTGAAAGTCGCCCAACATGGCATCCCATTCCTGGCTTCCCTTTAGTCTAATGTTTTGTCTGACAAGCTAAGAGGACTCTACATAATTAAAAAATGCACCCACAATGCAAACATCCTCTGAGTTTTAATGCAACCCTTACTTGACCCAAGGTATTAATCAAATGGAATGAGATTTCTGGAAAAGACCTTGATTATTGAAGAGATGATTTAGCAGAGCTTAGCTTGGCTACTTTCCACCTCTGACATGTATGAGGCAATGCCATATTTGAATCTTACTCTGTTCTTTTCCAGCTACACACATCTTTCTGTTGGTCAATAGGCTCAAACCTCTTCTGATGATATATGGAATTTTTTTTGAACAACCAGGATTCCTAGGAAGACCATAGCTAGTTGTGATCCTGAGATAAAATTGTTTTCTATTTAACATGTGCTTGCATTAAAAGCAGGAATTAGCAAATGCTTAGACTTCCAGTATTTTCCCTCTTCTTTTCAGTTTTTCCATAATTGGGTAGCAATTTGGCAAAGTCTTTGAAGGGCAATAGAGTTTTACCTTAACTCTTCGAATTCTTCTCTGTACTTTGAAGTAAATATTACAAACAAATAAGTTAACAATTATTATCCGATAACTACTTCAATTTAAGAAGCCGACTCTGAATAGAGAGTCCTAGGGATAAAGAGAAATATGCACATAAGTTATATATAGACCCACATATAGATGTGACTGATTTGGTTGACCCTACCTTGCTGGTGGTTCTTTATCCTAATAAATTCAAGATCACTGTGTTCATACAAGGTTGCCACAGGTCTCTCCAAGTGCTGCTCTTAGATTGCCCATTATTCATCTGGCCACTGGATCTGCCTGCTTTTGTTAAGCCTGAGCTGAGCAGCTTCTATTAAAACTGGAACAAATCTCAAGGGAAGCCAAGTTCCGAACACCAAGCTGTAAGTCTGGGTAGTCATCAGACAGCGTCATGAGTCACAGACTTGTGTCTCTGTTTCTGCTGCCAGCTTCATCAACAAGCTCCTCATTACAGGGTAGGTAGAAAGAGCTACAAACCACCAAATGAAGGCAGAATTGCAAACAATAGTATTTATTTTATTCATGCTGAGAAATTTAGTCTAGTAGTTTTAAATAATAGTTTTTTAATATTTCAATGCATGGGTAAGAAGCCATAGTGACTTATGTTTAAAGTAAGCCTTATGGCCATTTACAATTACAGAAGGGACAAGAACACTCAATATGCAGTGTGTTTGATGACCAGATAATGGTACAGAGAAATGCTCAGGATATGTATTAAGTGGGGAAAAAAAGCAGGAGAAAATATGCCTTTTATGGTTACATCTTTTAAAATATGCATAGGAAAACAGATGCAAGAGGACACTTTAAAATATTAATTTGAGATGTTACTTTAATGCTATGGAGCTAAGAGTGATTTACTTACATCCTTTTTGCAAACTCTTATTATGTAGATATGTTACTTCTATAATGAAAGAATTGAAAAGTGACAAATACAGAACAAAGTAATATATAAAAGACAATCTTTTGTCAATAAAGTTCTCTAATTTTTAACACGAGAAGTGTTACCTCAATACATACAACCAGTTTAAAGGTAGGTTACAGTTTCTTAAAGTATTTTCTTCATGTCCAAATAATTTTAAATAACACTTTTTCTAAGGGAATAATCACTATTCAATTTAATAAAGGTCAAAAAGCACGTCTTTCTGTAGGCATATTCTTGATTGAAGGAAGAAAGACAAAATACAAAACAGGCATGTCGGCAGGTATGACTATATTTCAAATAACATGCTAAATGCTGCCGAGAGAGGACTCATATAAAGAAAGCAAGGCAAAGGACATCCAGAATCTTATAGTTTGACTTTGACTCATTTGGAAATGCTACAATTACAGACACCTTGGGGAATAAGGCACGGAGGCTACAAGAAGGTTATTTGAGATCCATTTGAGATTATGTCAACCAATAGAGCTGAGGGATTGACAAGATAAAAAGGCAAGATTTTTTTCCATATCCGATTCTTCTGATATGTTTCACTAAACACATAAAAACAGACAAAACACAAAGGGAAATTGTTTGTACATTTTCAGTTTTGTGAATAGTTTCAAGGGAGGGATGAGACACCATAAGGTCACCTGGTATGCCTTCATAAATACTTTAAAGTATTATTCCTGCAGCACAATTTGAAGTGCCCCTGGCAATCAAAATATGCTCTTTCTTTTGTTGAAGACCAGGCAGAACTGCCTGGCTCTGAGGGACATCTTACACCAGGGCATTTTACATGAGAGGCTCCTAAGTGGGAAGAGCCAACAGGACAGCTCTGAGCCAAGTCGTTGGAAGGGTGACCACTCAAGAGACCACATTTCAAAGCCTAGTGAATAGAGACAACAGTGTACTTATGTGCGGGAAATGGAGTCAAGGACAAATATAAATAGCCAGTGAATATCAAATAGGAAGTTGTCTAGGAGAGACTATGGTTATAAAGATCTATGGGATGCCGATTCCTTACTGCTTTAAGTCAGTAGGTCTGTGGAAGTTTATACACCGGACTAGCTAAAAGATAGACAGGGCAGGGATGCTTCACATGTAATAATGTCCTCTTTTCGGTGTCCTCAACACTTACCCTTAGCCTCAGAGACCTCCCAACCAATAGCCAAAAATGTTACTAGCACCAAGTCTAATGGTATCTATTTCTGCTGCTAGTTCTCATCGTGCTGTGACCTCCTCTGTCTTTCCTGAACTTTTGCTGTAACAAGACCATCTGTCTTGTTGTTTGGTAGGAAGTACGAGCATTATCAGCAAAATGCTTCTTTTACCCTCTCCACTCACATGCCAGAGAAATATGTGAAAGGGTTAAGACTCCTAGTAACATCTATTAATTCTGCAAACAGGTTAAAACAATGATAAAGCCACAAACAGCCAACATGTTAGATGGATCACCTCAAGTGTGGAAAATTACATATTTATCTCTTTTCTTAAGGGGCACATTCATTTGGAGAACGGACCATGCCTTATTCATTCTCCTATCACCATGACCTACATAGCATAGGAGTTAACATACTGTAGGAAAACAATAAGTGCATGAATGAATGCAGAACTGTGTTCAATCACATCTGTACCTAGTATATTTCTTGACAAAATTAAGCCCTGACACTGCATACTATCAATGGCTCTCTTCTTAATAAAATCGCATGTCATTTCCATCATGCAATCCTGGTGACCATGGATACTAAAAGATAAATAAGAAGGTAGGAAAAATGTTAGGGAAATCCATTGAATCTTAAGAATATTTGTAAAACTTATTTTCTGCAGAATTCAGGATTCTAGAGTCATAGGCAAATAAGAAACCATTCAAAATGAGTGCCGGGAGTGGCTGCCACCTATCTTCCCCTGCTATGATGTTTGGATTTAATTGCTTAACACGAACATCATATGGCTATATTATCTCACATGAGGTAAGAGAGAAAACACTTCTGGTAATATTTCCTGGTCCCCTTAGGGTACAAGGTAGGGACTGGACTATGAAAACTTTTGTTCTTTTCCTTCTTTCCTCCCTCCCTCCCTTCATCCCTCCCTTTCTTTTTAACAGCTATCTGTAGCAGATGAGTCACTAAATTTAATATCTTATTCAGGAATTAAGATACAATAACTCAGATTAGGGATCTCCAAAGTGTGTTTCACAGAGATGCTTTAAGGATCCTGCAAAACTTCCCTGTTGGGGTCTCATTTTGTTTCTGTGTATGATGAGAACATGACTGATTCTACCACTTCCAACCCTAATTCTGAATTTATGTTTTTGCTCAAAGAGTCACCTTCTTCCGATTGAGTTCTGAAATAAGTAAATTCTGTAACTTTTTATTTTATAAGATGACATAGTCATAAACCACTCTTGTAAAGCCAGTTAGTAAGGGAATCTGAATCAGCTATCAGACCTGCAGACCCTTGGGTCAGTGCTCTTTCTGCTACACGGTCTCCCCACTTCGCAGGGAGTTATGAACTCATTCTTCTTCTATCGATCTGTATTGACAGCTCCCAAATTAACTGGTCAAATTCATCAGCATGTTTAACTATCAAGCAGACATCACTAAAAAGACACAGAGGACAGAGCCTCTAGGGATCAGAAAGCCTTTCTTTCCTTTACAATTTTTCAAATTGACCCAGGTTGGTGTATACTGCAGTTCTCCACCAGCATAACGGCAACCGAACATATGGTCACATGTAACAAAGAAAGAAGAAAATGAGAAGGATTAAAAAAAAAAAAAAGAGGACAAGAAGGAAGACAAGGAGAAGGACTGGGTAAAGAAGTAGCTTTAAAGATTGCAAGACAATCTGGAAATTCTTAGTATTTTGTAATGCTGCACATTCAATATGTTATTGAATCCACCTCGCATGCATAAATTCATATGTTGAGAGTATTTAAAACCCAAAAGAGAGTTATTATATTTATTCATAGAGTTCTTCTTAAATAAGTTCTTGAAGGTAAGGCAGAGACTGTGATTTCCATTTTACAAGGAGGAAACTAAGGCACATGATTAAATGAGTGTCCCAGTGGCACCCAGCAACTCTGCAGCGGAATGAGAACTGTAATATATTAACTCCTACTACTTTCATCCCTTCATCTCCAGCGTTGTCATTCTGAATATATGACTATGATCACATAAGTCATAAACTTGTATTAAAAAACAAAAATGTTTCAAAAACCCCACTGCCAAAAACATGCCAAAGTTCAAAGACAAGTGAAATTCTGCAAAATATTTATACTGTGTGCAATGGAGAAAGGAAAAAAAAATCTAGAAAAAAACAACAGCTCAATGAAAAAATAGGCAAAGAGTGAAACAGGCAAACAGGCAGCTCAGCTCACAGAAAAAGAGATTCAAGTAGCTTAAAACCATATGGATAGATGCTCAACCTCACTAATTATTCTGTAAAATGCAAATTAAAGAACAAAAAATACTTTTTTTTTTAATCTATCAGATTGGCAAAGATGATGAAATTTGGCTAGGGTGTGAGGAAACAGATATTCTTATATATTGTTGGGAGTACTTGGCAATATCTATCAAAATGTTAAATGCCCATATGCTTGAATGCAGCGATCCACTTCTAGGAATTTCTCTTACAGATAAACACCCACATGTGTAAAGAGCTGTATGTACAAAGATGGCCACCACAGACCGTTAAGTGCGTATCGGTAGACTACAATGGAAACCCACCGTCATTCAACAGATGATGTGTAATAAGGATATTGTTACGGAAATCTTTCCAAAAAGAGTATTTTTAAAAAAAGCAAAACATAGAATACTGTTTAACCAGGTCTCCATTTTGTGTAAAAACAGCTTATCCATCCCATGTAAATGCTGATGACTCTGAAATGTACACATACAGTCTTGATCTATATCCAACTTAATACAGTCATTACAGAACACTTGATTTCCCTCCTTCCCAAAACCTACTCCCTCGACTTTTCCATTAATTAGCAGCATTATGCAATCAAGCGAGGATACTGAGGCCCAAATCTCCATCTTATCCTTCTCCCATTTCCAATCAGTAAGCAAGTTCTATTGCCTAAACCTCCAAAACATACCTAAAAATCATCCACTTTGGTCTCTTTCCAATAATACTCCAATCCAAACCATCAGCCTCTTCCAGAGACATTTGTCTCATAGGCTTTTCTTCCACTTTGTTTTCACTACAGTCCATACCGCACACAGTAGGTAGAGTGATGTTTTCACATGTAGGTCACCCCCGGCCTAAAATCCTTTAATAATTTTCTATCATATTTGGGATGAAAGCCTAACTCTTTAACGAGCCTACAAAGCCCTATATCATCTGGCCCCTGCCTGTCTCTCTGGCCTCAACTCCTTCCTTGCTGATGCAGAGAAAATTTACTGCAAACACAGAAATCTGGTAACAGAGTGATACTCAGAAGGGCTATTTTGATATATTGTATTTTCAGAGTTGAAAGTCCAGACTGTTTCCATCCTGGTCCCTGCGCTCACTCACGCATGGATCCTATAGAAACCCCTCTCTGCTCTAGCTGTTCTTCTCAGATTGGACACCACGAGGGTTTGCAGCTATCATGGTTTTTCCTCATCCACTTGTATTTGGGATTTCGAGGCTCCCTTGTCACCTAAAAGAGTTGTATGTTTTCTTATTAAGTATTGCATTTTTCTGCCCAAATTCTTTATTCTTTTTTTTTAAACCGAGGACTTAGGAGAGATTCATAAACTTTCAAAACAGCTTCTGCCATCACTCCCAAATCCTTTTCACTGTAACCACAGTATATTCTGGGTTATTGTTTGCCTTTTTTATATTTTACCTTGGGCACTTGTTTCTTCTTCAGTTAAATTCTTTTAATGAAGGAGAAAATCTCAACAAAAAGTAAAATTTAAAACTTTATATGCCGTGTGATACCAAGCTTTAAAAGAGAGCAAAAGAAAAATGATACACAAAATAGTCAAAAGAAAAACAAAAATATTTTTATCTATCTGATTCAGGTAGGTATTTGGAAAGCTAGATAGCTTCTTTGTTTTGATTATAGATATAACATATATATAAGATAAAATATATGTGCAATTTTTTGAATAGATGCTTTTAAAAATTTTATATCATTATCTGGCAAAATTTAGGAAACTGAAAAAAGATTTCTCTAAATAGGAGGACTTGATGTAACTGAATGCAAAAAGGAAGCCTGTTGGATTGCTTAAAAAGTAGGAATTGATGAGAAATACTGCCATTTTGTCCAAGAAAACAAAATTAGGAGGAGATTTTGAGTTGTGCTCTCCTGTAACAGTTATGTGGCCACGGGTGAGTTGGACAGCCAGCCGGGGCCACTGTTTTCACATACAGAGATTTTGGGGGCTTGCAGAGGACTCAGTCAGACCTTAAGACATGCTTAGCTCAGTTATCACAAAATGAGGTGAATCACGTGCTTATATTTTCCATAAAATATTCAGACTTTCAGTTTCCCTTAAAAAATAAGGTTTGAAATTAGAGCAATAGGCTGGCACTGGGTGACTGTCATTTTTTTTCCCTGAGATCATATACACTCCAGTTTAGCTCTGTTGCAGTTTGAATTGTGCCCCCACCCTGCCCAAAGATATGCTGAAGTCCTAATTCCCAATACCTCCATATGTTAACATTATGTGAAAAAAGGGTCTTAACAAAGGTAATCAAATTAAAATGATGTCATTAGAGTGGGCCCTGATCCAAAACAAGTAGGGGGGAACTTCCACACAGATGGACACGTAAAGAGGGAAGACAATGCAGGTACACGGGGAGAAGGTAGTCATGGAACAGGAGTGATGCAGCTACAAGCCTAGGAATGCCAAGGATCGTCAGCCAAGATAGATTTTCCCCAAGAGCCGTCAGAGAGGGCATGGCCCTGCTGATACCTTGATCTGGGACTTCTTACCTCTGGAAGTAGAACAATATACATCTGTTATAAGCCACTGCAAGGTCCCGCAGTCTGTTACGGTAGCCCTAGGAAGCCAACATAATCCCAGTACCCATCTGAAGCTCCCTCATCACCTGTGTGGCCTTTCAAGCCCCTGCAGTCTTTTCAGTACCTTGTCCTTTAGGCTAAATGAATTTTGTGCCTTCTTTTTGCTTTCATAATCTATGTTTTCCCACAATTTAGATTTGAAAAGTCACTTTAGAAAACGGCATCTTAAAATAAGTAGTGACAATGCACCAGGCATTCGAATACCAAACTCAGAACACTTTCGCACAGGCTAAGTCCTTGGATAAGTTTGTATAAATGGAGCAAGAAAGTGGAATTGGTTTGGCCACAAAGGGTGGAGCTAGGAGGGTACTTGCTGGGAACCAATGCTTTGCCTAGAATTTCTCCAAAAGAGGCTTCCCAACTATTTTTAAATACTATGATGGCCAGATAAATGTTAAGACAAACGTGCCAAAAAAAGCATGCAAAATCCTATTACTGAGAGAGATCAGAAAGGAGACAAAAGGTGATCATTTCATTAAGAGTTTACTCCTCCACCAAGAATGCTTAGCCCCCTCCCCACTGCTGTCAGCACAGGGCTATGGCTGTGGATGCCGTCACCACCTGGTAGAGAGCCAACAAACACATTCTAAACACAGTAACAGGTTGACTCTAGAGAATAAAAGATAAAGTTGCCAAATGAGCAAATGTAACTATTTCATCAGCGGAAAGGATCAAAATGTTGGAGCCAGAAGGAAGGAACAGTATCATGGAAATAGAATGAAATGGACAGTTAAAAGTCCAGTATTTTATTTGTCTCTCTGGTTTTGTTATCGCCTAGAATGAGTGATTTGACCTGTCTGGGGAACAGGAAATTTACCTGCATAAGCTATAAATAGAACACCCATCTGTTCTATTTCATACGTGTTCAACCAAAGGAAATATTTTAAATGGATTCATAAACTCCATGACAAGGTGTTTGACATTTTGTTGTTGTCGTCATCATCATCATGGTCACCATCATCATCACCACGACTTCATGGAAATAGCAGTTAACACCTTTATTCACTCGAATGTTAATTTTTAAAAGTTAATCTGAAACTCCCACCTTAGGCTTTCTTCAGAGCTGAATAAAAACTGAACAGCAAGGCGCCTCAGTGGCTCAGTCAGTTAAGCATCTGCCTTGGGCTCAGGTCATGATCCCAGGATTCTGGGATCGAGCCCTGCATCAGGCTCCCTGCTTAGATCCTTAGCAGGGAGGCTGCTTCTCCCTCTGTCTCTCCCCCTGCTTATGCACTCACTCGCTCTAATAAATAAATAAAATTGTAAAAAATAACGGAACAACTATATAGTACATCTTTTGAGAAGAGCCAGCTAAATACAAATGCTAATTGTTCTAATATTATATAGCTGTTTGGGTCCTTCAGACCAGATGATTCTGCAAACTTATAATCCTTTTATGTTTGTGATTTGTACTAGCAATTAAACACACCTAAAAATGTACTGTTTTTAGAAACAGAAAGCAGGAGTTGCTGCTAACCTGTCTTTCAAGACAGAGAGTCTAGTTATTGCAGAAATGCTGTCCAGGGAGGGTATATTTCTGGCATTGTCAGACGAAGTGGGCACGTGCTGCAGATCACCTCTATGTCTCCTGTGACAGAGGGGGCTACACACTAGGTATACCGTCACAAGCCTGGGTTTGCATCGAGATCCCACCCTTCGCAAACTGTCACCTTGGTAGGTCATTCTTCTCTGGGAGCCTCAATTCTGCACTTGAAAAAAGAATGCATAATTCACAGGATTGTTTTGAGATCAAGCAAAAGGATGCCTGGGGAAGGGTTGTGTAGATACAGTGCTCCCTCAGTTCCTTTGGGGAACAGGAACTCACGTCAGCCGCTCAGCGGCATTCAACTGAGATAGTGAGCAAACTATTCACTGACTAGCAATTGAGTTATTGAACTATTTTTTTTTTAAAGATTTTATTTATTTATTTGACAGAGATAGAGACAGCTAGCGAGAGAGGGAACACAGGCAGGGGGAGTGGGAGAGGAAGCAGCAGGCTCACAGCAGAGGAGCCTGATGTGGGGCTCGATCCCAGAACGACGGGATCACGCCCTGAGCCGAAGGCAGACGCTTAACCGCTGTGCCACCCAGGCGCCCCTATTGAACTATTTCTTAACTGAGTCCCTGGATTCATCTTTAACATCTAGTTACTCATTGTATGCACTCCACCCTCCAAACCTCTTTCCTACCTTAGCTTTGAAAACACACTTATCAGAAATGTCCAGCATTTTTTTTTTAACCTGCTGTGACTTGACTTCTTACCTAGGCTTCCAGTTTCAATGCTTAACTCCTATGAATGTTGCTTATTGACTTAAGTACTAATTACTAGTTACACGAATAACTACTCATGATACATAGACAGCTTTCTGATAAAACTAATTTGAGGTCGGTGCTGTGCTAAGTATTTGGACACTGTCTTGGGCAGACTTTAAAGAGCCCTGAATTTTACAAATATGACACCAGAATGTATACGATTTATGTCAATTTCTTAAAGTTATAGGAGTTGGAACTGGGGGGCCAGCAGTTGCAGCCCAGGTAGAGCTGTCTCCAAGGAGTTTCCACCTCCATGGTGAGGAGAATCTGCATGGCATGGGAAGCTGTCTGGAGGGCAGCTCACGCATGTTGGTAACCAGACCTGGAACCAGATCTGCCTCACCCCAGACTTCTTTCTGGTACCAGGGCTCCTGGCCGTTTTCCTTGGATAACATGACGCTGTAGTAGAAGGTCTCCTTGCTTATGTGACAAAATGAACTTGGAGGCCCATAAATTCCATCAAAATACTTCACTTTTGTAATTGTGACTTTCATGGCTTCCGCGTGTAGAGACTTCTTGTTTCCCCCCAAAATGCTTTCTTACATACTTATTTCCACCACGAGTCTGTGAAGCAGTCTGCTTTGCCTGGGACTGAAAAGAATCAAGCCTCTCACTGGGACCTTCGGGGCTAAAACCAGTGACAGTTCTGGGGGCACTGGAAGGAGTTGTCTACCCTGGAAAAAGGATCATTTCCGTTTTATAGTTGAGGAGACCTGGCTGTGGAGCACACAGCTGGCAACCTGGCAGAGTCGAAGCTTCAACTGCCATTTTCTGACTTCGGGTCCAGTAAACAATCTGCCCCGTGACCAGAAACAACTTATTCTAGGAAAGCAGAGACATCTCAAATTACATGGAGCTCAATGACTGTCATCATATGATACAATAGACGAACAGAGTAATCTCGCTTTCTCAGTCAGATGTTAATATTTAAACAGTTAACTCCTGCTCAGACCTGATTTTTCTCTATTTTTCTAATGGCAAGTACAGAATGAACATGTCAGGCGTCCACCAGTTCCATGAGAGTTAACAATAGTCATTTGTCTTTACTATGACACTGTAACACATAAATGATTTTACCTGCACTTAATAAAAGTAGCGTTTTGATAGTAACTTGCCACTGAAAGACATTTTTATACAAACTTTAGGTACTTATGTCAGTGAGGGCATACAAATGTATTTTAGGAGAGGGACCTGAGATATTATTGGTGTTATTTAAATTTGAGGGAAGAAAATACCAAAGGTGTCAAAGTGGGGCATGAAATTCAGAGAGAGATCCTACAGCAAATTTAAAATGAGTGAATGAGTGAACCTTAGGGAGACTGACCACCGAAACAGTGAAGAAAGGCGCCAATGACTCAGAATAGCAGTATCTGTCCTTCTGCACTAGGGCAAGGCAGGGACCTGAAGGTAACAGGAAAAAAAACAAAACAAACAAAAAAACCTTGCACTCTTCCTTCTCCTGGAATCCCTTGGAGTGGTTCCAACCAAATGGAACTAGTGATGTGAACCTCTTTCTCTTTAAACATTTTCAAGAATCTGTAGATAGGGTGCAAACACAATCTATATGTTCAAGTGTGGGCGGGGTAGCTGTAGATGGAATATCATTTACATATAAAGAAAAGAGATCTAAAATAGTAACATATATATGTACATTAGGACAGAAAACAAGAAACTTTTGGCTGAGACCATTCACATCAGGACCCTTTCCCCCAAGAATAAGGAAAATGCAGACAAGAGCTTCACGCATTTCTGTATCTCCAATCACTTTAGGCAAGAGAGGAGATGATGTTTTCTGGAAGACACGATAGACTTTCAAGAGTGACTCTACTGAGGATCAAAGCCCCGGGAGCAGAAGTGCTTGGGAGAATGGGAAAAGCATGTATTTCTACGTAAGCATGGTGTCATATCTTGTGTGACTACCAGAAAAGAAAAAGAACAAGGAAGAGTAGAACTGGATGCCATCATTTTCCCAACCTCAAATAAAAAATATTCCTGTGAACAGATGTCTCCCCATTTGTGATCTTGCTAAAACAAGTATTGAGTCCTTCCACACCGTCCTTTCCATAACAAAGCAATGCTCAGGAGGGATTATTAGAGTGTTGTCCCAGTGGTGAATCCTAGAGGATGTGAGCCCAGCTCGGCCTTAACCATGTGGAGTCTATTCTACCTCTATTCACTCTACTAATGAAGGAGCACAGAGAGAGGTTCTCAGACTGGAGAATCAGAGGGTTAAACTCACAGTTTCCCTTTACCAACTCACTCGGCAATTTCGATGATGGGAGAATTACCAGAAGTGCATGTGTTGTCCTGTGAATTGACTTTCTTCCAGAGGAGACCTTTGCCCCTAAAATTCTCCAGCAACAGCACATTAGGGGCTGTGTAATTAAACGCGCCAGTAAAACATGGCTATGTTCGAAGGAACAGGAAGGATTTTCAGCAATGCCAAACTCACACAACTCGGAGAATTTTTAGATTAGATCAATCAAAGGAATGAATGAATAAAGCTGTCTATTTTTTGCTCCAGGGACAGGATCAGTAGATATCTGAGCCAGAATTTAAAATCAAGAGAGCCTTTCACCCTGCCTTATACTGAGAACACTTGCTTCTTATGGTGAACAAGGGTAAAAATAAAGTTCTTCCTCATGTTCCCATTCCATTATTCATGAATATCTCTATATTTTGGAGGGTCAGGCGATGTCCAGAGTAAAGCAACTGAACAAACATTTGGGTCAGGATGCTCTCCCAGGGTTTGCTCCCTCTTCCCAACTACTGATACCCTGAATTTCTGTTATTTTCACCTGATTGGGCAAGAACAAGGGTTTTCATCCAATTTAAGGCTGTGAAGCCTTTATTTTCACTTGTACCCAAGGCAAAGCCTTTGATTGTTTCCAAGAAACAGCTAGGAAACCACACTGCTAAGAAACTTCACTTTGTTAACTTACATAATGCTGAACAAAGGAAGAGGATAGTATTATTACTAATAATCATTTGTTGATTAATTGAACAATTATTTATTGTCACCTACCAGGCACTGATCTAGGCACTGGGCTTAGAGCAGTAAACAAAACAAACTCTTCTCTTCATGCGTCCTACATTTTATTGTGGGAGAGAGAGAAAAGACAAGTAAGCTTTAACACATGCTATATAATAAGTGCTATGGAGAAAAGCAAAGGGGAGTAAAGATTAATGAAGTGAAAAATAAGTGTCAGACATTACCAAGTGTTCTGCATACAATAATTTCAATACCCAAATTTAGGAAATAGATAATATATGTATATATTACATATGATAAATTACAGAGGAGGATATCTGATTTAAGTGAGTTATACTAACTTGTACAAAATCTTGTAAGTATTAATCCAGAGGGCTAGAATTAAACTCTGAATTTTTACTATGTCAATGTCTGGGATTAGTGTGACTTTTAATGTACTTATAGTATGTTTTCTCTTAATAGAAATAGCCTCCAAAATGATATTCCATTTCCTGGGCACAACATTACCTCCACTAAGATTTATTAGGGCTCAGCCTATTCCATAAATCAACGGCAGTAAAATAGCTAGAAAACACGTTGATTGATTATTTCTCCTATTATCAAGACTGCAAATGGGAAAAAAAAAAGAGAGAGAGAGAGAAAGTGCATATTGTTACTTAACAAAAACAAATTAGAAAACATTTCATCTCCCCAAATAAAATATGCCAATAACAGAAGTGACTATGGTAAGAAAAAAAAATTACTTATATTCACTTTTTGTTTTTGCAAATTCCTTCTCTCTGATTGCCATTTAAACCCTTCTAGATCGACACTCAACTCTTTTTGGAGAATTAACTTGCAAAGCACAGTTACGGGAGTGAAAGTTTCTGCAGCTACTGCTTGGCAACCTCTGAGTGGGGGGAGGGCATCCCTACTCCCCACGGCCTCCAGTGTCTCCTCAACACACCTCAGCCGACTGACCTTCAACTCACACAGGACAGTGAGACACTTCATTTAGTTCCCTCTTTGGCATCTTCGTTTTCTTTCCTTCTAATTATTCTGAGCAGTAACAACCCTTGGGAAATTGGTGCAATTCCTGTCTTCTCTTCCGTTGACACCAAGGCCCCCTGAAATGCACACAGGCCCTCCTCTGGCAGGTGCCCCGGGGTTCTGACCCTCTTGCTTCACCTCTCTTGTGACCAAAAGCTCTTTTCAGCAAAGCTGCCACAATGGGAAGCAGCTGACAAATTAATACCTGATTGCACAGGCAGTCTCTGCACGCCGGTGAAGGGGAGTACCAAGAGCGCACCCCTCCCCTCATCTAAGCCATCACCTCTCAACCAGACTCCCAGAGCAGGGTCCCCTCTGAGTCTATTCTCACCGATATTAAGGTATCATTTACATACAGCACAATTTTCCCTTTTCAGGTTCATACATCTATAAATGTTGAGAAACTCATATGAAGATATAGAATATTTCCATCCATCCCTAAATTATTTAGTGTCATTTTGTAGTTGATCCCCTAACCTGACCCCTAACCCCTGGCAACTACTGGACTGATTTTTGCCCCTACAGTTTTGCCCTTTCTAAAATGTCATATACATGACATCATACAGTATAAAAGAAATCAGATCATGCTGGTCCTTTGCTTGAATCATCCTAATGGCTTCCCATTGAATACAACAACAACTCCTCGGCATAGTTTGTAGACTGTTACTGTGGGTTAAATTGTGTTCTCAAAATGATATATGGAAGAGATATATATACCACCCCCTGATACCTATGATGTGACCTTATTTGGAAACAGGATCTCTGCAAATGTAATTAAGAGGTAAATTCAGATGAAGTCATATTGGAACAGGGTAGGCCCTTACTCCAACATGACTGGTGTCCTTATAAGAAAGGAACACACTCACACATACACACACACACAGAACAACCATGTGAAGACACAGGCACGCAGAGGGAAGATGGGGGCCGAGACTGGCATCAGGCAGTTGCAAGTCAAGGAATGCCAAGGATTGCCAGCAATCTCAGAAGCTAGGAGAGACAGCATGGCCCTGCCAACACTTTAGTTCAGGCTTCCAGCTTAAAGACATAGGAAAGAATACATTTTTATTGTTTTAAGCCACCCAGTTTGTGGTACTTTGTCATGGATTCCACAGGAGACTAACACAGCTGCCTATCCACAGATGCCCCTCTCCGGCAGCTCCTCTTCCTAGTAGCTCTTCCTAGGCTACTCCCTGGCTGCTGCGATTTTCCTCAGCTATTCAAATGCACTGCATCTTTTCCACCTCGAAAACTTCATCCTGGTTGTTTCCTCTTCCAGGAACATTCCTTCCTCTAGTCTCTGCCTGGTTAAAATCCTACTCATCTGTCAAGGCTCAGCCGAAATGTCATTTTCTCTGAGAATTCCTTGAGCCCTTAAAATAAATTAGGCTGATTCGCATTGCTCTGTGACCTTTTCCTTCGCGGCGTTCATTTCAATGTGTAATTAAATATCTGTTGACTTATTTATTTACTGTTTATTCCTCACAATAAATTGTAAGCTGGGAGGACCAGACCCATTTTGGTTTATTCCCTATCCTGTGTTTATGAGTGTGTGTGTGTGTGGGGGGGTGTATCTTATTAAGAAAATTTAATTCCTAAATCTCAAGCTTTTATTGCTGGAAAGAAAATCTCCACAAAATGAGGAAAGCCTGACCCTTGAGGTTCTTACTTCAGTTATCATGGCCAACTCAACCCCCGTTCTAGAGCGCTTCCCCCCCTCCACCCCGTAGTTCTAATATAAGCAAAAAGAAAACCAAACAAAACCCTCCCCTTGCTTCACTGAACATTGCTGAGGCACAGTGGAATATTTCAAAGACTCTACCAAACCCTAAGGGAATACGTGATTTTAACACTTTTTGATAGTTGGTGGATAAGAGGTTGATACGCAAAACGCTAAGTTATCTATCCTATAACTCAAGTCTATCCTATAACCACCACTCTAGATATTTTAACTCTATCAGAAGAAACACCCTGTAGGAACTCTATTTTAGGCATGATGATAACACCATAGCTCAGATAAAGAAACTAAGATTTCCACACTTTATATAATAAGGGCTATTCCTTGAAGTCCTTGCTTTCTGGCTGAGAAACATAGTTTGTTTCTAGTTAAGTGACCTCAGCAACGAGTATTCTTTCAGCAAAGATCCCCTCCGCACAGGACTCTATGTAGGTGTGGGTGCCCTGTGCACTCTTATGTGGTGAATTCTGTGACAGAATCATAACCGCACCATAAACATAGAATCTTTTCAACAAAAGTTTTGTATGTTCACTCATAAAGACTTGCCTCAATATTTTCCATTGGAAAATTTGAAAGAAAATCCATTTTTTTTCCTTTTTATATCTCCATGGTGCTAGTACAGTGCTGACTACACAGTATATGCTTAGACAATCCATGTTCACTGAATCAATATTCACCATACGTTATCTTAGCTCTCCACAGGAATGCCTTCCTGAGCACTTGTGCAAACTCCTATTTTATGAGCTTAGAATTTTATTAGTATATGCGTAACCAAACCGAAAGCAATTCACCTTTCTGAATATATATACAGTGCTTAAATGTATATACAGTTACAACATGTAGAAGCAAACTATTGAGAAGACCATTATTTGGCATGAGGTGCTAAGAGTTTGGGGTTATTGTTCAACCTCCAATTAGAGGAAAATTACAAGTGTTCTGGAAGTAGCTGGGTCACAGGTAAGCAAAGGTAATTGCCCTTTGCACAGAATTTTGGGAAAACTAGATTGAGTGTTCCAAGAGCAACAAAGAGGTCCATGGTGCTCTATGGGCTCTATTTTAAAACACTTGTCAGGTCATGGATGGTAGATCATTATGTGAATTAAGCCTACATCAGGTCATTAGGCCATTTGCTAGTACAAAAAAAAAAAAAAAATCCCAGGTATAATAGTGCACATCCTCTTTTCATCACAGGACAAGAAGTATTTTCTAGCTGTGCATAATTTGTCAATGCTCACACTGGCCTGGCTTTGCTTTAAAATAATGGACACTTTAAAGTCTGGAAGGAGATATTACTTTAACAAAACAACTGGAGGGACTTTCTACTGTGACTTTAAAAACAGAAATGCACCTCTTTTCCCATTATCAACTTGACAACCAAGGAAAATAGATTTTAGAAGCTGTAAATGCCTCAAAATTAAAACTGTATTCTTTGCCAGGGTGGAAAAATGATAAACTACAGAAGGCAAAGGTAAGTGTAAATTCTCTTTGGATCAAGGGTTAGCACTGGTGCACTTTCTCTCCGGAATGTGCTGTTCTCAAGCGTCTGGATGATCCATCAAGTTCTCTGTGTGGGTTTTCACAAAGTCATATATCCTTACTCTATAGACTAACTTTATAAAACTTAAAATATATCTTGATTTATTAAAAGATAAAATACATAGAAGAAAAAGAGTGTGAGAACCACTCTTATCAGTAGGAGACATAATGCTAAGTTCCTGTTCTGCTTTTTACAAAATGATGGAGTTTGCAAATGGAAATTTAAAAAGTGAAAGATATAAAACCAAATATATCAATTATATCAACAAATTTAAATAGGGATAAACTCTGCTATCATAAGACAAAGATTATCATATTGGTCAAATCAATATCCAATTATATGCAGTTTATATGATACCCAAATAAATATATTAAGATTAAGAATACAGAGATAAGTGAGGATGTAAAGAAAAAAACAAATAGAAAAAAAAAAAACAATAATATCACATAAAATCACAGCCAAGGTAAAAGCACTTAGTAGGATAGTGTTATCTTTAAATTAAAAAGATGAAAAACTAAATAAATATATAGCTATGAAAAGGTATATGCACACAAACATCCCTAAAGGTATTTTATCAACGCTACAGAATAAAATTATAAGCAGAACAACTCAAAATTTCTAGGCATAAGAAGTTTAGGAACAGTGATGAGGCGAGAGAAGAGAGCTAAGGGAATATTTTAAACCTGTGTTTGCACAGCAAGCAGACTTAATAAAGACTGTGTATTACAAATTTAAAAAAATAGTCAAGTTTTCTAAAAACACTTTAAGTCACACTTAACAGAGGATTGAAGGACTATTAATTGCCCATATTAAAAAAAAATATATTGTACTTAGTTTTAGGATTGTATGTAGAGAGAGGAGATCAGTGGCCAGAACAGCAGAAAGAAAAATTGGAATTAAAAAATATTTTTAGGGATGGTTTATTCTGTTGTCCCCAAACCAGATCTGCTATTTAGGGCAAACTGGCCATTCAACAGTTGTCCCCTGTAATTTTGTAAAATGACTGGCTTGAATTGACATAATCAAAATTAGATAAGCAATTAATATTTTTTTCCATTTGGGTTTGGACCAATTATTTAATACTTCAGTGTTTTGTTTGTGACTATCTTCCTCATCACCCACCTTTGGTAAAGTAGATAGTCCTTCCAGAAAGCCAAATTACTGCCTAATTTATTTACTCTCCAAGTCTGCATGCTGGCATATTGGTTTCCTTAAAGCTCTGTGGAAAGATAGACTAGCCAGAAGGTAAGTACAGGTATATGATTGAGAAAGAAAAATTTCAGACCTAGTGAAGGAGTAACAAAGCAGCTGAAATCAGCAAGAATGACCTGGATCACGTTTTCAGGACTGAGATGCTTCCTTTTTAACAGCAACACACAATTTGCCTGGAAATCTTGGTCTTCATGCCTCGGGCATCAGGTTGGACTAATCTTGTGTTCGTTGTCAAAATAATAAAATAAAATGTTACTGAAATGTTTCAAGGATGATTCTAAACCTTTGCAAATATTAATTCCCTGAATCCTCACAATGGTTTTCTGAGACACATCCTTATATCCCTATGTCATCAATGAGGAAGCTGAGGCACAGAGAGATCCCATAGCAAGCAGATGGCAATCCTGTTACACCTCAGCAGCCTTGTGTCAGGGTCTAAGCACTTAGCCACTGCACTACACTGCTCAACTTTCTAGGATTCATTCGTAGGTGTGTCTTCCATTTGTTTATACTCCACTTGGTGGGGGTGGGTGCTGTTTCCTCTGTAGTCTACAAAATAACAAAAATGATTGCTCTTTACCTTAGAATTTAGAGCTTGCTTGTTGCCAGCCTACTGTTTGCAACATAGAAGGCACGAAGTATGTTCTTGCAGGAAAAAAAAAAATGAATAAATCATGTCAAATCCCTCTTTTTCACAAATAGCCCAGCATTGACCCAACAAATTCACACGTCAACTAAGGTAGCAAATATCTAATCTGACCTAATCTTGACCATGGGGGATATTCCCTTTGTCTCCTGTCTTTTCATTGTAATCAACTCCCCTTTTTATCTTAGTAAGCCAAAATTTCAGAAAGGAAAAAGGAAGAAAAATCCCTTACTCTCAAAAATGCCCACTCCAGAATTGTCATATCATGTGTCAGGGAGCTCAAGGCAACGTTAGCTTCCATTAGTACTACGGAAAGGCACTTGACCTTGAGAAAACTTAGCGCTGACTGGTACCAAAGGGATTAGCAAATGCTCCATTTTCCGACTCTGTCTTCAATTACTTTGATGAGCAATTAAAATGCTAATTAAAAAACAATCCGAAACTTAGCACTCAGAAGGTTATGAAATAATGCGCTCACATGTCCTACCACACAGACAACTAATAAGGTCACCAAACAAAGAACGGTTAGAAAGAAGCATTGAATTATCACAATAATTTTAATGTTAAGCTTTTTTTATGTGTTCATAATGACCATGCACACCATTATTCTCCAAATACTTAATATGAATTAGCTTATTTATTTATTATAACTCGCTCTTGGGAAAACAACTATTTTATTTAAATAGATAATCATAAGAAGATTCTAAGAATTTTCCTAAAGATAGGATAAGATTTAAAGCAGTCAAACTCAGGATGATTAATTAAAATATCGATAACTCAATCTGCATAATGTTGAGGGCCATGGGCTTTTGGCATTTGCTCTTTTCATAATTTGGACTTCGGGTTTTTTATTGTTCATTCACAGTCACTTCTGAGAGTGAGTTGAAACAGTTTTGAATTATTTAGTTTTGTTTGGTGCTGCTCTCACATTCAAATACCACTGGAGTGGTATTCTTTATTTACAGTGTATAAAAATTAAAGTATTAATTTAAAATCCAAGAAAGCATATTAGAAGTTAATAGTGAGAATTCCTAATCACTTCCGTGGCAAAGGCCTAGAACTGTACCTAGCACAAAGAAGATGCTACTTGTTGATAAAACCAATTCACATCATATTAACCAAATGCAAACGCTCTTAGGAATGCCATTTTTTAAAGTGGGAGAATAACTTTTTTTTTAAACTAATTGTAATCGAAATATAAATATTTAAATGTTTTGCAACCAACCTGGTAACTAACTTTAGTACCAGTGTAATTATCTTAAAAAAAAAAAAAATTCTACAAATATTTGGGAGGAGATGGGGCCAAGCCCTTGAATTTTTTTTTTTAAATCGACTTAAGAAAAAAACTATTTTATATTTACATCCTTCCCATTTTCTCTACGAAGGAGTGGTCTCTCAAATTCAGTCTATTTGCCCTTCCTCTACTGCCAATCCCCTCCCCACCAGTATCCTCGCAATTCCTTTTCACTCATCTCCTTCAGTCTCACCTTTGATTTATCCTCCACAATGTTGTCATCTCCCTTTCTAAAATGGAAATTATTTTTAGTATTTAAAACACACACTCAGACGCCTATGCAACATACGAAGCCCAAACTCTTTACTACACCACTCAGGGTCTTCTTAATAGGATCTCAACAAGTCCCGCCTCTTTCAACATCCTAGTTGCTAACAGGCCAAATCGTTTTACCCTTCTGAATCTTTGTTCATGCAATCTCTTTTGGAATGCCTCTTTCCTTTTCTTTTCTTTTTTTAAAGATTTTATTTATTTATTTGAGAGAGAGAGAGAGCACGAGTGGGGGAAGGGGTAAGGGAGAAGCAGATGCCCCACTAAGCAGGGAGCCCTCTGCGAGGCTGGATCCTAGGAGCCTGAAATCATGACCTGAGCCAACATCAAGAATCTGCAGCTTACTCGGCTAAGCCACCCAGGCATCCGGCCTCTTTCCTTTTCTATGTATCCCTATATATCACTTGATCTTTTAAACTGAAATAAATCATAATTTTCATAGGAACTGATTTATGAGATTCAAAAGATCCTCTACTGATATAGAGAATATTTATAGTCGACACAAGATCATACGGTAAACTCATCATCTATCATGTTTTGAGGATTGGCGTCATGCACATATATGTACATCCGTTCATGTACAGCAGCCCCTCCTGTCCACAGGGGAGACATTCCAAGACCCCCAGGGGATGCCTTCAACTGAAGACAGTACTGAACCCAATAAAGACTGTGCTCTGTCTCTCCATACATACCGATGAGAAAATTTAATTTATAAATTAGGCTCAGTAAGAGATTAACAATGACAAATAATAAAATCGACCAATTATAACAATATATGATAAAAGTTATGTGAATATGGTCTCTCTCTCAAAATATCGGATTGTGCTGTACTCACCCTTCTCGTGATGACGTGAAATGATAAAACACCTACGTGATGAGACGAAGTGAGGGCAAGGACGCAGGCACTGGGGCTTAACGTGATGCTATTACTGACCTTCTGATAATATGGAAGCAGGGGAGACTCACCTGCTTCCAGACCGAAGCTGACTGCAGGTACCTGAGAGCACAGGTAACCGAAACCATAGAAAGCGAAACAGAAGATAAGGGGAAACGACTACATGTGTATTTGGGTGTATGTACACGCGTAAGAAAAACACCGCTAAGAATTATTTTACCAATGAACTGTATCTTTCATCCTTAAGAGATATTAACTGAGAAATGATTTGTAAAATTGACACAGAAGCCCGTTTTGGGTAGTACGATGTTGCCCAAACTAGCCTATGACATCACAGTAGAACAGATGTGCTGACAAAGCAGCATGTTTTATTCCTGGCAGCACTTTCGTAAACCACAGAGTAGAGGACCCAAACTCAAACACCTGTCGGGAATGTAGAGTTAGCATATGCAGTCAGGAAGGCAGCGGATGGTGAGCTGTGTGTATGCTTATGTAAGCATAACACCTGCCTATTTTATGGCCTTTAAAACACTATGTGGGCCTATCAAACAGTCAAACTAAATATATTCTGAGGAGTAGATTCCTCAAGAACTGCAGGTTTGAGACCTCCGATTTTTTTTTGCATTTTCATTTAGGCTGCTACCTTCTTTCGTTTTAGCTTTCTGCGGTAAGTATGCTTCCTATTCAGAGAAAGCATAGGGAACAATTTTGAATATATTTACAAATCATAATGATCAAATGATTTAATAGTAATGCACAGTACACTGGCTCATTTACCCTTGTAATTAGATTACCTTTGGTAAAACTACCCTCAGCTTCCATCAGTGACTCAGTACAACAAACATTTATTAAAAGCATCTACTGTCTCTAGACTCGGTTTGGTACTTGGGGATTAGAAGATAAATCAGACTTGATATCTGCATTTTAAATGATTATAAAATAGTGGGGGAGACTACTGTAAACAGGTAATGTCAATATAGAAAATTCTAGGTTATTGTAAACATTCAATATATGTTTAAGGAAAGGCTATATGAGGAATAAACAAAAGAATAAATAATGTAGGTGTGGATGGGGTGCTCTGGAAACACAGAGGAGGGCCATATGACCCACGCTTGGTAGGACAGAAGGGATAAAATAGGTTCCTAGGAGAGAGGATTCCTGAGGACAAGTAAGATTTTGTCAAGCTAAGAAAAGCTGGGGTACTGGAAGGGGGAAAGAGGAAACAACATCAAGAAATATAACTTGGTACGTATTTTTTGCAACTCAACACTCATAAGCCTTCTGAAATTGCCATATATTATAAAGGCTGTAAAACGTGCATAATTAAATTTTGTAATAAATAGCTGTTAATACTAGTAATTTCAAATATGGAAAGCATAGCAGTCAAAAAGATATAGATATGCAGAAAACAATAGGACATACTTTCTATAAGTTTTTCATTCACTATTTTTGCATGCCAAACTATACTAGGCATGCCACTATTTATTCCTCAGGAGAACAGAGTTAAAATATTGACCCTAAGGGAGAAAATGGGAGAGTCATTCAGTGCCAGAAGCCTCAAAAGGAATCCTCAAGGCTTTGGCAATGTTGTATTTGATCACATTCAGACCTGTATCATAACCTCAGTGATACCCTTAGGGACTGACCTTCTTTCAGTGTATCAAAAGCCTGGACAGAATTGCAGCAGGACGCTTCCCATGGTACCAAAGTAACTGTGTAAATCTCCCAACCAAAAGTCATAGAACATGCTATAGTGAGAAGCATAACGCCTTTCTTGCGATTGAACACCAAAAAAGCACGGACTGTGAAACTAAACTATGAGCCCCTGGGGAAAACTTCCAAACATGAGACCTTGTTTTCTACCATCACGTATGATTTCAAGATAAATTTCTTGCTTACATTCTGTTTGCATAAGAGCTCTTGGAACAAGGCTATCAGAATATAAGAGAAAGGAAAAGTGCATGGGTACGTGTGTATGCATGTGTGGGGGGAGGTAAAGAGAGAGAATATATATACATTCCCAAACTCTCATTATATATGAGGCCAGCTATTAGGTTTAAAACATTTAAAAATACATTTGCATTCCTAAAATTTTTCTATCTTTGAAAATCCTATGCCTTCTTTTGCTTTTTCCTCATCTCACTTTAATTAGGCCCGCTAAAGGAAATGTAAGATGCATTGGTATAAATTACCAATGCAGAACTTTGTCTGAGATACTGCTTACACCAAGTAGCTTTTAAGAAAAATCATGTTCTTACTTTTCACAAGACTCCTCGGAGCTGAAGGGCTCTCCACCTAAATCGATCACTGAAAATGATTAATGGGTATTTGTACCATATGCCTGAAAAAGCCAAAGGTCACGCAATGGCTCACAGCTACCACAGAAGCCACTACTATATACTGATATCAGCGCGGCCACCATTCTGCTTCCCTTCCAGACTGTAAAATCTCTGGCCTGTGATCATGTCACTTCCCTCCATCACTGCAAGTACTAGAAATAGTACCTATACTTTGTGAGCATCCACGGTATCTTTCCTAAATAAAAAAGAAATATCTAATGCAGATTACAAAGGACTATTTATGTATGTCACTTTTTTCATTTGTAAAACAAAAGTTCTAAGGATTATTATTATTATTATTACTATTATTCAAACATGAGAAAAAAAGTGGCTCAGAGTTTAAATAACTTGGCAAGATTACACAGCTAACATAGGTCTAACATTTTACCTGAGGCCCTCTCTGGATGCAGTCCTATGCCCACCAAAGCAGCTGGCCACAAAATAAACCAGTAAAGGCACTTCTTGATAACCTAGGTGTGCTCAGTATTAGGACATGCTGGGTGCTCATGATGTCTAGTAGGAAGATAAAAGAAAACTAAGATCAGGCAAAACTGGGATTCAGATACCAACTGACTATAGTGATACACCTCAGTTTGGAAGACTAGCCGTCCAAGAAGCCAAGTTCCAGAAAGTAACAGCATAAATTGGGTTGTTACCCAAAGCTAAAGAGAATGCTCTGTTATGGAAACATCACCATGTCTGAGCAAAGATGATAACAGCAGGTTACACCATTATCACTTAGATTAGTAAAGTAAGTCAGAGTGAAAGGAAAACCCATGATTTCAGAAAATCTCCCTGGGGGCTAAATGATTCAAGGGTAAGGTAGGTTGTCAGATCCCCAGCTGAGCTCGGATTCAAGGAAGGTCGTTAATTCCAGCAGGAAACCAGGGACTAAACACAAGGAAGGAAAAGATAACTTAGGCGTATGAGATACACAGTGGGAGTTTTGGGAAAAGCCGCAGCTTGATGGTCTTGTAAGTATTAGAAGTTCACTCCAGACTTAAAAACCTCAAACCTTTGGCAGGGAATTAATTTGAGAACTTCTGTTGGGTTACCAAGGGGTTTCAAAATAGTCAGGCTTGATTCTTACGGAGCTGGATCTTCAGGTTGAAGTAATAGACATCAAAATTCTGGGAAGACATGAAATCTGTTAGACTTTTCTTTCTCTGTTATGCAATTAACACCCACCTACCTATATGATCCCTAAAACAGACTTGAAAATCTTGCTCCAAACTGAAAATTCCTTGTAAGTCCCAAAAGAGAAAGATTTGATTGAAACCTTCCACTGTGGTTGGTTTTCTTGTCAGTTGTTCTAACATGTCTATTATGATAAAAACTGTGTCACAAAATTTGCAGGATTGTCTGCTATTACTAGAATCCCTGAAACAGTTCATCATTTCCTCCCAAAACAGTTTATCAATAGGTCTGACAGATCCAATGCCACTCTATAGTACAAATATTAAAGTGTTGAAAATATCTAGCCCAAGAAGAAAACCTAGTTCTTTTCATTCAGTAGACACTGTAGATGTCAGTCACCATTTAGTAACTGAAAGGAAAAAGAAAAGAAAAATAATGTAATAATAGACTGCAATAAGTTTCCACATCTGGGTTATAATTTAAATTAGTTATGGTTAATGCATTTGCTTTACTCGTTTTAATTAAGTACTTATGAAGATAATTTCATCAAAGTAGAACATTAAATTATCACCATTCAGCCATACTCAACACACAGGTAAGCACAATTTCCCATAAACAGTGGTATTTTATAAAGCCCATACCCCATCCTCTGGGCTAGAAAAAAAAATGCATACTGGATATAATGAAATGTTACCAGTACACTTTTTAAAACAGAAGCATCTATTTTTGATATATTTATCTGCTGGGCTCTGTCCCCAGTCAAAGCCGCATTGTTTTGGTTATCCTGTCAACCTAGGTAGGACTCGTCTACGCATACAAGACCTAGCTGAGTTGTTACACTTGATTATGTTGCTCATGGGGCAGAAGAATTCTAGGGTCATTTTGGCGGTCAGTTTATAGTGATACTGGCCTGAAAAACCAGAACATGGGAGAAGGAAACCAGCCTCCAGCCTGAAGATGAAATGGCAAACTGCATTCACTAGTCTCGGGCAAGTTTAAGCAGCAGAGGAGGTAGGAGCAGAGAGAGAAGCTAGCGCAGTGAGGCAGGTGTGAGAGCAGTCACCACGTTATAGCTGGCTAACAGAGAGGACTGAGCTGGGATAGATCTCAACAGTCCCTGTGCTTTCATCCCATGACATTCTCGGGGCTCACATACAGAGTGACTGACCATTCATTCTGGTTTACTTGAGACTTTTCTTGGGTTAGCCCTGAAAATGTTAAAGGTTGCCTAGGTTGTCGCTCACACAAATTTTCCTACTTTCTTGGTGGTTTAAAATTTCTTAAACAATACAATCCAAAGTTCCATTAATGTTTCCATTTTACCCTTAGTCCATGACTAAAGAACAGCTGGCTCTGCAAAACCTGTCTGGCCACCACAGATGAAATGTACACAAAGATATTTATTTCTAATGCAGTGTCTGTATTTTAGATTTTTAGAAAATCTAAAAAAGGTTGGGAAGGCTGTAAATACACCTTTTCCTTAGATTCCAGCCAGTGACCACTAATAACAAGACAAGTCATGACAAAGGAATGAGGCAGATAGGCTTCCCCAGGTGTCAGCCTCTGGCCATATAGGTGGTACAGTGAGGAAGAACGAACCAATACAGGCTTTGAAAACAGTCTGTAATTACTGGACCAAGGCTTTCAAATCAGAAGCAAAGGCAAAACAAGAGGAACACACACACACACACACACACACACACACACACACACACCCTACCTAGAACAAAACCAGCTTTAATTCTGCTGAGGGGGAGCAGATCCCAAAGGTTTTCAGTGATCTTCTCTTTATTTTTATATAAATCCCTGTAAGCCAGTTAATCCTCTTAATTTCCCTAACCTCATTTACATCTCCAATGCTAATTTCCCACCAGGTTCTAAAATCCCTGGATGAGATATTTCCTTAGTCTTGCTTCTCTTGTATTTGCCTCCCCCAATCCTTCTAATTTCAGCTAGAATTTCTCCTGCTGCCTACTGCTAAATCGGGCACTGCCATGTACTCTACAAGGTGAGAGGTGGTTTCTTCTAATGTCGGGGAATCGAAGAGAAGAGACGATAGAGAGTACCTAAGGCAACTTTTGGCCACATGGACATTTGGCGATAGTCTCGAGGGGCCTTGTATAAGTTCAAGTTTATAGAATCAAGAAAACAAGAAAAGAAATGTGGATTCACTCCTCTAAACTGGAAACATGAAGGAAACATACACACGCACACACATAAATATATATTCATTCCACATAAAGAAAGTCCACTCACAAATACTTGTCATAATAATAATGTGTAGGGCAGGCATCGCAGAGTTGAATTTAAACATACTCTGTCAGTTTTAAAATATGAATGAATTGGATATTTTCATTTGCAGAATGAGCCGTGTATCACTGCTATTGTTGTAAAGATTCTGGCTGGAGGGGAAGCTCTCCATTTGCAACTGCTGTGGGACCATTACAGTATGGGGCAGGTAAAGGGAAAAAAATGAGAATTGTAGACTATTTCCTTTTTTTTTTCTTCTCCTGTCAAATCTCTTTCCCTAGAGCTTCATATATATACAGGAGCATGTATCCCTCCCCAGTTCCACCATCAAATCAAAAACGGTCTGAAGTAGGCTTCAGACTAGACAAAGAGAGAACAATTGAGGACTTCGGCAGAAGGTATAACCCTGCTGCATGCCAAGTCAAGTAGGTTAACATGATAGAAATTCAACAAACCATCAGAAGACCCAGCACATTGTAGGTGGTTTTTTCCCCCTATATTACTGAATGTTTTCTCCACATAAACATCTGTATGACCTTTTTTGTTTATTATGTATTAAGTCCCCTGCATTAACTTCAGGCAGAGCAAATATTCTTGTATTCATCTTTATTCTTTTTACAGAGCTTGGCCCAGGGTTTTGAATATAATAAAGCATAATGAATATTTATAATACGAATGGGACATTCTGAACATATACGAAGTACAGTATTTGAAAGAAAGTTAAAGAACTGTTCGCCTATATCTAAACACAGACTGTTAGGATAGTTAGGATAGTTTTGATTTTTGTTTGTTTATTTGGCTAGTTAAATATATATATATTTATATTATATATATAAAATACATATAATATATATTATATATATATATATATATAATTTTAGTAACTGGAGTTAGTTGTTGCTATTTAAAATTAAGAAATTTTACATTCAAGCAAATGTTTCTTATAGACTTCTCTTGACTTACCAGGAAATCTGATGGCACTGGGTCTGCTTTCCCACCTGCCACCAACTGGCTGGAGTGAAGACCCCCTTCAGGATGGTTACATGCTCTTCAACTTGCCACAGGCCTCCCTAGTCCCTATTACTTACCCCAGGCCTCCTTTACTCATTCGACCTCTAGGTGTCAGTTTCTGCTTGTGTGAAAAAAGGAACTGAATTGGTTTGGGAGACAGTGCAGGGTGTAGCACAGACAGCCCTTAGTGGATCCTTAATTCCCTGGCCATTTTATATAAAATTGTGTACTAGTTTATATGTGGCTCTTTCTCAGAAATAGTTTTATCACATTTTTTAAAGAATGTGTATTTCAAATAAAATAATCAAGAACCATGGGACCAGTCAGACACTCAATAAGCAAGAATTCAGGGAGTAGCCATTGTACGCAGAGTCTTAAGATTTCCCCAGTCCTTCAAAACCTAAGTTTCTTAAATTACGTATATAGGTGTATACACACGTGCACGCAGGTGTGCACACACTGACTGCACACATACCAAATAATTAATCAAGGGTTCAAAGGCACCCCAACTTAATTCAGCACTGTGCTTAAAACTGCATGGTTCTATGAGGGGAAGGAGGTGGGGGGATGGGCTAGCCTGGTGATGGGTATTAAGGAGGGCACGTATTGCATGGAACAATGGATGTTATACACAAACAATGAATCATGGACACTACATCAGAAACTAATGATGTACTGTATGGTGACCAACATATCATAATAAAAAGAACTGCATGGTTCTCTCTCAATATCAATCTCCAACTGAAATACACATTTTACGGCAGCAATTTTCTTGGTCTCTGATAGACTCTTAGCATCCGTACATCGGCCAAGAAAAACGAATCCAAGTTAAGAAAAAGCCTTCAGGCTTGTGATGAAAAACTTCCCAACCTAAAACTAAAATTCCACACACTGCTTGCCATCCTCTTTCTAAACACCTCCAATTTATACAAAATGTGACATTTGAGAAAATCAAAGGTTTTAATATTGACTCAACTCAATCCAAAGTATTCCTTCTGATCAAATATACAAGAACTTTCTTTGGTATTGAATGACCCTTGAAGACAGAAGAAATTTCCTAGGAAGCTGGAGCCTCTCCTTTGTTTAAAAACTTTTTTAAATTTGTTTGTTCATTTTGGTATTTTAGGGTAAGCTGCATATACCCCCAACCAGCATCTATGTTCTGTGCAGATATATTCATGCCACTTGGATTGAAAAAATCTGCTAAAACTGGGGGAAATTTTTATTGTACTGAAAGGATTGCTATTGGAATAAATTTTAGAATTGTTAAAACAGGACAACAGGCCCAAACGGAGTCATCTATGCTTAGCTGCATGTCACCAATTACATTTCTGGCTCTCCCAGAAACGGAATCTTAAACCAGTCCATCAGGAAAAGCCTGGTCAGTACTAGTTAGGTAATCTGCCTGAGAAGGCTCTGCCATCCCCTGTAGGAAAGTAACCTTGTAATAGCCAACCCATTTCTTGACAGTATAACTTCCTTGTTCCTGTTCCTTTCTGCCTATAAAAGTCCTTCATTTTCTATAGCTCCTCAGAGCTCCTTCCTGTCTGCTAGATTGAATGCTAGCCCATTCAAATCGATTTTTGCTTAAAAACCCTTACAATTTTTAATATACCTCAGTTTTATCTTGTAAGAGAATTTAAGAGGTCACCAACAAGAGGATGTGCTTTTCTGGAATATTATAGCAAATATGTTCTGAGAAATGAGAACCATCCTATTTGAAACACCTTCATATATCCAGTTTTCTGCACAGAGAGGATTATCTTCTTCCAAAACTGAAAAAATATTAGCAGGGAAATCTTAGCAAGAATGGCTACAATTATTGATGCCAAGTTGGGGTGGGGGATAAATGGGCAAAGACATTCATTTTTTATGTTACTAAAGATGCCTCTTCAGTATTTGAGAAGCAGAGCTCATGAGCTAGGAAGGACAGAAAGTCCATAAAAGTTCCATTTCATACGTATACATATGTAAATGTTCTAGATGGGACTTACCCGCATATAGACATTCAGATGGTAGGGCGACAGACTTGTGCTGTTCCATTCTTAAAACTTTAAAATGGTGGTTTTATGCAGGTTTCTATCATAACGAAATGTATAGCACTGTGGAGCGCACAAAACATTATCATATAAATTATGCCTGCTACATGGACATTACAAGCTAAGAGAAGTCAGAGTCAGTGACTGAATGAGACACACATGCACGCTCATACACCCACACAAACCTGCACAACTCACACACACTGGAATGTGTACACGTACACTGTTCACACACACTTGCACATTTAAACTCAACATTAGCTCATGCTCACAGTTATATGCAGGCATATACTCACGGATACACTCACCCATGCAATATACTCACACATGTCTACGGTTTTAAAATTCACAGGGCTCCCATTTGCTGGCTTTCTACAACTGTACTAAGATTCATTTTCCAAATCAAAATAGGCTGACAAGAATTTACCCACCTAAATGCTCTAGCATAAATCCCTAAACTAAACAAGAGGAAGAAAAAGAGCTGCAATCCATTTCCAACTAAAAGATTTGTAATTCTGAGAGATTATTTTTTAACCTTTCTGTGTCTTGAATGTCTCTTCTTTGATAAAGGGCAGGCTCCTTGCTCCATGGTGATAAGTCTTTGTCAAACCATAGAATATCTGTTGGGTTTCTGATAGACCCGGGTCCTGAGTTGCAGGTACAATGCTCGTGAACAGAGGCAAAGACCCTCAATGGGAGAAGCGTGCAGGTGTGGCATCCTGGAGAACAAGGATTTGCTTAAAGGTCTGTTTGTCATCTGATACAATGAACAAGCATCCAAATCTGACCTCTCGGTCCCTTTATAGGCATCTAACTTTATGTCCCTTCAGAAAACAAAACTCTCCAATTTATAATTTTAAGTTACTTTAAAAAAAGTCAGAGCAAAAATGAGCCACATGGAGAGAACATACGGAGTGTAGGTGGGAAGATTAAAATTGAAGCATAATTCACTGTCTAATGCACATTTCCTTGCTGCAGCTCTGTTCTCTCCACCTCCCTGAAGCTCCCTTCTTCATCATCTTCTCTCTAATATTTCTCTGTGGTTCACCCACATCATTTTTCTCTTAGATCTTCAGGGAGCTGTGCCGGGTAATGAAATCTCCAGTTTGCTAATGGGCAATAGAATAATAGTCGGAGTTGCATGCTGACCCATATTTCACGTGTTAATTTGTGTCAGTCACAGGGATACCTTCTTTTCCTGTTAAATGTTTCTATCCTGGGTGAAAAAATAGATGAAAAACCTCAGACAAATCACGGACACAAATGACTAGTAGTAAAGGAGCAGCTGTCTCTCAGTTCTTACCACATGGAAAGACATTTATCTTGCTCTAATCGGCATGGATAGTAATTGTGAGCCATGAAACAACCTCTAGATCAAAGGACCCCCTGGTCTGTACCTTTGCATTCCAATGAACTATTGCCACCTGTTTTTTTGTTTGTTTGTTTGTTTCTTTGTTTTATTCGAGCTTCAGAGAAACCCAGAAGGATGACACAGAACAGAACCTTTTGGCATGATAAGAAGAGATATGAGGGAAGGGATTTCGTCTGGAGTGTTTGACTGGATAGGGTTGACCTGTCCCTTCTCATGTTTCAGCAGTGCCTAAAATGGACATGGGAGGACATGATTCTCTGAGGTTGACTTGGATCCCCAAATAGGCAAGTTCTAGGAAGAGACACTCAAACCCTCTTAGCTCTTGCATTTTATGCCCTTAGACCAAACTAGCAACATGACTTGAAAGCATGTTATTAAATTATAAGCAGCTCTTCCCTGTCCCAATAAGATGTTGGATGTGAGTAGGGCATTTTATTAACTGAAAACATTAAATGTCACTCGTAGTCTTCAAACCTGCTATATAAGGAAATTCATATCAAGGCTTATTCTCTCCACTCACTTTCCAAGTTTATTATTAAGATCTATATCTATAGATATATCTATTACATAGACATCTATATGTAGTATTCCAGTCCCTACTCTGTGTTAGGCTAAGTGATTTGTATGCATTTTCCCAGTTATACCCCCAGAATACTTAATCATTCTTATGTCCATTTTACAGATGGGAAAGTTGAGGCTTAGAAAAACAAGGCAAATTACCCAACGTCAAATAGTGATAAAATGAGCCACTTTACCCAAGCTGTCTGACACTAAACTATCACGTCTTCTTCTTCTTCTTTTTTTTTACCATCATGATATAAAAGAGGCAAAATCATATAGACATTAACATTAAATCATCATGTATAACAAGAGCCTAAGTCATTAGTGGGCAATTTCAGTGTTATATAGTTTCCATGGCTTTTTAGGACATTTCTCACCTGAACCTCACAACCACCAAGACTGATAGATAAGGTTTCATCATCCCCATCTGATGGATGAGAACCTTGAAATGATAGGTCAAAAGACTTTATGAAATCACAACATATATAGAACAACCCAACCCAACCCATCGTCATGCAAACATAATATAGTGCAGTAGAAGGAAGACTCCTGCATTTGGATAATCTGTGAACTGCCATTTCCTCTGGGTGATATCTTACAAGTTAATTTATAGGTGTCACATGTCCTCAAGAAAATTTGAACTAGACAAGATCATTAATAACATCATTGGCGGTACATTGCAGAAGTGCAAGAGGAAGTATATACATTTTACTCACAAAAGGAGGAACTCAAGAAAATCTTTGTACCATGCCGTAGTGGTGGAAATACATAAAACAAAGGGAATCTTTGGTGTAAATGTAGGTTAATGTTTTTGCCAAAGAATTCATTAAATCATCTGGACAACAGTTTAGCATCAAATAAGAATTCAGGAAATCAGCACAATCGGAGTAGTCTTTCCCCAAATGTCCATTGTTTATCTTGACTAGTTTCTTGACTCCAAAATAATGAGAGAAAATCAGTCATAGTTTTTGGAATGATATCCCTTTGACCAGACTGGAGCTCGTTCTCAGTGGGAATAACAGTAGAATCAAATTTGTTAACAGCCATCAGGGAACTTACAAATGTAAATGGTTACAATACACACATACAAAAAATGTTCAGGTAGAATAGGGTTAAATAGATGTCCAAAGTTCAGAACAGAGTAAATACCCAATTCATAACAAATTATTTGGAATGCAATTATATGACATATTGGTACAGAAACACTATCTTCAAGATGCCTCCACTGAAATTAACATATCCACCAGCTAAAAGACATTTAAATTGCCTATGAATTTCATGTTATTTTGTGGTTCAGTGTACTTGTATTAAGCCAAGTTTCTTCTGGAATATCTTTACTGTACCAGAAAAGCTACAGGGGCATTTCAGCATGTGGGATAAGAAAGAACACCTGAAGCCTATTGTTTTTCTCTCTTGAATATTTAGCACTGAGCTTTCTTTATAGTCAACATTCATTTTTCTTGAGCTTTAGTTCGATGCTTCCTGTCATCCATTTCAACAAACATTTCTTGAAAATCATTACTCATCACTGATTCCTCCCCCTCCCCCGGCTGCTGTTTACTGGCCAAGACTGTATACTGATGTCATTTAATCTCATAAGTTTTATGCTAAGACAAAGAGTATTTCTTAATTACTCACATCCAGAATTTAAAGTTGGAAGAAACCTGTCAAGTTTTCTACTTGACTTCCTTCATTTTGTTGGTGAGGAAACTGAGGCAGATTGATTGGCTAACTGGCAAGCCCATGTAGCCTCGTTAATGGCTGATATCAGAAGAGACCCACTCTTTCCTTACCCTTTTTATACTTCCCCAACCTGTTGCACTCCCATGGGAATGTGTGCACTCTCCAGACATTTGAAAGCAAGCTGGCAGAAAGATAATTACTACTCAACATTTGTTACTGAATGGACAGAGGAATCCAGACCATGGAGAGAGAAAGATAGGTTGGATGCTGGTGTTTTTAATCTGCCCTGTCCAAATGTCCCTCTTTTTCTGGGAGCCCCTGCTAACTTCAAGTAAAGATATATGTTCCCTTGTGTTGAATGGATTAGAGAAGGCAAATGATGAGTTCATAAAGCTTTGGTGTGAAAAAACAAATGTCTCCTGTGATGTGAGGGCTCAAAGATTCCCTGTCCAGACTGGATAAGCAGTCTCTATGTAATGCAGGGAAGGCACAGCTGTTGTAGGGTGCTGGCTTCCATCTGGAAAGTATTTTCCTAGCTCAGTGAGATGTGAGCCTTTGATGAGGTGAGTCAAAGAGCACCGTGTGGGTATTTTCCACTCCAGGGAATAACGCTACCTTCCAGATGGTAAATTTTAAGTACATACAAAATTAACAATATCCTTCTCAATTTGTGGCCATTGCTTCTAATAGAAGGAAGTAATAAACACAAAATTTACAGAACTACATATGCCTTTTATTTTTTATCCTGGTTTCTAAGATCTAGAGACCAACAAGCTGATGAGTACAAAGAAAAAGAGCAGAGAAACTAGTTCTAATAAAATAAAAATTATGTTTCATCCTTATAGCAACATGAATCTAACACTAATCAATGTGTTTTTAGAGGTTAGGCTGTGGGTTAGGTGCTTTGTACCATGGCTCATCTCTTTTCCTCTTTACAACCACTATGTAAGGAAAGTATCATTGCCTTTTTTTTTTCCCCCAGACAAGGACACAGACTTAGTGAGACTAAGTAACCTAGATCATACAACTAATAAGTGGAAGGACCATTTATTATGCCTTTCTGACTCTAATGCTTAGGCCCCAGAGGGAGTATGAAAACAGAACACTGCTTAGAGGCTAAGTATGTGTTATGTGACCAGCTCTACTGATATCAAACAGTGTCTGACTCCAGGGCAGAGAAGAGAGGAGATTAAAGAAATCACTTGTTAAAATGTGATGGCCAATGGGGATAGAACAGTCACGGTTTAGAGTATTCCAAAGTAACTCTGTAGATCCCTGGCTTATAGTTATTTCTAATTTTGTTTCAACAAGAATTTACGTTGCACACATCTTGAGGCTGACCACTGCGCATCAATGAGCCAGTTAGCTGGGAGCAAGATTAGTGACACACGCAGCATAGGCACTTCAGAATAGTTTGTCATTCTCCTCTAGTCACTGCTGTGATCAGTAACTCTCAAGAAATGACAAACTTAGTTTCCTGTTGAAAAGCAGCTTAGAAAACAAAGCCACTTACCCATCCTCATTATGGTACTACAGAGAAAATTAAGTAGCCTAAGAATGTGACAGTTCTTGGCCGTAAAAAAGCAAACAAAATAAACCTCTCAATAACTGACTTCCATTTGGCAGATCTTAAGGGATTAGTTCCAGTTTACAGGGGCTAGCACAGAAACAATGATGTTTCTTATGCTATAACCCTCATGAATATCAAGATTACATAGGCTGTGGATATCTACATGCAAATAATGAATGTGGACCCCCTAACTGAAACCATATACAAAATATAACTCAAAATGGATAAAAGACCATGTAAGAGTGTATATTATAAAGTAAGAGTGAATATTATAAATAAAAATCTCAGAATAAAACGTAGGTACAAATCTTAGTGATGTTAGATTAGGCAATGACTTTTGGGATATGACCACAAAAGCAATGACAGGAAAAATAAATAAATTGGACTTCAGCAAAATTTGAAACTTTTTTGCACCAAAGGACATTACAAAGACAATGAAAAGACAACTCACAGAACAGAGGAAAGTACTTGTGAATCATAGATGTGATAAGGGTCTTGTATCCATAATACACAAAGAACACTTACCACACAACAGTAGAAAAACATATAACACAATTTAAAAGTCATCAAAGGCTTTGAATGAACATTTCTCCAAAGAAGATATGCAAAAGGCCAATAACACAAAGATGTTCAACATCACCAATCATTAGAAAAATTCAAGTCAAAACCACAATGCCATACTGCTGAATACCACTAGAATGACGACGACGACAAGGACGATGGTGATGATGACAGTAATGACTGTTGTCAAGGATGTGGGGAAACTGTAACTGTCCTACACTGCTAGTGCTAATGGAAATGGTGCAGTCACTGTAGGAAACAGCTTGACAATTCCCTAAAAAGCTGAACAAAAAGTTATTGTATTAACTAAGCAACTCTACTCGGTAATAGAATCTGACTCTGTTTTTTGATGACAGCTTTTAAGTCTTAACCTCTGTACCCCAAGTCTCGATAAATGGATAAAGAGGCATGACTATTCTCTCTTTTGAGAACTCCCAGCACTACTGGGAGATTCAAACTACTCATCCTTCTTCCCTTCTGTGGAAACCATCATCTTGGCTCCACTTCCTAACCATAATCAAACCCCCAAACCTTTTATCTCTCTTTAGCAATATTTGGACCAGCTTGAGAGCTCTGCCCTGCTCTTCCTAGAAAGCCTCATTATAATGAAACTTCTTATATCTTCTCAGTATGTGTGTTGCATTATCAGTCTTGATATGCAAACCAAATTTTGGGTGGGTGGTGTCCATCCCATTCTACATGCTGACCACAGCATACCCCAGTGTACGCCCAAGAGAACTGAAAGCACATGTTCATACAAAACTTGCACATGAATATTCACAGCTGTATTACTCATAATGGCCAAAAAAGTTAAAAAAAAAAAATGTCCAGCAACTGAGGAATACACAATCAAAATGTAGGATATTCACACAATGGAGAATTAGACATAAAAAGGAATGAAGTTCTGGTACACAACATGTCACGAATAAACTTTAAAACATTATACTAAGTGGAAGAAACCAGTCACAAAAAGTTGTATGCTACATGATTCCATTTATCTGAAGTGTTGAGAATAGGCAACTCCGTACAGACAGAAAGTGGATTAGTGTTTGTCAGGAGCTGGGAAGATGGGAGTAATAAGGAGTGGCTGCCTCATGGGTTTGGGGTTTTTTGGGGGTGATAAAAATGTTCTCAAATTAGATATGGTAATGGTTGTGAATATATTAAAAACCACCAAACTACACGTGTTAAAACAATCAATTTCCTATTTTGTGAATTATACGTCAACGAAAAATAACATTTTTTTTTTTTTTTTAGTTAAGAGAGATTACCCAGGTTTATCTCCTGCAAGCAGAGCATTGGTAATCCCACACCTTACTCAAAATAACGCTTATTAATCACAGAATTCAAATCCAGTTCCCTGTAATTTTTGTCAGGATGGTATATAATCAAACTCAATCCTTATCTGTTTTTATTTTTCACTACTCCTCCAGACCTCTTATGTTCCAGAAAAACCAAACTTGCCCAGACTGCCTTTGTTGTCTACCTTTCTTGTGTGTCCCTCTACTTAGGATGTATCTATCTTTGATCTTTGAGTCCTTTGTCTTTCGAGGTCAAATTCTAAAACTAACCTCCATGTCCTCTGTAGGGTTCTTCTCCCCTTTCTGATCTCCCAACGCATTTTATCAATAGATCTCTCACACGGTACATTCCCCTCTCAACTTTGTACTGAGACTTATTTTTGTCACTGTCATTACTTTCCTTCTTCATGCTAAAATTCTTGGAAGGAAAAAAATCCCTGGCAGCAAAGCAAAATAAATACTTTCCTTAACCTTCTCTTTTTTTAGATGTAGATACTAAAAACAAACGTACTCATGAAAAGGTAAGTGAGTGAGGTGAATAAATTGCAATCTGAATAAGCTAGCAAAGTGTGCTGGGAATGGGGAGAAGGGAAATGTTCTGCCTAAGACTTACAGTTTAGCTTTAATTCCTCTTTCATTTATTTTTTTCACTTTGAAATAGTTCTTTCTGAAAATTTCTAGCATTTCTTATATGATGGTTAATAAGTTATCTGGAGACATTTTGCCTTTTTATTCATCTCAGAAAGCCCTATGGTATCATTTTGTGATGAGTACAGATTTATAGTAAGGATTTAAAATCTTGAACTTTTGTTCCTTCACACTGTACATATTAATCAAGTACCTTCCATGTGTTAGACGTTGTACTGGGTGCCATGGGCACTACAGTGAACTCTGCACGGGGAATATGGATCCTGCTGGGGGAAGAATACCCCAGGCAGAGGAATTAAGTCCAAAGCCCTAAAAACAGAAAAGTGCTTGGCTTGCTGGATCAGAAATAAAGAAGCTGGAATGACTGAAGAATTGCAAGCAATAGGGAGACATTTTGCAATGAGTTTGGAGAGTTGGCTGCTGTATTACACAGGGTTTGGTAGGCCTTTGTAGGGAGTATAAGTTCTATGCTAAGAGCAATGGGAATCCATTGAAGGGATTGAAGTAGTGACAGACCCAGAGTCAATCTAGCCTTTGGAAAATTAATTCTGTTAACTCAATATGCTGCTATGTAGGTTTTGCTCTGGTTAGAAGCAAAAGTGGAATCAGAGAGAATGGTTGGTAGGATGTTATTGTATTAATTCAGGTGAGCGATAATGGTGGCTTGGACCAAATGGAAGTACAGAAGTGTACAGATACAAGATGAATTTTGTATTTAGAAGTAATAGAACTTCTGTGTCATTTACTAACATGGAAAAATGCTCTTTGCTGGTCGTTAACATAATGTTTCTGTGGCTCTGAATAGTATTGCAGACACTAAGACTGGGAACCCAGAGATCTGGATGGTGGCTTTTAACGACAGATAGGTTATAAGTGCATTGTGGAAGATTCCAGAAGGCATGGACTTTGTCTTGCTGCACTATCCAGTATCCATAACAATGTTTGGTATACAGTTGACACTTAATAAGCCTTTAATGAATAGAACAGAATTTACCAATGACCCATAACAGCATGATTAACTCATCCGACAGGATATGGGATTAACTCATTGGATGGTATACTCTATTATCTGAGGGCAAACAGTAATTTATAGGTTTATTTTTACCATCTTCTCTGATAACTCCAAATGCACTTATATTAGCAGTTAGTATCAGGGAGGCATCACAGTACAGAGGGGATGCAGTATTTGGAATCAGAACTAACTAATTTTGAATAATAATTTCATCACTTACTATCTCTGTGGCCATGAAAAATTTACTAAACCTCTCTCAGCTTGTGTATCCAACTGAAAATTGAATATACTATGACATTCCTTGAACATATATAGTGAGACCCGATTGCACATAAATATATGAAAAATATCAAGTATAGTGGCACTCAAGAAATGACAGTTCTTAAAAGGAGTTCTAGAGTCCTTGCCTACCTTGAAATTGGCAACCAAAGAATTACATCCAGACTTATTTAAGGTGATATTTCCTCTAAGAAAATGTCTCACAGAGTGTGAGCCTTTGACTACAACTCATTAGACTCCCCCTGAGAGTCCGTAATGGTTTTACATTCTACAGCTTCTCCCAGCTGAATGATTAGGAATCTCTGAGACTCTTCTTTACACCAAACAGAGTTCTAACCTCCCACAAAATGTTATGCACCCTGAAGCTTGAGACTATGGTTTCCTGAGCTCTTGATAAAAATCTGTGTCCTCAGTTCCAAAAGTTCTCTATTGCTCTGCCTCATAAAGATCTCTTGGAATAGTTAATGTGTAAATGTTGGTGATTTTACTGATAGAGATCATCTTCCACTAGTTAGTTGTACTTCCTTGCATGTTTGGATTGCAAAGAAGTGAACAATGATACGATAGCAAGTCTTTTATACATTATTATTAGCCTGACCAAATCCAATTCCCATTCATACAGAAATGGAACAAAGGTAATTCCGCTTTTAGTCTAACTTCTAAACTGCTATAGCGATCACATGATTCACCCAACTACTTCTATCACGAAGAGTTCAGCTTATCAAAGAGCACATCTGGAAGTCAGCCCCTCCAAGAGTCTCAGGGCCAAAAAAAAAAAAAAAAAAATCAATTATAGTTTAATAACCTGTTTTGTTTTTTAAACAAAAACTTTAACTGACCCCTATAATGCCTTCCCGATTCATGCTCTCCAAAGATTGCCTGAATTCCACTCTTCCACTCTTTCTCTTATGATGACTGGCTTTTAGATGCTTTGATTCTGTGATTCTACCTCTTCTTTTCTCCCAGGAGAGTTTTTCTAGCTGTGTTTCTCTTGCCTGCCTGGACCTCTTTGTTAATTTTCCCCTTCTTTTTCTCATTCATTCTAAACCACTAGCCTCTTCATCACTGAATCTTTCTACTCTTTCTTTGCCTTAGGCCAATAGCATAACATGCTCTCCCATCCAATATAAGACATTAAAAGCAAAGGAAGATAGATTACCCTTTAAAAGATTATCATATACTAATTGTACCTCAATAAGGTTTTTCTAAATTATCATATTCCATAGAAACAAAGGAAATCATAATCAATTAAACCACTTTCTATCCCCAGCACCTTTATTTAAATCCTCCAGGTTCTGCTTTATAATGGGAGGATCATCAGAAACCATGTATACCTGGGAGAAGACATTGTCTCTGAGCACGTTCGCAGCCTTTCTCTCTTTACCCATTACTATAAGTAATACAATAATTAAAAGGGTGAAAAGAAGGAGAAGGGAGAAGTCCGAAGAAATATTACTTCCTCTGTTTAAAAGGCATTGCTTAAAATTCTGTAAAACTACGAGGAAGACGATTCCTTCACAGAAAAACTTTGGGGCGAAATCCTGACTGAGTTCAAGTGGAAAAAACAAAACAAAACGAAACTTTTCTCAGTTAGAGTCACACATTCTCTTATCTAAACTTGTCATCTACATAAGGAAACTTGATGGCCAAAGACCTTAGAGCCAAATTCAGTGCCCTACTTTCTGCTCATTTCTTTCCGGCATCTGCTATCGTCTATTCCATCTGCTTCCTTTAATGGTCTCTGTTTAATTTCATATCTACAAGTTTCATTTTGCTCCATATTTAAGTTATAAATCTAGTTAATTTCTTTAGGAGTTAAGCATGTTAAACTTCTTAAATTATTAAAGAAAAAAATCTCATTTCTACACTACAATAATTCTCAAATGCCCATCTGAAAAATGGTGAAGAGCAGGGTCGAACTTTTCACTGCTCTGTAGTGAAAAGAGAAAAACAAAAATCTGTAGTTTTTAAATAAAAGCATAGTTGTTAAAAAGGAATATTCATTATTCTGAGATTTTGTCTTTACTCTTTAGTTGGTATTTGATCATTCTGTTTAAAAAATTATATTAGTTTTTTGTTTTACCTTTATATATTTTTAGTGAAATAAAAAGTTGGCAGTCCTATATCATTTCCTCATTGTTCCTTTCTTTCTTTTTTTTTTTTTTCCTCTCTCCCCTCAACCAAATTTTACTATCCATGAAGCCGAATTCTAGGACGCCTGGGTGGCTCAGTCGTTAAGCGTCTGCCTTCGGCTCATGACCCCAGGGTTCTGGGATCGAGCCCCGCATCAGGCTCCCTGCTCAGAGGGAAGCCTGCTTCTCCCTTTCCCACTTCTGCTTGCGCTCCCTCTCTCGCTGTCTCTCTCTGTCAAATAAATAAATAAAAACCTTAAAGAAAAAAAAAAAAGAAGCCTAATTCTAGGCACCACTAGAAACACACACTTTGGATTGAAAATTTGCCCCTCTGAAAATCAAGCAACAGGTTTCTTGGCTCAATTGCCTCAAAGCCACAAACCAGGCAAGGGCCACTGACTGTCATTTCATGGACACGTGTGGCCGAAGACTGCAGGATGACCCCCAGTTGCCCCATCTCCAGGTACACACACCCTTGTGTCACCACCGCCCCCCCCCCCTTGAGTATGGGCAGGACTAAAAGTTTGCTCCTAATCAATATATTATGGCAAAAGGGACAGGACGTCACTCCCCTGATTTCATTATGTAAGATTAAATGCCCCTCTTGCTAGGACACTCTCCCTTGCTGACTTTGACGGAGGAAGTGGCCATTCATGGAGAGGTCCACGTGGCAAGGAAGGAACTGAGGGCAGCCTCTGGCCGACAGCACAAAATTGAGACCCTCAGCCCTAGAAGATGTAAAGAACTGAATTCTGCCAATAACAGTGTGAGCTTTGAGGAGGACCCTTCCTCAGCCAAAGCCATATTAAACTCCAGACCTAGCTGATGCCTTTCTTGCATCCTTGTGAAACTCTGAAGCAGAAGATACAGCTAAACCAAGCCTGGAGTCCTGACCCAGAAAAATGGTGAAGTAATAAATGCATGTTTTCTAAACCGCTCAGTTTGTGGCAATCTCGTCATACAGTAAGAGATTACTAATGCAAGTAGAAACTGAATGAACTACACCGATTTGGAAAGCCCTGAAAAAGTTCTAGACTGGAAAGTATTGGGTTACTCAACTTAATAAAAGTCTGTGTTGAGGTGATTTTAAAAGGAGTTAATATGTTTCTTGTCTTCTTTTTCCTATTTAAAATGTTCAAGTCTTCACAGTCGTAATGATTTTAACTCAAAAGAATATTTAGTGTATTTTAACTGAAACAATTTTTAGCACAATAATTTCCACTTGTCTCCTGGGTTGAGGGAAATACTTCGGCAACCCTAGCGTTAGGGAGTTCTAGAACTTAATTGTCATGTTAAGTCATTTGGACTGTTCACTGAGTCATATATTAGCATGACTGGAACTACTCATTAGTTAAGATCAGAACAGTCATCAGACAAAAATGCGTGATCACAATTATGAGTTGCTAATCCAGTTTTGAATCACACATCTGAATCAAATCTCTTCCTATGCATTTTCTGATCCTCATTTGTTTTGGAACTCCTATGAACATGACTGATTATTCACCCCCAGTTACCCATCCCCTCATATTGACTTTTGACTGGTAAAGAAAGGAAAGCTATTATTTCTTACATTTTGGGGATGAATAATATTGCAATTCTCTGTAGAGAAAGAGATTCAATTCAATTTGATTAACATTTACCAGGCAACTTATAACTACATGGGAGGGAAGGTAGAAAACTGAACAGAGAGTATAAAACTGGCTCCCTATCCAACGGAAGACATCCAGAGAAGGGAGTTTTCAAGGAACGTGATTTTTTTTTTCCCTGGTTCCTTAACAAATAAGTCAAAGCCCTTTGAAAAAGCTAAATGTCCAGTGGTGGTGTTGGAAGATACTCAAATGTCACTATTTCTCACGTCTCCACACTAGCATACAAGACCAAAGTTGCTGATTAAAATATGATGTGAAGAAACTGTTCCATTTTCAGTCCAAAGCCCTAAATAACCTCTGGTTTTAACTTATACGCAATCGTCTCCCATCAAATCAATTAAAGTTATTTGATTGAATGCCTCTTCCTCTTTACTTTCTAATAGATAATTTGAATCTCTACTGTTTTGTTTTTGTTTAATATTTACTGTTTTAATCAAGGCCACTTTCTAATCTATAAGTAAAGGAACCAAACTAAAGTATTTCTCAGAAGACATATGATATGGGGTGACTTTCTTTATCTGTCAAGATGCATAAAGAATAGCAACATAAAACATACTTTGCAGAAGACTGAAAAGCTGCAGAAAAGCCCAATTAAAGAACCACTTTAAGGGAATGTGGAGTTGGTGTTTTTTCTACTGTAATTTGGAAAGCGACTTGTCTTTTGGATTGATTGATTCATCTGGGAGGGAAGCCTGCCTTTTGGGATCAACAATGTGACTCCGTTAAATTTAACTCCACAAAACATATGGTTATCTTTTACATGCTGAGCCCTACGCTGAACACGAGGGATGTGGCCGTGGACAGACGTGCAGGGTTCCTGTCCTGTGGAGTGTAATCTTCAGAAGGAAGGCAGATATTAAAATAATCACAAGTGTGAAGAGTGTTGTAAAAAGAGAAACACAAGGTATCATGGGAGCATGTTGGAAGGATATGTCACATGCTCTCCTGTGTGAGGGAAACCCCACATGGGCATTGTGAATTTTGTTCCTTTACTAAAAATGATGTTAATGTAGGTACCATCCCAAAGAGAAGGCTTCCTGTGTTCACCACTAGACTTCCCATGTGCCATCAGCAGAGAGTGAACATAGTGTTTTAGTCCAGGCCTTATTTTGGGGAATCAAACTGGTCTCTTACCCCTTCTTAATTGTTGTCACTCTCCACCCCAGCCAGTTCTTGTAGGCGTGGGACCATTAAACTGAACTGTAGGTCACCTGAGTGAGGAGCTACTGTAGATGAGAAAACTGCAAATACAAAGCATGGAAAAAGTTTAGTTTTGCCTACTTGGATGGATGTTTTAAAATCGGGGTCAGAGTCAGGGACTGTTGCAGCTTGCAATTTTGCATTACATTTGTGTGTGTGTGGCCAAAACAGTGTAAAAGCAAAGGTATTAACAATAAATCCTGGAACCAATCTCCATGGCATGTTATCTGATCTAGCACCCAAGCACTCCTGACCATCCTCCGAAAAATCTATGATTTGATATACATTTATTCATTGAACAGATAATTGTTGTATACTTATCCTATGCCTCTTACTGTACTAGGTGCTGGGGATAGAATGGATGAAAAGAGAGACATAATCCCTGTTATCAAGGTATTTATTTTCTACAAAGGAACCATTGCTACTTGTAGGCTGGGTAAGGACCTGGGATGACATAGGCAGATTCAAGTATTATGTAAGTGAAAGAGTTTCGTCAGGTGTTATAAAGTTTTCTTCAGGCCTAAAGATTCTATAATTCCATGAAAATAAAATCAACATTGATAATAAAGTAGATATATCTTAAGTAATAATACAGAAGGAGAAACATACTTCAGTTTTCCAAGGTGATTGGAAATACCCCAGATTTGACTCAGGATACCTTCTTGTTATCAATACATTCCTTTGGTGCTTTGAGAGTATTACACAGAAATTAAGTCTTGAATTACACAGTTTCCTATGGGGAGAAATTAATCTGTCATGTGACTAGATGCTCTGATTGCCTTATTGTCTTTTCCTTCATGTGATGAAAGTTTCTGTTACATATTTCAGTGCAAGTGCATTCTTTCTTTTATTGCTTGACCACCAAAACTTTTCCCAAAGGAATAAATAAAAATTTATTGCATTAAATCCAGGAAACCACTCTGCTAGGTACTGTGGAAATATAAGGATAAACAGAAATCCGGGGTCCCTGCCCTCCAGGAATTTAAAATATTATGGGCAACACCCAATATTGGGTTAAATAATTTCCTTACAAAACCATACGTGCCCAGAACCTCAGAATGTAACTTGGTTTGAATGTGACAGTCTTTGTGCATGTCACTAATTAAGATGAAGTCATGCTGGCTTTGGATGGGCCATAATCCAATGGCTGGTGCTCTTACAAGAGAAAACAGAGGTACACACACACACCCATCCCCCCCCCACACACACACAAAGAGGGCAGATGGCCATGTGAATACAGAGGCAGAGATTAGAAGGCTACTGTTATAAACCATGGAACTCCAAGGATTGTTGGCAACCACCAGAAGTTGGGAAAAGGCAAGAAAGGATCCTCCCCCAGAGCCTTCAGAGAAGGATCAAAAACCTGCTGACATCTGACTTTGGACTTCGAGCCTCTAAAACTATGAGATAATAAATCCATCATTTTAAACCATCCAAGTGTGTGGTAATTTGTTATGATGCCCCAAGAAAACTAACAGACAACCCACAGCAATAGTTTAAAGCAGAATATCTTTCCATACATAAGAGGTCAGCAAAAGGGAATTAATCCTTGATGAGCAGCATCTGTGCTGTGGCAGGGAGGAGGCCAGGCACAGAATTTCAACAATCCTGTGAAGTCAACATTTCCCAGTGTTGCATGAGAGATAGCGTACCTTTATTATTTACTCAGTAAATAATACTAGTAGGCATTGTTCTCAGGGATAGGGTTATAAGATTAAATACACTAAATACGATCCTTGCCTTAACTGAGCTAAGGATCTAGTTGAGAGTGCAAGAGACACATAATCACCAAGTAAGCAGCAAATAAAGATTCTTTCTTTTAGGGATCAGTGCTAAGGGGCAAATCAAGGAATATGATATGGAGTGATGGAGAACAGGCTCTAGCTCTGTGAGCAGGCATGACAGATAGAATGGCCAGGAATGGCCCCTTGAAATAAGCCCCTTAAAGCATGAGAGGAGCTGTCATTTTGAAGACCTATGGAGGAATGCTCCAATTAGAGAAGAAAGGGAGGGGAAAGGCCCTGAAGAGAGGTTAATCTTGGTACATTTTAGAAACAGAAAGATGGCCCGGGTGGCCCAGTGGACTAAATGAAAAGAGAATAGTGTCCAATGAGGTGAGAGAATTAGTCAGGAAATGGCTTTGGAAGCCAAGATAAGGAGCTTGGTTTCTTTTTAATGCTATTAATGACCACGTGCAGAGGAGTGACATGATCAGAATTACATTTCAAAAGACTGCTCTGGATGCCATGTTGAGAATGATCTAGGAAAGATCAACCATGTGATGGTAAGTGGTAGAAGAGCAGCTGCTACCTTGGGTTAGAGTCACGGCTATGGCCATGGCGGGGGGGTACAGGTGGAATTGGAAGCTCCACACCATACAGTTAAAAAGACAAGTCTGATGTATACCCAGCTGGCTCTAATTCCTAAATCTTTTGCTTTCTCTACATGCCTAAGGAAAGCTCTGGGGGGGAAAAAAGTGTTTCATAATTCTCAGTTGTTTGAACCACCTAAAACTGTTTTGTTTCTTTACTAATTCACCCAGAGAGGCACCCAACATGCTGTAATGTAACACTCATTATGCATGCTGACAATGCTGTAGTTCAGTGTTAAATAATATCATTAGTTCTTGATACATGAGAATATCTATTTATTCAAACTCAATTCTTCAGGCTTAGGACAAAACCCCTCTTCTCTATTAAGCCTTCACTAAATTCCTATATTCCAACTGTTTTGGTTCAATGTGTGTCTTTGAAATGTAAAATAGCCTGTTTGTGTCTGATAAATGGGAAATGGTAGCAATATAAGGAAAAGTAATATTGGTCCATACGTGATTCTTCCTGGCATCCTCATATTTGGCAGAGTACAATGGCATAGCTGAATGTAGTAATGGAGGAATATAGTACTGCTAAAATGCCTGTTTATTCCTCCTGCTTCCTCTTGGCTTAGTTGACCACATGTTCTGGCTTGGAAGTGCTTACTATGTAACTCTCCCTGATCTTTATTCAGTTTTCCTTAGTCTCCATAACTGCACAGCCTCGCTTTTCCTTCTATCTCATTCTATCAAACAACCCCCTCAAACCCTCCACCTTCCTGCATGCTCAAAGTCAAGTGTAAAGTTCTATATTTCCTGTCACATTTATCGAATAGAAATCCAACATATTGTAACTATTCTGGTAACTTTTATTAAGATTTTTATGGTCTTTATTAAGTACTTTGATTATAGAATTGTGGCCTTTAGTTCTATGGTGAACATGTGTTAGCTCCCCAAAAATACACTGTGAGTTTCTAGATCTTTAAGTAAAAAATGGATTGTATCATATTTATTTTGTAATTCTCACCATTTCATCCCCTCCCTCCCTTGCTCACCCTCGGTGCCAACCTGGTAGAGTACTGAGCATATAATAAGGGTTGTAAGAATATTTATTAAATGGAATTAACTAGTCTTGTGCCCAACATACATTCTCATAATAAAGGAGACCCATAGTATCTTGCTTTGTTTTGGTAATTAAAGTTTTGCAGGATATGTGAACACCTTCTCCCCTGGGATTTAATATTATTAATATTAAAAAAAAACACTGGGGCGACTGGGTGGCTCAGTCTGTTAAGCGCCTGACTCTTAATCTCAAGCTCAGTTCTTGATCTCAGGGTCATGAGTTCAAGCCGTACACTGGGCTCCACTTAAAGAAATAAATAAAAGTATTATTTCACACTGTGAAATAAAATAATATTTAAAATATTACTAGAATATTTCAATCAGCAGTCATTTATAATAAATTGTTAAGATTTTCTTTGACCTCAGTCCAATGTCTTAAAAATGTATTATTTAGATTTTAAAAAGAAACTTCACAAGATCAAGAATACTAGAATGCTAACAAGTAAAACCTCTCTTCCTTAAGAGTCAATACGTTTCCTAACCACAGAGGCATGAAGGATGATAGATTTATACTTAATATGTGACTCTTCTTAAAACTCCTGAATAAAATATAAACAGAGATTGCTTCCTTTTAAGGGTGCTCCTTATTCTATAACGAAATCATTTGCCTTGCCATTCTGGGCATGTAGGGATTATCTGCACCTGATTGTTCATATTAAAATAAAGTCTCCCAATTACTCCTCCTTAGCATTTACTCAGTCTTCCCCAAAGCAGAGCAAACCCTGTTTCACTTTCAACTCTTTTCTTAAATAAACAAGACATTTCATTTCCAACACTTACTGCCCTAACCACAGTCCATCAGAGGATGCAGATATTATAGGCAGAGCGTTGAGCTCAAAAGGCTTGACAAAATAATCAGTGCTTAGAGCAAATTGCCAAAAAGAACAGGGGAAATAGGCCATTTGAAATCCTTTCTGACTTACTGAAATACCAGTTTGGAATTACAGCTGGAGTTCATAGAAAGTCCTTGAAAACTCTGCCATTTAACAATCAACTCTCTGCTTGTCCATCAGCAATGACCTTCATTAAGGAGTCGCATGATTTCAAGCTCGCTACCTTGCAGGTTAAGCTTATTCCAGGCATGGTTGTCTACAAATTAGACCAACAAACAAAAGGCTTATAATGGCAGCCAATTCCCGAAACGGGCTTCAATAGACATGGAAATCCAAGTCTGGCCTTGGAGAAGAGAATGGTGCTGACTGCTCCAGATCTGTCTCCCACCTCCATCAATTGTCAATGAAGCCATGGGGAAGCCGGGTTGCAGGAGGTGTTCAGGCTCAAGAGTCACTTAGCCACAGGCTATTCTCTTTTCATTTCCTCCTTAAGAGAATCGATACCAGCAGTGAAGTTGAGAGTGACAATTGCCAAAGGCTCTCATAAGTTTTCTCAACATGTTTTCAACAACTTCAATTTCCAATAAGAAAACGCAGTTGTAATACATTCACCAGAATGTGAATAAATAATATGTGCAAGCTTTCAGGTGATAATGATAACAGGCAGGCTTTATTAAACCTCTATGATGGGCCACTCATTCTCTCTCCTTTTTTTCTTTATGACATTGCCTACCTGTAACACAAACGACATTACTGAGAAGTACTACCAATACCTACCCACCCAAGAGCTCCTTTCCTGCAACTGTCCCTTTTAATTACAAAATCAAATTTTCTGTCTCCCCTGAATCACCATCAATATGTTGTATGTTCCAGGGGCTCCTGAGTGCCTCAGTGGATTGAGCAGCAGACTCTCGATTTTGGCTCAGGTCATGACCTCAGAGTCCTAAGATTGAGTCCCATGATGGGCTCCATGTTCAGTGTGGAGTCTTTTTGAGATTCTCCATTCTCCTTCTCCCTCTCCTCCACCCTCCCTACTCGTGTGCTCTCTAAATAGATAGATAGATAAATCTTTTTAGAAATATGCTGTAAGTTCTATTAAACATATCAATACCCCCTAAAACTGTCAAAAATCTCAAATCTCTCACAATTCCACATTCCATTCCAGTCACCATCTATTCTTTTTCCACCTCTATATAGCAAAATCCTCCAAAGAGCTGTCTATGTGCATCATCTGCCCTTGGTTCCCTTACATTCTCTCTTGCATGCACTCTAATCAGGTTTTCAGCTTACAATTCTACAACTTTTGATCTTGTTAAGGACACTAGTTTACCAACTCAATGGTTAAATCTTGGTCATCGTCTTACCAAAACTTTTAGCAACTTCTGAATCAACTTTCTTGACTTGGGTTTAGGAAACCTGGTCTCTCCTGGTTCCCCCGTGTACCTGCTGCTCCATCCCAGCATCCTACCCTCTTGTCCTGCTCTCTCATCATTGAAGTGCTCTAGGGCTTAGTTTGAGGACCTCCTCTCCTCTCGCCAAACTTGTGGCTGGAAATAGCACCTATATTATTTTGATTGCCACATTGAATCTTCAGTCGGAATCTAATGCCTAAGCTTCCAATTCTGATCTTTCAGTTCCTACTCAACTTGTCTATTGGAATAGCTAACACACATCTGAAATGTAGTATATCTGAAACCAAACTTTTAATTCACCCATTGTCCCAACTTGCCTTTCTACAACAGTGCCCATTTGAGGTATTGGCAACTCCATCCTTCCAGCAGATGAAGTAAAAACAAAACAAAACAAGAAACCTTGAAAGAGCCTTTTTTGTTCCTTTCACATGCTATCCACAGTCTATAAACAATATCACAGGCTACCTTCTACATCCAGGCTATATTTCCAAAATCTGACCATTTCTCACCACCTCTATTGCTAATAGACACATGTGTACAAACCACCATTATATCTGGTCTGCATGAATGCAGTCAGCTCCTACTTCACTTCTTTGCCCCCTCCATTTATTCTCCCATACACTTAATTCTCCACTTGTCATCCAAGGTGATAGTTTTAGAATATATGTTAAGGATCATTTTTTCCCCCTATTCAAAACCCACTACCAGAGCCCCAACTCGCTAGAAATAAAATCCAACATCTTTACATGGCATAAAAGGCCCATATGTTTGGCCATAAGTTATCTCCCGCAATTCATTTCCTCCTACTACATTTTGGTTATGTAGACGAAGTCTTGTAACTGAGACTGAACACAGCTTCTGGAGAGGGTCAGATTGCTTCGTATAATACAGTTGGAGAAGTTGTTTTGGAGTTGCAGGGAGACTCCATTGTATATTTCCTAAAACAGAGCAGTATCTCCCAGAGACACAAAGGTGAGGGTAACTAGTCATGAACACAAAAGTTCAGAGTTCAGGAAGATATAAGGTGCAAGTGTGTGAAGGAAGAGATATGTTTAATACTTAATTTTAAATTGCATCACTCAACTGTTTGCCTACAGATTTAAAAAAATCTTCACAAAGTCTGGCATACAAAACAAAATGCCTTTATATATGGGTGGGTTATATGGCAAAGGCGAAAAGTTATGTTGCAATATCTGGGTCTGTAAGATCAGAAAAGAGATGCTATGTCTCTATCAGTGAGCTATTCTCCATTAGTGAACAAACACAGGGGAAAGCTCAGACCTAGGTAACTAGAAAAATGCAATTTCCACCTCTCTCCAACACTCCAGAGATACTGGGAAGGTCACTCAGTTCCCACTATCCACAAATGAGATTGGCCTTGTATCCATTTCTTTTCAAGGCATTGACCTAGTATCATTACCATCATCATCATCGTCATCATCATCACATAATGGTACTCATAATGGAAGTCATGGTGACTTCTGGTGTCCCGAGTTTGCAACTGTAACTTTCTGTTTTGTTAATACTACATCCAAAAAGATTCCAGAAGTTAACTTTAAAAGTGAGTTTATGATAAAGACAATACAGTGATGCTAAACGTTAGCAAAAATAAAAGTTTGATTGCTGATGATTCCCTTATAAGTGATTATATTACCTTCATGTAAAAATTAATACTTTTTCAATTTCAAGTATCTCCCTAATTATTCTAAGATTTTAAATTATGACATAATATTAAAATCATAAATCTATAAAAACAAAAAAGTGAGTTTACATCTGTAAACGCTACTCTGAAGCATTTACAAACAGCATTTCCAAAGAATTTTCTAAGGAACATATTATAGCTATCTCTACTCCTTTTTTCTAGGCAGAGAAACTGGGGAGAGGGGTCGAGTCAGTGATTGGTCCAAGGCAACACAGCTGCAGGCATGGGATGTCGACCCAAACATCATTGTTCTATCAACAATACCTTGCCCTCAAAATTTCTAGAAAATGATCATCATCACCAATTAAGGCTAAAAAAGGAACTGCTTGATTCTCTGTTCTTGTTTGAGCTTTGGAATGGACAAATGTCTTTGAGACATTTAGAGGTACATTTCTCATTGCCCCCATTTTTTTTCATGGCCAAACACTTCTAAATTATGTTTTAGTTGCCTGCCTAGGCAAAAATGTGATAACTTCCAAAGCTCTGCATTGTTCCATCTGAATAGCACATTATTTACGACGTCTGTGAGGCAGCCATAAATGAATACTCTTCTGAGTGCCTTGGACACCGTTGCATTTTCTGAGGATTCCTGAAGGTAGTAATCATCTCCTAAAATGAAACTAGAGGTCAAATCATCAGACCCTGAGCTTATTTGGAGAGTCATAAAAAAAGATACATGATTACCTCTGAATTACTGTATCCATCAATCAAGTTTTTTAAGTGGGAAGTTGCAATTAGCCATAAAGTGCATCATTAATTCAAATGTGTCACAAAAAAGCAAGACGGTGACCTCTGAACCAGAATGCATGTGAGGAATCCCATATGAAACAGACTGCACTTAAAACTGCATTATTTTAGTGGAGTCAATGGACCTTTCCATGGAAATATAGAAGGTAATTGTTTTAATTTTACAGAGACAAGAAGGCACTGAATGAAAAGGTCCCACAAGAATGCAGCAGAAAGTCCATCCTCACCCAGCCCTCTTCACCTCAAGCCACCACATCAGAGCATCAGGATTCTTTGCTGGCTGCAAAAGGCATGTGTATTTGAGGAGTTGTTTCTGCCCACTGAGCTTCCAGCCCTCTCTTCAGCACATCCCACAGAGTAAGAAGAACCATCTTGGTTTCAATTCATCTTATTACCTAACTATTGTAAGGAGACTTCAGCTTAAAATAATAAGTGCCAAAGGGTTTTAAACCATTGTGATTCTCAATGTTTTTCATGGAAATAAAGTTGCACTTAATAGGCTTATGAAGAATAAAATAAAGCAATAAACAAAGTGTTTTCACACACACACACACACACACACACACACCCCATAGCATATAGGTTCATAATTTTACACTATTTCTTCTGAAGCTAAGGCACACAAAAGTAACCGTAGAACATGTCATTATAATTCAGCCAAGCTACCAGCTACTACTCAGTGTTAATTATGCATAAAAACCAAAGGGTGTTATTTATGGCTGCTCTGGGATAGATGTATTTATTCTGTACAGTCAGGGCCTCCCTATGGGCAGCTGTTTCATCAGTGTTCATTGAATTTAAAAGGCACTCTCCAGATTTATTTCAGGTGGGGGCCTCTGAACCCAAGGGCCACCTTGATTGAACTGGTCTCAACGGTCGCTTGTCTCATCCCCTGAGAAGCTGCTGGCTTTGAGCTTGATTAGGCTCTGATTGATGTGTGCACCTTAAATCAGCTCCCAGGAAGTCCATGAAGAATGAAATGCCACAAAGCTGCATGAGCTCAGATAAATCCATACAGTGGAATCAGCTCTGATGGAGACTCATCTCAGAGGCATGGTACCTAGGGATGTTGACCAGTAGGTCAGACCATTCTCCTGGGTGGTTTCTAAATTTGCAGTCGGAACAACATTATCACAAAGCTAGACACTGGTGCAGGGATTAGCAGCACTTGGTATAGCTGACCCGGAATGATATTAGAGACAGCAGTGCCTGCCCACCTACCACTCCCAATACGGCTGTAACTCCCATGCCCTTCCTTTTCTAGAGAGAGTTCAATCTTATAGAAACTTCCTATTGATTGAGTAGTGACTTTGTGCCAAGCATGGAGCTGTGCTTTATACAAAACACCACTGGATTCTCACAATGACATGAAAAACAAACAGGGATTATCACCATCATTGTCGCAATGAGGAAAAGAAAATGAAATAATGTGTCCAAGGTCACATAACTAGCAAGCGGCTTAGCAAGCAAGTCAATGCAGGCGAGTCTGCTCCAAAGTTTGTGCTCTTACCTGCTTTATATATTCCTTCCCTGTTTACCCTTTGTGTTACTCTTTTGCTCTTTCTTCTTTGGTTTTCATATTCTGATATGGTTTCTTGTCATTTTTTTCCCCTTCCCCTTTGACCTATTGCTGATTTTCTCCACCCCCTTCTCCCATTAAATCTTCTCCTTGAACCACAGGTCTCAAAAAATAGCTAGGTTAGGTGCTTATTATAGTGATAATATGTTTGAACAAAAGATAAAATCCCTTTTCACCAATGAGTGGTTTGGCTGCTAAATTATATGTTTTCCCTTTCGAATACAAAATGCCCACACCTCGTGTCTCAGAGCATCAAAATCAAACAATGCATGAGAGAAAAGTCACATTGGCTTACCGATGCTGGGTCACTTTTTTCACCAGTTGTGCAAGATATAAAGAAAGATAACCTGAAAAAAATTTTAAATACAATAACTATTTAGTAGTCTACGAAGAAAATCTTAAAGATTTGATGAAAATCTGAAAAAAAAATTCTAGCTACCCCACGAAGTGCTATTTATCTGATTGTGTTCATCACTTTATTGTTCAACCTGTAATTGCAACATCAGGAAGAGAAATATTTTATAGAAAGTTGTCAAGTGCAATTTACATATCCACTAGCAGGTAAGTGGGAAATTATTTATCAAGGGAATCATGATCGGCACCTTTCTTATAAAAAACCAAGCTTAGAGATGATGAAATGTGATTAAGAATGTAGCACAGATCAAAAACCTCTCACTGACTTTCTTCACTTACCCACACTCATCAGCCTGCCCAGAGCTGTGCTTCCCTCTCATACACATCTAGGGAATCCTGCTGCATCCTCAGTCACTAAAATGAGGCAGCTGTGAAAGAAGATACACTCTCTATCATATTTTGAATTTATTCCAGAACCACCATGATGGCAAAAGGGGACTTTCGTCTGGAGGGGTGGTAGTCAATATGTAACCTGTGAACAAGGAATGATTACACTGGCAGGTTCCAAAGCATTGGACAATATGGACGTTGTAGAGACCCTAAGGGTACCAGAATTTGGACAGGCCATATTAAAGCAGAGATAATAGCCACATTTTTCCTACTTGCCTATTGTGACAAGATGGCAAGAGAGATTATAGATGATCCAACTTTGGAATGGTATGATGTACGCCAGGGGAAAAATGTACAAGAATAAAATATGTACTTTCATTCAGTGACTCTGTAGAGAATATCTAAATTTGCAAGACTCCATTTTCTCATGTGTTTTTGATGTTCGCAAAATTGTAAACTCCTGAATTATGTGCCCACATTTTCTTCGTGCAAACCTCTCTAGTATGCAATGCAATAACTCACATATTAATTGATATCTGTTGAATAACATTTTCAAAAGGAAAACATAGGGCTTGATGTGAGCTCATGCCTGTAGGGACTCCGTGAGTTGCCAAGGAAAGAACATTATCAAGGGATCTTATCAGGAAAAGAAACAGTGGAATCAGTAACAGCAAAAAGAGAATTAACCCGTTCTAAATGTGAACTAAAAACACACACCATCTGGTGTTGTGATTGAGAAAAAGAACTCTGGAGTCAAAGTGGTCTGGTTTCAAACACTGGCTCTTCTTATTACTAGCTGTGTGATCTCAGGCAAATTACTTAATCTCTCTGAGCCTGTCCTTGGCTATATCTTAAAGACACAAACAGTTCCTGTCTCTGAAAGATGTTGAGAGGATTAAAAATCCTCTATTATATTAGTGTTAAACATATTGCCTGGCAAGCATGCTTAATATCACTGTTTTATTTCTGCTGTTGATACTTCCGCCCTCCCTCTACCTAAATGTTACACGATCCAAAATCAAGTCTTTTTCGAATTTACTTCTAGCTTAAAAATCAAAACAAACTTATCCTTTGTTTTAACCCTCAGTTGAGTAATTAAAACCTAATTTTTTGAAAGTTTATTTAGAATTCCATGTCAAAATGCTTAGCATACTGTGAATAGTAGTTAGAAGACAAAGTCCTGATACTAGCAAAGATCAACTCAGGCACTTTATTTGCATGTATAACACCCAGACTTTAGCTTACAAGTTTAGTTGTGACACTTTTAATTTTCAAGCTAGTGAAGCACAAGAGTTGGGTATTTCCATATGCACAAAGGTAAATCAAGGTATCTATCCTATGCTCAAGAATGAGAATGATAGGGGCGCCTGGGTGGCACAGCGGTTAAGCATCTGCCTTCGGCTCAGGGCGTGATCCGGGCATTCCGGGATCGAGCCCCACATCAGGCTCTTCTGCTAGGAGCCTGCTTCTTCCTCTCCCACTCCCCCTGCTTGTGTTCCCTCTCTCGCTGGCTGTCTCTATCTCTGTCAAATAAATAAATAAAATCTTTAAAAAAAAAAAAAAAGAATGAGAATGACAAATACATTCTTAATTTTCAACTCCTCTTGAGCATTGATAAATATTTAGACCAGGAAAAAAGTAAATGTCACATCATCTTCATCCTGGGCTCGCATACTCGGCTGCTCAAGCCAATCTCTTTGGGACTTTTGAAAAAAATATAGACTCCATAACTCCTCTTTGCCTTTTTTTTATGTAAGCCTATCAGCCCTGAAGTAGTAGTAGGAGAAGTAGTAATGGTGGTGGTGGTTTCAAGAGTAAGAGTTAATATGATGGAGTGCTTGCTGTATGCCATGCATTCTTCTAAAATCTTTATATGCACTTTCTCAGATCATCTTCACCACAGTGAGGTCAGCTTATCACAACCAGAAAGGTAAGACTCGCCAATCAATACAGTAGGAAGTGACCGAGTAGTTCCAAGTCTTTGGTATAGAAGATAGACTATGGGACATCGTAACATGTATTGTATCCACTGACAAAACAGTACTGTTATATTTTTTATCTTTTTTTTTAAAGATGGATGTTATTTTTCACACATCTCTAATATTAGTAAGCATCTTCCCATCAACTGTGTCATAAAATTATAATTGGCATTTTCTTTCCCCAGAGATTCAAAAAGTAATAGTGCATCTTAAATTGATGGTGTCTTACTTTATATAAAATATAGTATTAACTTAGTAACATTTTGAAATTTTAAATAAGTAACATGTTCTACAAGCATTTAACAAGCAGTAATATATTTATGTGTAGGATATTTAGTCTGTCTATATATGATAGTTGGTGGTGTATAAGTCACAAAACTTTCACCATAACTCTGAGCACCCAGAGTTTGCAAAATATTGAGAACCATTTATTTAGTAGGAATTTCACCAGACTTTAAGGAGTAGGATTCTACACCCAAGAGGGCCAATAGTAAGTAGTGTTGCCCAGAAACAGTCACTCCCATCTTTGTGTTCATTTTGTTTAGAGGATATTTAAACATCATTTCTTAAATCTATGATTCCATGTTCTTTTGTTCTTAAAATTTGCTTGAAGTAGATTTTATGAGTCTAGGGAAGGAGTGAGGAGAAGTCACCTTCCAGAAAATCCAAGAGTCATTACAGCCAATATTGTCTTAACCTAAATTATTAAAGAGAATGTGGCCTGAGTGACTTAATTTTAAAAAAAGAAAACCAACAAACAAGCAGAACCAACAACAACAAAAACTTACAATAGATTCACAACAAGACCACTGAAATACTGGTGTCTGAATACAGAAAAGGTATTTCAAAGCTAATTTGTCTTTCTAAAATATGTATTTAAACACAGAATTGGAAACAAATTTATCAAAATCCGCTTAACCATAAAAGAATGCAAAGTTGTAAATAATTTTTATTTTCTAATAGCCACTGTGAATGAATTACCTGAAGGAAACAGTCAGCTTTGGGGAAGTGTTTTATAGAAACCAGTTAAGGAGCATTGCCGAATCATCATTTTCTCAATGGCTTTTGAAAGGAATAATTCCTTTATGGAACCACTGAGAACTGGAGGGTGCTAATCACATATTTATATATATGAACACATAGAAACACACACACTTTATTTTTAATTCAACAGCAAACCATCTCAAAGTCCAAATCTTAAAAAAAAAGACCACACACACACATAAAAAAGCAGTAGCAACTCTGAAGTTCAGAGAAGCAAGAGGACCTGAAATATATATATAAATATATATGTATTTATAATTTTTTTTGGAGGAGACCCAAGTGAAATTTCAAGATCCTAAAATATCAGAAATTCGAGTTGCCTTTAAAAAACTCGGAAATGTGAGTAGTAGTTGTCAATTAGCAGAGGTGTGACTATCCAGTTAAGAAAAAGGAAGCTATCAGGGCGCCTGGGTGGCACAGCGGTTAAGCGTCTGCCTTTGGCTCAGGGTGTGATCCTGGCGTTATGGGATCGAGCCCCACATCAGGCTCCTCCGCTATGAGCCTGCTTCCTCCTCTCCCACTCCCCCTGCTTGTGTTCCCTCTCTTGCTGGCTGTCTCTATCTCTGTCAAATAAATAAATAAAACCTTTAAAAAAAAAAAAAAAGAAAAGAAAAAGGAAGCTATCGAGGCGCCTGGGTGGCGCTGTCGTTAAGCGTCTGCCTTTGGCTCAGGGCGTGATCCCGGCGTTATGGGATCGAGCCCCACATCAGGCTCCTCCACTAGGAGCCTGCTTCTTCCTCTCCCACTCCTGCTGCTTGTGTTCCCTCTCTTGCTGGCTGTCTCTATCTCTGTCAAATAAATAAATAAAATCTTTAAAAAAAATAAAAAGAAAACGGAAGCTATAAAGCAGAAGGGTTGCAGAGTATTTAAGAGCCTTAAATTCAGAGATTTAGATCCAAATTCTGGCTCTACCCTCTACTAGCTGCGTGTTTCTGGGAAAGTTACTTCACCTCTCTAAGCTGTCTATGAAATGTGGGTAACATATGATTTGCACACAGTGTTGTTAGAATCAGTGTCTTGCAACGTGCTCACAGGTATTCCTAATGCACAGTAATTATTACTTACAGCCACTCCTATTAATGCTTCAGGAATTGGAACTGGCTGAAGCTCTAAATGTTGGGAAATGTTTGCAGGAGAACAAGAATTACCTCCCTATGGAACTCAATGGTGATTAGCAAAACCTGGCCTTAAGAGCTGGTAATTCTAGGCCCTACCCCTTGACCTTTGTACCAGACTGGCCACAGACAGGGAGGTGTGCTGATGAGCTCTTGGAGAATATTTAGACACAAAGCTGAGTTCCTGTTTCATTCTTGTCAAGTAATCTCCGAGGAAGGGGATCCTTTCCTTCAGAGGAGAGATTTTAAGACACACCAAATAAAATGTAAACACACCACTTGTTTTTTTCTCTACTTTCTAATTAAGAAAGTTTCTCTGCTTTTTAAACCAAAAGACCCATTCTCCTCCAAATCTACAGTTTCTGAATCTTTGTATTCCAAATACCAAATTCCCCATTAAAGGAGTAAAACAATATTTCAATTTTACTGTTCAATTATAAAAATGAACCATACACACACACTAAGGCCTTATGCCTGATTTTCAGTATAATTTTTTTTTTTTTTTTTAAGTAAGCTCCACACCCAGGGTGGAGCCGGACGTGGGGCTTGAACTCAGGACCGGGAGATCAGGACTTGAGCTGAGATCAACAAGAGCTAGATACTTAACCAACTGAGTCACTCAAGTACCCCTGATTTACAGTATTTTAAAGAACAACAGATCCACAATAAAATAAGTTTGCATTCTTTAAGTAAAATATCAAAGTTATTTCACTTGGCTGAAATTATATTACTAGTGTGTTAATAAAATATCATTGTTCTCATTAATATTCTGTTGGACACTAATGTGTTATTTGATAAAAGAACAGCAAAATTAAGCTGTCCCTACCTAATAAAAGCCGTTCTTCTAAAAAACAAACACTTGTAAGTCATGGGACTTATTAGTGAGAAAATGTGGTTAAGCATTGCTGTGTGAGTTTTCAGAACTTTAATTTTTAACATTTTCAGGCCACGTTTCATATAGTATGCTACCTCAATTTAAATTATAAAAAAGCCAGCCTTATTTTAATTGGCTTATTAGAGATCTAAAATACTTAGTTTAACTAATGATAAGAACAGTTACATATTCTGAAAGGAGTTCAATTTTTTTTTCCTTTGTGCTTTCTTAATGGCCTGTTGACTTTATCTGTGGTTCAGAATCTATTGTTAAGACAAAAAGAGTGCAGTTCAAAGCAGTTAAAAGCTACTGTTGCATATTCCATTCCCTCTATGAAAGAGTAACCTCACAAGGTATTATTAAAAGTTTAAAAAAAAGGGGGGGGGATTATTCCTATATGTTCCTCACTGGTGATGTGTAGAAAAGGCCAAACAAGATTAGTGAGTCTCCAGGGAAATTGAGATCAGTCTTTTTTGATCAATATTATGGAACTCACCGACATTGTTTTATCAGAAAAAAAAAATGTAGCATTCAGTTTTTAAGCAGGGAAGTCAGTGACGAAATTCTTAGTACAATTCTCCTCCTTTATCAAGGAGTCATTCCTGTATCCAAAGGATGCATCTCTGAATGTAGTCCATGAATATGGAATAAATGGCATCAATACCAAACTACTTTCTCCATCAGAAAACTGGGCATTCCTCTCCACTAATTCCCTCCTCTCACTTTCAATATTAAATTAATCATCACTGTTTCTTCAATCTTCCTCTCAAATGTCATTCACATTTTTGCATTTCTTCCCATTCTTACCACCACTGGCATAGCTGATGCTATGGCCATTCCCATTTTACTTATATAATATCCACCTAACTGGTCTCTGACCATCTAGACATGCTCATACTTCAAACCTTTTCTACTCAGCAGTCAGAATGATGTTTTTAATGCAAATGTAATTCAGCTATTGCCGCTTCCCCGAGCCAAGCCTAGAATGTTCAATGGGACCCATCAACGTGCTCAATGTTTCTACCTTATTCTAATACCTTGTGTGTCTACTTCACCTTTATCAGAATGTCAATTAATTTAATACATGCTTAATGATCATTTTAATAAAAGTCTTCCTAGTGCTTTAACTGTTACACCAGATCATCTGATTTCAAATGCTGTCTGAACTGTATGCAAGTTTTTTTTTTCTTTTTAATCCGAGGATCTGTTTAACTCCTCTACAACTCAGTTTTCTCATTACAGAACAAGGAGAATAATTCCTAATACATAAGTGGTTGTTGACAATAAATATCATAGTGTTGGAAAAACTCTTAGGTGCCTGACGCATGGAAAAATCTCAATAAATATTAGCTATCTATTATGAGGCTCTATGTTGCTTGGGGGCATTTGATCTTTCGCTCACATCAACAAACAGAGAAGTGAAATGACTTAATTATAAGATAGCCCAAGCAAGTTGTCAGAAGGGTTCAGTTGCCAAGAACAGAATTCACACTAGCCAGTTTAAGCAGAAATAAGTTATTGCAGGGTGATAAATGGCTTACGGGATCATTGGAAAGGTGCAAAAAAGAGACCCACTTATGCTTTAAGAAATTATTCCTAAAGCTAGAACATAGCATCTTGACTTCAAGGAAGTTTCCAAATCCCTAATCATCAAGATGCTGCTTGTGAAATTGGGAAATTCCTATTACAGATGCTCACCCCCAAACCATCCCATCACTGCTATCAATGGATGCTGCTGATCCTGAGAAGATCCCATAATCCTCTGACAGCACGGCTGGGGAAGCTGCCCTAATTCAGTGAACTGCAGCTGCTAACGTGGACCGACTGTGGCCTGCGTCCACGACATGTATCCTCCACGCCTATGGAGCCACTGATCGCACCGTGGGACTGAGCTCTCACTTCTGCCTTACAAAACCCCTAGCCAAAATCTAACTCACATCCAGGAATATGAAGAGACCTGAATAAAAACAGATATCCCAGATGAGAGTTGGGGATTTTTTATTAGAGAAGTGGGTAAGTGCATTTGAATGGTAACAGGATCAATCGGTAAATCCAGATCGATGGCCAAAGGCTGGGGTGTGTAACTAAACACTGGGGGGGTCTCCAACAATAATTCTTTCTTTCTATAGTAATGAAACCTCCATTTTTTTTAAAAAGCAGGATGCATGACTTCCTTGGGGCGGGGGGAACCACACCGTAGCCTGTCTTTTCAGCTAAGATCACAATGTGATGTGTATGGTCATGAATCTAAGATCACAATGTCATGTGAGAAAAATGGATGTGCAGCTTTCAGGCAATATTCTTAAATTGAAGGGATGTACACTTCTTTCCTGCAGCAAGAATGTGTGGGAACTGATAAGCCATCTCCAACCATGTGTGGATGGCAATATCCTAGGAAAAGATGGAACAAGATAGGCAGAACCTGGGTTTCTAACATCACGGACCCAACCCTGCCTGGCCCAAACCACTATGTGAGATCAAAAACAGACTTCTATTTTAAGTCACCGTTATTTGGGATTTCTAGTGCAACAGCTCAACCTTGAACCTCACTAACATAGTTGACGGCATACCAGTAGTGCTATAGTAGAAATACTTCAAAATACTCAGGATATTTCAGACATCCATATGGTCCACCTATACCAAAATCCTTGCCTCTTTCTTTAACATTCTGATTTGCTAACAGATTTGTCTCTAAACTGACTAAATTTCTGACTTTTGATTGAAAGTGTCTCCGAGCTTGTGAAATAACTTATTTTGAGACTCTGTCTGTTCCCTCACATACCAGTTGTGAATTCCTAGCATTGACTTTCCATACTATTGAACTCCACCTCTTTTTTATCTTGCTTAGTAATTGGATAGCATTGAAGTAATTATTGGTTCTTCCATTTGCCACCGTCTCCAATGTTAAGTGATAATGCTTCTCTGTTACTGGTGTTCCCTTGTGTTAGTAAGGAGCTCAGTAAGAGTAGCTGAAGGTGGTGACAGAACAAGCCATAAATAATCTTATGCGATAGGTAAATTTGTCTAATTCTAATAGCAAACCCATTGGGACTTCAATAATTATGCCTTTATAACATAAAGCACAGACTTTATAAGTAATAAAGATAGTAATCTGGCTTCTACTTTCTGCCTTTGCCTTATTTCTCAATTGGCTCTGAAACAGGTTAGAGGGAGAAGAGATAATTATTTAATCATTCAAAGGCACTAATAACCTCCTTTCTTGTATCTCCATTTATCCTCTCTATCTCGTAACTTATGTTCAGCGGCTTTTCTATCACACACCCCACTCCACTTCACCCCACTTCACTCCACTCCCATCCTCCTTTTTCATGCCATGGAGGTTTACCATTGTATGCCAAACGTACTGCCTAGAGCTTCTGCGGGGGCAAGGGGGCATGTTTGGAAAGTGTGATGATCCCTGAATCAAGGTGTGTTGGGGATCCCTAAGACCATCCTTAGGTCTGATGATTTGCTAGGAGAACTTATGGGACTCAGCATATAGTCATACTCATGGCTGTAATTTATTATAGGGAAAGGGTACAAAGCAAAATCAGCAAAGGGAAAAGATGCATGGGACCAAGTCCAAGGGGAATGGGGAACAACTTCCAAGCGTCCTCTTCTAGTGGATTCACACGGTATATGTGCTTAAATCCTCTAGCAATAAATTCTGACAATGCTTGTGAAATGCCGTCTACCAGAGAAGCTTGTTACAGCCTCAGTGCCCAGGGTTTTTTTTGGGGGTGATCACTCGGGCACCCTTTCTCTGCCTGGCATGTACTAAAATTCCAGACTCTTGGAAAGAAAGCAGGTGTTAAGCATAAACCACCTTATTTGTACAAACAGTTTAGGCACAATGACACACTCTTCACAATCCTGAGAATGGTGGAAATTCTCCTGAAATCTAAGTTTAGTTGCCAGGGAAGGGTTAACTTCATAAGTAAGACTTTCTGAGGATAGTAGTTCTCAATTCTGTTAACTCTTCTCTGCACACAGGTGTTCTATAGTCTAGAAAGACACTTTTATTCTGTTTTTTTAGAGAGACGCTTTTAAAAGCCCTTGATCATAATTATTTAATGAACACTTCATATCCTAAGACTGTGTTGGGCATACCTAGAAAAACAAAGAAATTAAGAGACGTCATTTCATTATCTAGAAGGAAAAAGTTGATCACATAAGAAGACCATAGAAAGAAACAATTATTTATATATTGAATTTACCTGCATTATCCCCATAATCTGATTATAATTACATTTACTTCATCAATTATTGAAAATCTCCATGCATTTAAATCACAATGCATCTTCTTATGTTCCTGGATACTCATAGTGCACTATCTTTAATTTTTCCTTTATACAGCTTCCATGATGAATTAATGACTTCTCTGAAAAAATGAGTTTTCATTTGCAGTCCATTCCCATAAACTAACTAGTTGCATGATTTGGGATAAGAGTAACAACTACTTACTCATTATTATGTGTGCCTTAGAAATATTATTTATTTTCATCTCTGTAGAAACCCTATGTGATATATATTCTATTTTTTGTCAATAAAAAATAAATAAAATAGAGAACCAGAGAAGTAATTTGGCTAAGTTCACCCAGAAAGTAAATATCAAAGCAATGAGTTGACCCAGGTCTGAGAATAAAGCAAATTGTTAAATAATTCTGATTTTTCTTCATCTAAAACTAGAGCAATAATGTCTATTTCTTGTGGGGTTTTTGGTAAAATTAAAGGAGAGTGTATGTAAAATGCCTAATATGGTGCTTTGACATATGTTGTCGGTAAAGAATGGTAATTATCATTGGTCTGATCCATAGTCACTGACAACACCTATTACTGAGACCAATTCCCTCATAAATAATCACCAGGTGACCTCTGCAGGAGGGAGAAGAGTTTATTGGAGTTTGAGGCATTAAGATTACCTTCAGATTTAAAATATGGCTCAACTGAGTAATGTATGGAACTGTTAAATTACTATATTGCACACCTGAAAGTACTATAACACTGTGTGTTAACTATACTGGAATTAAGGGGAAAAAAATAAAGAAAAGAAAGAAAGAAAATTTGGCTCAAGAACCATGCTCCCAGGTTGATAATTTGAAGAGGAAAAGGAAAAAAAAAAATAGTAACTTTGAAAAGGGCACTGGTAATTTATTCCTTATTTTCCCCAAAGTCTAAAAAAAGTAATAATTTACACAGGTCAGAGGAAAATGAGATATAAGAAAAACAACTGTACCTACCGCTCAGTCCTGAAAGGGACTATCTGCCAAATGGAGACGCTCTCAACACTACTGAGCATTTGTTTGAAGATTTGATTAGCACAACAATCTGGGTAAGAAACTTCTTTTTATCTCTTTTGGTTTTTTAAATAATGAAAATATAGGAAACTATTTTAAAGATTCATGTTATTCCCAAGCTAATTGTTACAATCTGGCTACCTACAAAAAACAATCTCACACACATACACGTCTTTGAAAGTAGTTCTGCAACCCCTCTGGTACAAGAATATGCTGAACGTGAAATTGCACATTTCTGTTAGGATTTAATACCATCTCAGAAAATAGCCTTGGAATCTACAGAGAAAAGGAATAACTACAGCCTAGATCCGGTGGGTATAAATTTTACATGGTTTCTTGTTCACTTGCTATACACAAGAATTTAAATATATGGGTTTGTAGGTTTATATTCTAATAAATGGCATTTGGTAATTATGGAGCTAAAAACAAGTGATTCCTTCAAATGGCCCCTTGATCAGTAGCCAAAAGTAAACAATCCAAGAAAAATAAAGAAGTAGGATAGCTCTTAAAAGTGCCAATTATTGTCATGGCAGCAACGATGCTTCCACAAAATCCATCATTACTCCGGTTAATGACTGGTGAGTAGGAGTACAGATGACTTTTGCCTTGGTCCAGAAAACTCAGGACATTAACTGAGGAACTGACCATTAATCCCAGGTTAATGCAAAGGCCAGTTTTCAGAGGATCATTGCTCAAGCAATCTTCTATTCAAACATAAGTGCATTTCAGATTGTGAAATCTATAATGATTTAAAAATATTGGTGCATTTTTACAAAGAACCCTGGCTTGGAGTCAGTAGATTCAATGTTTCTTTTCATAATACAGCATCTAATATCCCTAAGTGTATACCTGACACATAACTTACAAAGTTTGAGTCATAGATTTTTAGCTATTTCTTGTAAACTACAATACCTTACCCATCCACCATCTGAACTGACTGTAAATTATGTTAAAACAAAAACAGATGTTCTGTCAAAGTCACCGAGGATATTGAAAAATTATATATTTCTAATTTTTATAAATATATTATGCAATAAACTATGCATTTATAAGTGATCCTTAGAAATATAAATACTATGCTAATAGATACAAATATTTGCAATTAATAAGATGATTGGACACAGAATTTAATAAGAATGGATTATTCTACTCCTTCCAAAAAGTTTTCATGGACAGGCTAAATGTCCAACAATAGGAGCTTCTCTGCTAGCTTTATCTAAGGGAACAGTATTTAGCTATTAAAAAATGATACTGCGGGGTTCCTGGGTGGCTCAGTCCGTAAAGCATCTGCCTTTGGCTCAGGTCATCATCCCAGAGTCCTGGAATCGATCCCTCAGGCTCTCTGCTCAGTAGGGAGCCTGCTTCTCCTTCTCCCTCTGTCTACCACTCTGCCTACTTGTGCTGTCAAATAAATGTATAAAATCATTTAAAAAATATGATACTGCAAATGTAGGCTAACTGGTTTGGGAAGATATCTCCAATTTATTGTTAAGTCAGAATCTAGTGTAAGAAGAATATGCATAATATGGGTTACATAGGGAGACATATAAATACAAGCATGATATGAAAGAGGGATAGAGGGAATGAGGGGAAGATAGGGAAGAGTGGGGAAGGAGGAGGGAGAGAAAGAGAGAGGGAGAAGAATTGTATCTGGAGGAATTATACACCAGAGTGTATACATCTTGCAGTGTTCATGTCTGGGGTAGGGAATAAGTGTTCTATTTTACTGCTTTCTTATTATTGCTTACCTCTTTCTAATTTCTTTATAATGAACAAGTATTGCTTTCTTAAATTAGATAAACACACAAACATATTTTTAGCCTCAAAAAGTCTACACCCTTGACACTTGTCAAACAATAACAGGAATATCACATCTCTGACAGCTTAAGCCAAGCTTAACCAACTAAACTTCTTTACCACTGACCACTGCCCTGGATACTTGCCATTTAGTAGTAAACATGGTCATCACTAACACTGCAGCACAAGAAAGAATAAACCATGGGTGACCAACTGTTGGTGAGGATCCTCTAGTGTTGGTGAAAACCTGAGATGGCACACTGGTCAATCTTCTAGATCAGGAGAACTGAAAGTATTAGCACTTGGACAGTAGTTATGGTTTAGTCCTATTACCCCTAAATGGAAGACAGGGCCACCTAAGAATGCCCCTCTGGCATTAATAAGGAGAATCACTCATGTCATGGGTTAACTACCAACACCAAACCGAGACAGGGTTCAATGATTTTCCTAATGACACCAAGCAAGAGAAGGGCAGATAGAATTTGAACACAGCCCTTTATCTGTAATGTCATTTGCAAATATCGTCTCTCATTCCGTGGATTGCCTCTTTGTTTTGTTGACTGTTTTCTTTGCTGTGCAGAAGCTTTTTATCTTGATGAAGTCCCAATAGTTCATTTTTGCTTTTGTTTCCCGTGCCTTTGAGGAGTGTCTTGAAAGAAGTTGCTGGGGCCGATGTCGAAGAGGTTACTGCCTATGTTTTCCTCTAGGATTTTGATGGATTCCTGTCTCACATTGAGGTCTTTCATCCATTTAGAGTTTATCTTTGTGTATGGTGTAAGAGAATGGTCCAGTTTCATTCTTCTGTATATAGCTGTCCAATTTTCCCAGCATCATTTATTGAAGAGACACTCTTTTTTCCATTAGATATTTTTTCCTGCTGTGTCGAAGATTAGTTGACCATAGAGTTGAGGACCCATATCTGGGCTCTCTATTCTGCTCCATTGATCGTGTGTCTGTTTTTGCACCAGTATCATGTTGCCCAGGTGATCACAGCTTTGTAATATAGCTTGAAATCAGGCAACGTGATGCCCCCAGCTTTGTTTTTCTTTTTCAACATTTCCTTGATGATTCGGGATTTTTTCTGGTTCCATACAAATTTACTCCCCAAAGATACAGATGTAGTGAAAAGAAGGGGCACATACACCCCAGTGTTCATAGCAGCAATGTTCACAATAGCCGAACTGTGGAAGGAGCCAAGATGCCCTTCAACAGACGAATGGATAAAGAATATGTGGTCCATATATACAATGGAATATTACTCAGCCATCAGAAAGGATGAATACCCACCATTTGCATTCACATGGATGGAACTGGAGGGGATTATGCTGAGTCAAATAAATTGAGCAGAGAAAGACAATTATCATATGGTTTCACTCATATGTGGAACATAAGGAATAGCATGGAGGACATTAGGACAAGGAAGGGAAAAATGTAGGGGGGGGAATCAAAGGGGGGTCAAACCATGAAAGACTATGTACTCTAGGAAACAAACTGAGGGTTTCAGAGGGGAGGGGAGTGGAGGGATGGGTTAGCCCGGTGATGGGTATTAAGGAGGGCACATATTGCAATGAGCACTGGGTGTTATATGCAAACAATGAATCATGGAACACTACTTCAAAAACTAATGAAGTGCTGTATGGTGACTAACATAACATATGAATGAATGAATGAATGAATGAATGAATGAATGAATGAATGAATGAATGAATGAATGAATGAATGAATGAATGAATGAATGAATGAATGAATGAATGAATGAATGAATGAATGAATGAATGAATGAATGAATGAATGAATGAATGAATGAATGAATGAATGAATGAATGAATGAATGAATGAATGAATGAATGAATGAATGAATGAATGAATGAATGAATGAATGAATGAATGAATGAATGAATGAATGAATGAATGAATGAATGAATGAATGAATGAATGAATGAATGAATGAATGAATGAATGAATGAATGAATGAATGAATGAATATATGAATGAATGAATGAATGAATGAATGAATGAATGAATGAATGAAGAAAGAAAGAAGAAGGAAGGAAGGAGGGAGGGAAGGAAAGAGGGAGGGAAAAAAGAGAGAAAGAGAGAGAGAAAGAAAGAAAGAGAATTTGAATCCAAGAATTTCTAATACTAAAACTCTTATTCTTCCTGTTCTTTTGGAATGAAAAATGAAATGCCTTAGAGACATCACTACAAGTTATATTTCCTTTACAGACAATACCAAACAAGTCTTACACCATTTCCAAGAAATGACAAAGTATAATTTGGCTACCCTTTGAGCAAAACTTAGGAAAAAATCTAAATGCCCTACAATAAGAATGTAATAAACAGAAACATTCATATAATGAGATCTCATGTTGCCATTAAATATGGCTAGTTTCGGGGCGCCTGGGTGGTGCAGTTGTTAAGCGGCTGCCTTCGGCTCAGGGCGTGATCCCAGCGTTCTGGGATTGAGCCCCACATCAGGCTCCTCCGCTAGGAGCCTGCTTCTTCCTCTCCCACTCCCCCTGCTTGTGTTCCTTCTCTCGCTGGCTGTCTCTTTCTGTCAAATAAATAAATAAAATCTTTAAAAAAAAATAAAAAAATAAAATAAAATAAATATGGCTAGTTTTTACTACTAGTAGTTAACTTTCTTTTTTGAACACTAACCTGGTTCCAGGCATGTCCTAAGCACTTTCCATGTATTACCTCTTTCAAGTCCCATAAATGTCCTGTGAGTTATATGCATTCATTAGCCTTATTCTACAGATGAACTTAATAATGTACACAAGTTCTCAGAGTTGGAAAAGAGCCAGAGTTTGAACCAAGGAGTAATAAATGAGTGGGATATAACGTTGCCTATAAAGTATTATCACAACTGCATTAAATGCATAGAATAAAGACTGGGATGAATTATGCAAGTATAATTATAATAAAAGCCTCTGCATGGTGGGATTTTAAATATTATCTCCATGTTCAATTATTTTAAGAAATTTCTCTTTTTCTACAAAGAAAACTTACTGTTAGGTTAAATCTTAAAAATATTTGCAATATCAGAAATGTGTGGATATTGCCATTTTTATATGGTTCAACCTAACTTTGATGAAAATCTTTTATTTAAAAACACATATTTATATGATATGTATGTGTGTGAATACACATATATGTGTGAATATATATTCTCACACACACACCTAACACAAATATACACATATGTCTATTTATGGATACATTTATCATATGTACACAATAAATTATATGTATTGTATGTATATTTCTGAGCTCAAAGACTGTTCTGTTATTCTAGTGGCATGAGGTATTCAAGAATAAAGCAGCCCATGAGAGAGTAAGCTTTCCACCCCCAGTTACTATTATTTATTCTCTATTAATTCCCCACAATGCCTGGTCAGTGCTTTGTGCCAGGGATACTCAATCACCACCACACAGATTGAAAGGGCTAAAAATGGCTCTACTCATTGTAGTCAACACTCAACAAATATGTATAGAGTGAATGATCCGCATCTCATCTGGGCTAATTGATGGTGCGGCCTCTTTGAATCCAGAGAGAGTAATCTTGGGCATTCTCTTGAGCCAATGAACTCTGGGATTCATGGGAGGGTGGGTATCAGTTGAAAGACAGAAGACAACAATGCAGTTGCCTGTAATCCATTCATTTTGACAATGCGGAATTACTCCCCAAGTTTGTAGCCAGGTGCGCTGTCCGGGGTTTTTATGCATAGCTCAGACAGTACAATAACCTGCTGTTTAGTCTAACTATAAAACTATTGAACATGCTGACGGCCAGACCTATAATTAGGACAGCAGTGGATCAGAGCAGATCAGAATGATGCTTATTGAGATGCCTCATGCACGTGCTTGCAATGATGAAATGCATTTTTTATTAACATGAAAATAACTTCAAAGATGTTCTTTTAATTCTAGAATAGAGAAAGATAAGTAGCAGTGTGATTGGAGTTCTTCATAAAATTTTTGATACACATAACCGTTACTAATGTATAGAAAGTAATTCATCATTTTCTGGAATCCGGTATGTGCCTGAATAAACAGTTATTAGTAGTGATATTATGTTCCCGTGAAGTATGTACACAACCACATGGGTAGTTTTTTGATAACAGTGATTATCATTTATTCATCTAAGCGCCTCTGGAGTATGTAATACCAGTTCTGCAAAACTAGTTCATCTCAATCAAACTCTGAAAATCTCTGTGCTTCAATCATTTTCCCATTCATTTTTCACAGGAAGGATAGGATAATTAAGAGATTTGTCCAAAACTCATAGAGGTAGCCAGGGGTAGATCTAATACCTACCCTGAGTTTTCCTTGCCAGCAACAACATGCCTGAATAAACTCTGAAAGCCAGTACTTTGTGACTGTATTTGGAAAATGAGTCCAACTTGCAGCAGTGACTTGTACGCCAAACACAATGCCATCACATTTGTGGTGGGAGCACAGCAACTATTCGATGATTAATTGCCTTACATTCTTGTTATCGTTGAAGTTGTTCTTTTTTCTTTTTTCTTTTTTTCCTCTCTCTTAACTATCTGGAGGTAGAACGTGTGTACTACCTGCTCTTTTTTGCTGCTTTTAGGCTATTTCTCTATATCTTCTCCTGAAAACACTGAGTCCTTTGAATGGCACATCACAGGACTACATTGTCCACAAGTGCTTCTCAATTGCATACGCCACGTTTTCCCCTAGAAAATTCTCTTGATGGAGTCTTGCTGCTTCCATTCTGACCCTGTTATGGCAATTTTACTGCAAGCATCCAGTGAGGTATTTTTAAAACTACATTCGATCATGTTCCTCTTATGTTCCAACCATTTAGTGATTTTCTACTACCTTCAGGAAAAAGAAATTTTTTGTTTCGTTTTAAAATCCAGAATACCAGACCTTACTTGCTCTTCCATTTCAAAGGGGCCTATTCTTATTCATTCCAAATAAGCCACTTTCCCATCACAAGTTACTTTGTACTTTCTGTTAGCCCTAGTTAGCCCTAGCTCTGTCCTAGAACTTTGCCTTACTGACTCCCTCATTTCATTCTGGTTCCTGCTCAAATGTCACCTATGCAGATGTTTCTTCATAGTACTTACTGTACTAATCACTACTTCACTTATGTAGCCTTTTTCTCTTTATTTTCTGGTTTCTACATTAAAATATAGTCTGTAAGAGATCAAAGCAGTTATCCCTCTGTGCAAAAGTCCATCTCTCTGATCTAGATTGGAAACTAATACATATATTCAGTAAATTTTTATCTATTTAATAAATAACTCTCTTAAAATAGGTCAAAAACAATCAGAGCTTGTTATAAGTGGCTCCCACTTCTAATTCATTCAGAGCCTAAAGATTACATTTCATAGCCTTAAAACACAACTTGGACTTTTCTCTGGTATCTTCCAAGTCCATTAAGAAATTTCAGATTTCCTTTTTGTCATATTTTTGAGCAGGAAAATGGGGGGTACTTAATTCTTATTTCCTGTGTTTGCATAAAAAAGAAAGTATTTCATAAATGGGAAGGAACAAGTCATAGATTTCCTCACCAGAACTCTTCTCCATGAAAGCAGAAATGAAAAGATTGGGAAAAGGAACATGGCCCCCCGTAGCTCAGTGAACTCAGGCTTCACTCACATGGACCTTCTCTTTTCCTAAAAAGTTCACGTGAGATTTTCTCTCCTATGGAAGCAGAGCCTATGCCTAGACCTAAAGCAGAAGTGGGAGTTGGGTTAGAAGGTTCAAGAGAAATGTGATCACATCTCTGACAGAGTAATTAAGTCTTTTTAATTCAAGGGTATAGGAGCTTGCATTAGGAAATCAGATTTTGGTTGCAGGTCAAGACAGAAGCTCCAAATCAGTTATATTAGTGAGAAAGCTGATATTTAAATTTCTACCTGTCTGACTCCTGTGTCTGAATTCTCAGCTGTTTCAGACCTCAGAATAAGGAGAGGACAATGATTAATTTTTGTTCCTAAAACACAAACACACTGATCTTAACTCCCTTTGTGCTAAATTGTCTCTCACTATGAAGACAGTCACTCACTCACTCACTCACTATTTAATGAAAGCCTACTAAGTATAGCACCCTCCATGAAATATTTGGGACAGAAAGATATAGTTTTGACCTCATGGAATTAATATTCTACTGGTCCCTCAAATCAGCTCTAATTCTAATTGACCACATGATACATCTAGGGGCATGCTACTTTGAATAAATATGCAAAGCACAGGATTATTTTTGTTCAAAAATTAGGTGATTCATATTCTTTCCCATCTCGTGGTCCTTCACCTTATTACCCCAGGCCTGTTAAGTCAAGGATGATAATGTGATTCAACACCATTAAATCTTGATATTATCCTTTCCTCTCAAAGGAAAAAGAAAAAGTACACATGTAACAAATAAGCATGAAGTAATCCAGAAGCAGATACAAAGATCACTTCAGAGCCATCAATCCCATCAGAGAAGCCAGGAGACAAGTCATCAGTCAGACTTTAATCAGCAGCAATGGATGGGATGAAAAGCGAGGAGCATTCTGGGGGTAATCTTCAACACTATATGCTTTCTCCCCAAGATCATTTGTGTCATCAGCAGCAACTGAGTCAGTTTTCTATTGTGCTTATAATGAATACTTTTTAAGAGAAACAAAAAAGGAGACAGGGAGGAAGGAAAGGGAGAGAGGGAAAAAAAAAAAAAAGGTTGAGGAAGGGAAATGAGAGAATCCTAGAGGCAGTGTCTGGCCAGTTCTCCTAATTTTATATCCTTAAAAGTGCTTTGCCATCTCTGATCTAACCCACTCCCTCAGTGCTTCCTTATATCCGTGACAATGCGTCCTCCACTTCTTTAAACACCCCTCCCTGGGATCAACTACCAGAATGGTCTTGGTTTTCCCAACACTTCTGAAAGCACAGAAGGCTCTAGAAGTGAAGAGGGGTGAGTCTTGCCTCAGGGTCCATATGTACACCCACAGGGGCCTGCTCCTCTGCTTTCTTCCCTTCCCCCAAACCCCAAGTCTCCAATGTGCAGGGACGGGCATGGGATCCCAGCAATGAAGGTATTTCCTAATTTGTGAATTACGCCCATCAGGTTGACGTCACCAGATTTCCAAATGACAGGCTCCATAGGAGGAAGAGAGGTTATTCAATATGGAATCATCTTTTAGGAATCAAAGTTCTCTGAAAATTCCCTAACGAAGTTTTCCTTCAAGTGTACCATGTTATTCTTCTCCCAGTGGTTTCTGGGCTCTTTAGACATTTCTTGCTACATCACATCTAGTAAGGGGAAAACCAGCCACGATCCTACTCCTGGAACACAGGCAGGAACATCCTGACCCCTCCATGCTTTCTATGCCTTCTGTAGTTCTGTGAGAATTTCTGTCCCTGGATTTGCCACATGGAAACCTGTCCTGTCCTTTAGGGGAAAAAAGCAATATGCCTTGATGGATAGGAATTTAGGACTTGCCTTGGTTCTAAGCCACATATTCTTTCATTTCCGTCCCATTTTCATACCTTCGAGGATTACATGGGGAGTTAGAATAAGACTATCCTGGAAATCGTGTCATGCTCCATCAAACATATTATTCTTGCTGTTGCCCAGGTGCTCTTCACCTGGAGGATATCATTCCTCTACATAAAAACTTTCAACGGCTTTCCTTTGTTCTTTGAATAGAGTCAAACCCCTTGCTTTGGTTTGCAAAGCCTTACCCAGTCTGGATGTTGCAGATTCCTACACTCTTCCCCCAGTCTGCCTCCCCTTCCCCATAACACTCACAAATAAAACTGATTGTGAATCTTTGTTTGTCCCCTAGTGACCTAAGAAAGCAAATTTAATAAAAGAACTGGTATTGGTGTAAAACCCTTACGGCAATACCTATAAATTAATTAAACAGACCAAATTTCTCTTCATTGAACAGGTAATTTGGGTATTACTCTATACTCTCTCCCTTGCAGAAAGAAGAAACGTTCATTACTATCATTAAGGTTGAGTCTAAATCACTTGGAATACAAAGTGTTTATTCTACTTATTACACTGTACCTTTTGTGGGTAATACATAAATTGATTCATTCCTATAACCTGTGTTTTTCCAGGCCATTCCAAGAGTTCTTGACTTGTGGCTGAATGTCCACAGAAGGATAACTTTCTTAAAAGAAGAAAAATTAAATAGCTCATATGGAGGTTTTGCTTTCTTCTTAATTAATTAAAAAATAACTAATTTCTGATGGCAGGCACAAACTCTTATAGAGATACACTCTAACGAACCACAGGACTTTGGGCTAAAATATCGCTTTTGTACTCACTGAAAAATCATAATGCAGAGCATGGAAGTAGAGCTGCCTACTTGCAGTTTTTGAGAAATGGTTGCTTTGGTTGCTGTAATAGTAAATGATCTCTGAAATAAGCTACTATATTTGGGTTATTCATCTCATTTCTCTCTTCCTCTAACATTTTTAGATTGCATGCAACACTTCTGACCAAAGGGCAGAAGAAATGCACTGGATTTAAACAACCTTGTGCTCATTTCCAAAGTCTCACATACAGCAGGTGAGATAATTGTTCTGCCACATAAGTTAAGGCATAGGAAAAAAAAATGCTAATGTATCTAAATCCCTATGCTTGATGCATGAAGCTTGAATAATAAGAAAATTCAAAGTGTGTTAAAACAAAGGTACTGATGACTTGCCAAATATAACTGGAATTCTTCAGAATTCTATTGAACACCTGAATGCTGATGTAAAAGCAAGCCACCCATATCAAAGGTAAGGCATAAGATAACGTGTAATATTCTATAACAATGATGTTTATGAAAGTTGAAGATAAAGCATTATTTTAAATATGTACAACCAACAACCTTGTCTGGATTACAAATTCCTTGAGAACGTGCCCATCCTTTACATTTCTTTTATCCTTTTATTACACTATTTGCCATATACCAATTGATTAGAAAAATATCATTCTTCCTACTACATTAGTCTCCTTTTATACTGGGGGTATGTTCCAAGACCCCCAGTGGATGCTTGAAACTGCAGCTAGCACAAACCCTATATACACAACGTTTTGATGGTCTGATACATGCATGCCTATGATAAGGTTTAACTTACAAAGTAGGCACAGTAAGAGATTAACAACAACTAATAATAAAATAGCACAATTATAATATATCGTAATAAAAGTTATATGGAAGTGGTCTCTCTCCCTTACTGTACGGTAGTTACCCTCCTTCTTGCGATGACGTGAGGAGATAAAATGCCTATGTTGTAAGATGAAGTGACGTGAATGACATAGGCATTGTAATGTAGCAATAGCCTACTATTGGCTTTCTGATGATATGTCAGAATGAGGATCACTTGCTTCCAGAACACAGTTGACTGCAGGTAACTGAAACTGTGGAAAGCAAAACCTCAGGTAAGGGGGGACTACTTACCGGTAAATATATCTTATACCAACAAAGAATCTTAGAGTAAGAAGATATCCTAGAAAACAATTAGCACTAACTTCATCTCTACAGATGCAGAAACTGACTCAGAGTAACCCCTCACTTTGTCAAGGTCAAATATTAGTCAATCATAAGTCAGGGACTAGAGTCAGGGTTGCCCATCTCCCAATCCAGTGCTCTTTCTAATGCAGCCTTAAAGAATCTCATCAGCATACATTAAATAATTGCATTGGGTAGTCATAATGTCATCTTGCATAATGTGAATATTATAGCTTCAACAATGTATTTTGAATCTGTACAATGTGCCAGATGCTATGGATACAGAAATGAGTAAGACAAACTTCCCTCTCTAAAAAAGCTTACAGTCTGGTAGAGGTGAGAAGCATTGCCTAAGGGATAAACCAATGTTTCTTAAAACAGCATAAAAAAATAGGCAAAACAATCTTTAAAAAGAACATAGTTGGAGGACTTCACATTTTCCAGTTTTAAAACTTACTACAAAGCTATGGTAATCAAGACAGTGTAGTACTTGCAAAAGGATTGACACAGATCAATGGCAAAGAATTAAGTGCTCTGAAATAAACCTTTACATTACGGCCATTTGATTTTTGAGAAAGGTGCTGAGGCAATTTAATAGAGGAATAATAGTTTTTACCACAAATGATACTGGTACAATTGGATATCCACATTCAAAAGATGAATTTAGACCTTTTTTTTTTATTTTTATTATTATTATTTTTTAATAATGATTTTTTATTATATTATGTTAGTCACCATACAGTACATCCCCGGTTTTCGATGTAAGGCTCGATGATTCATTAGTTGTGTATAACACCCAGTGCACCATGCAATATGTGCCCTAAAAGATGAATTTAGACCTTTATTCAAACTATATAACAAACATTAAGTAAAAATGGATCATAGATCTAAATATAAGTCCTAAAACTCTTAAGACTCTCAGAAGAAAGTATAGGAATGAATCTTTGTGTCATCGGGTTAGGCAAAGATTTCTTAGATCTGACATCAAGAACCAAAAAAAAAAAAAATTAGAAAAATTTGTCAAACATCATCAAAATTAACAACTTTGGTACTTAAAAAGTTACCAACATAACAGTGAAAAGACAGGCTACAAATTGGGAGAAAATGTAGGCAGATCACATATCCAGTAAGAGACGAATATCCAAAATATGTAAAGAAATCTTAAAACTTAGAGGTCAAATTACCCAGTTAAAAAATGGACAGCAGATTTGAATAAATATTTCACCGAAGAAGATATACAAATGACCAGGAAGCACATGAAAATAGTCTCAACATTATTAAATTATTAGAGAATATAAATGAAAACTACAATGAGATATAACTTCATGCCCCCTAAGATGGCTATAATCATAAAGACAGATAAAAAATGTTGTCAAACTTGTGGAGAAACTGAAATTCTCATATATTGCAGGTGAGAATATAAAATGGTATAGACACCTTGGAAAATAGTTTGTCAGTTTCTTAAACCATTAAATGTAGAGTTCCCTTATGACCCAGTATTTCTGCTCCTAAGTATTTACTCGAGAAGTGAAACATAAAAAGAATGCCCACAAAAACAATTATACATTATACATAATTGTTCATAGCGGTAGTCCTCACAATAGCCCAAAAGTAGAAACAACTCAAAATATCTATCAAGTAATGAATGTATAAACCAAATGTAATATATTCATACAATGGAATATTATTTGATAAGAACAAAGTGCTGACTCATGCTACAGCATGAATGGAACTCAAAAACATTACGTTAAGTGAAAGAACCTAGAAACAAAGATCACATATTTCACTTATAGGAAATATCCAGAAAAGACAAATCTGTAAAGGCAGAAAACAGACAAGCAGTTGCCTAGAGCTGGAGGTAGGAATGGGCAGTGACTACAAATGGATACAAGGATTTTTTGTTGTTCTTGTGATGGAAATGTTAAAAAAAATTAAATTGTGCCAGTGGTTACTTAACTATGAACATTTACTAAAAAGCATTGAACCATACATTTAAAATAAGTGAATTCTATGATATGTAAACTATACTTCGGTGAAGCTATTAAATAAAACTAGACTCTCCATTATCCTATTCACACTGATCAAACGTATTTTCCAACTTCTTTTCCCCATATATTGCTTATAGCTCTGCACACTTTATGGTCTTTTGCAACTTCATTCTTGATGATCGGACTGCTTGGAAAATACTTTTGATAAGTCTTTCCCTGAATAGCTTCTATTCACATTTCTAAACTCAGTTCAAGCATCATATCATCCAGAAAAATTGTACTCCACCCTAAAGTCATGCCCCTCCTAGAAGCTCCCATTATATCTTATAAATATCGCTACCCACATACTTAACTTATGGTGCTAATTTATGTTTATCTTTCTGTCTTCTCATTAGACTCTAAGCTCTCTAGGAAAAAAGGAATCTTTGTGCCTGTCCCCAGTGCTTAGCACATATATTAGCTTTTCAATAAATATGTGTTGAATTAAAATTTAGGTGGTAAGGTGGGATAAATTCAGGGAAAGTAGTAAGAACTAGAGTCAGTGAAGGCACAGACTCGATAGCTTTGTTCAGGATGACCAAAATAGGATGAATAAGCAAGAATTATCCAGGCAATTGAAGCAGCAATCCATATTGCGAATCAACTATAGCTTCTCTCCATAGGAGAGATCGCGTTGGAAATTTACAGAGAAGAAGCCTCCTGTTGCAAAGAAACTTTTGAAGAAATGGTTTGTGTAACATTAAAAAATAATGTAGAGTACTACGCCAAGGAAGAGGAATAAGAATAGGAGACACTGTTCAAAATAAACCTATTAGGAAAAAAAAAAAAAGAGTTTTAAAACATGAAATAATACTACAAAGAACAATGTTTACATTTCCTCTTGTAAAGAGGAAATAAAAGAATGACTACAGGGTTTCTTGTTCTTTTTCATGCCTATTTGGAAGTAGTGAGTGCCATTTTTAACCTTTTATGATCTATTTAATTGAGAAATATATCTAGCTGTCAAGTTTCATCTTAACTGCAAAGGAAGAACTAGAGAGAGAAAATGTCTTATCCGATCTGACTCAACAAGTCAGTCACAGAACTGAAGAATCAACCTTGGTCCCTGGGTCCTGGTCTAGGACTTTGTCTGCTTACTTTTATTGCATTCTTACCTTACTTATATTCTTCCCATTTTTGGTAGTGTAAGTATGTGAGTGTGTTATAGAAAAGCGGAGGTGAGGGGTAGGGGATAGCAGTGGCAGCACCTTGCCAAGTACAGTTGTGATGCTTAATAATGCTCACGGCTCAAGTGTATTATTGAATGTTTATTTGGCACAAGGCACTGTGCTAAGTATTTTATACACATTATTTCCTTTGATCATCACAGCCTCCTAAGAATTTTTGTACAAGAAAAACTGAGCTTTGTGTGAGTCAAGAAAATTGTTGGATATCGTCGAACTAGCAAGAGAGAGTATCCAGAGCTGCATGATCAGAAGTCTAAGCTGTTATGTGCCATGTTATGCTGAATCCATCTCCATCTACTCTTTAGGTTCTACTGCTTATGTTTGCTGTCATCATTTGGTTTATATTCTTACATTTCTGTAGTGAAAGTCACGGATACATCAAAGAATATTAATAAACACCTTCTCATGCAGTTACTTCATTGGTAGCATTTGATACAAATTCTTGAACTGTCTTGTATTAGACTTTTTATTATAAAACTATAAAAAAATAGTGTTTTAGATATAGAGGTGGATAAAACATTTGGCTATAACAGTGTATCTTAAAATATAAATTTTCACGCTAAGGAAAATATATGTCAGTTGTGGCTTTTTAAGAAGTATTTATGTTGTGCTTCTGAAACAGGTGAAAAAAATAAACAGAATATATCAAACTCATTCATTTGAAGGCCACTTAAATGAGAAGGTTTGGTTATGTCACCATAAGCCTAAGTTTACCTTTATGGGATGAGCTTAAAAAAAAAAAAAGTGTTCTCTAAGACAATTAAAGGTAACAACATAATTTCAGGGTAAATGTTCAACATTAACACTTGAGAATAAAATGTTTCCTGATAAGCATTAATGTTACAAATGATTCTTCTCAAGTAAAACAAATGTTGTATCATTATATTATGTCTGGATCCTTTAATAAAGCTTTTGTCCCCCACCCCCACCTTTGGCCTATAAGCCATGTAGCCATCAGAACATACAGACAGATGTCTACACCCTCATTTTTCCCTTAGTCTTACAGCACTTGTAGTCCTTCTCTGATCTTTTCCTGAAATAGCCTAGTCCAGTTCTAACCCACTTACCCATCCTTCCATTTAGAGCCTTACCATAATTTGGGGCTGGGAATAAGTAGGCACTATTTTTTTTAAGATTTATTTTAGAGAGAAAGTGTGTGAGCAGGGGAGGGGCAGTGGGAAAAAGTGAAGAAGAGAATCTCAAGCAGACCCCCTGCGGGTGCAGAGCACCATATGGAGCTCAATCTCTCTACCCTGAGGAACATGATCTGAGCCCAGAACAAGAGTCGGGCGTTCAACCGACTGAGCCACCCAGGCGCCCCAGCCACTACTTTTTAATCTACAAACTAGGCTTCCCTAGTTGATTATGATCCAAATTCTGTCTGGTGCTATCATCTCATACAAAGGCAGAGAAATATCTTTGATCATTTTTTCTCTAGAGTCTGGATTTTGGTGGCACTTCAGTCAGATTTATACTTACGCTCTAAGAAGGCCCATTCAGATATCAGGCCCATTAGAATATCTACTTGTCAAACGTATTATTGTCCATTAATTTGGATATTACGTGCAGTTGAAGGTATAAAATGACATTTTCATAAAATCATTAATATCTTGCTAATTCTGAAAGCTTTACCTTTTGTCTGAACTATTGATTCTTGGCAGAATATGTCCTTGTTTTAAAAGGTTCTGATTATTTCCACTGGAAACATACATTTTAAATGTGAAGTAAACCCTTCTTGTATTCTACAATGACCCAGATCATCATCATGACTGACTTCCATAAAAATTAACAACCTATCAAGAATAATAGAAAATGGATTTACTGCATGTCTGGTACACTTAGTGCACGAGGAGTTGCTAGGAAAAGTTAGCATATCCACATTCATTGCCAAACTCAAATTCAGAAGACACTGGTGAGCACTACATATAGGAACTGGGCCTCAAAGCCCTTGCTTGGCAACACTAATTTTTTGACATCAAGTTCTTTCTTCTATTTGGATAATGTAGTACTTTTTAGAAGTAGGATTTTTTTTAAAGATTTTATTTATTTATTCGACAGAGATAGAGACAGCCAGCAAGAGAGGGAACACAAGCAGGGGAAGTGGGAGAGGAAGAAGCAGGCTCATAGTGGAGGAGCCTGATGTGGGGCTCCATCCCATAACACCGGGATCACGCCCTAAGCCAAAGGCAGATGCTTAACCTCTGTGCCACCCAGGCACCCCTAGAAGTATGATTTTTTTTTAATTACCTAAATGGATCTTTCTTATGTCTTCTCCCACCTCCTTCATTCCCTCTCTACCCTCACCATAGGATACTGTTCAGACTCATGTAGTTACCTTGTACTTTTCTACTATGTGACTGGAAACTTGTGTTAGAAAATGGTGAGATTGGGGGGTACCGGTGTGGTTCAGTTCGTTGAGTATCTGAGTCTTGGTTTTAGCTTGGGTCGTGATCTCAGGGTCCTGGGATCGAGCCCCATGTCAGGCTCCACACTAGGCAGGGAGTCTGCCTGAGGATTTTCTTCCTCTCCCTCTGCCCCCCCAACTCTCTCTCTCTAAAATAGATAAATGAATCAAAGAAAGAAAGAAAGAAAGAAAGAAAGAAAGAAAGAAAGAAAGAAAGAAAGAAAGAGGTGAGATTGGGATTCAGAGTGAAAAATGTTTACTGATAGATTTCAACTGGTAAAAAAAAAAAAAAAAGCTTTATGGCCTCACTTTGCTCTTTTTAAAGCAAGTCCATATAATCCCAAATCAAGTAATTTATATAATTATGAAGTGGGAAAAACTGTCATGATAGAGATGGCTGCAGAAAATTAACAGAAGCTTTATTCAGAAAGAGAAACAAATCTACAAATGAAGCTAGAAGCAAATCCATTGCTTTTGTCCCAGGGGCACAACTCTGAGGCATCAGGGGCATTGAGCTATGCTTTAATCAAGAGACAAACCCCAAATATTGGCAAGTGTCTTTCCCTGCTTTCTCAGAATACCTCCTCTTTTATACTACACCTTTATCCTCATACCTAGAAAAAAATATCTTAGAATATTCTATACAACAACTACAGAAAACCTTATTATTCATTTAGTTCAACCATCACATTTCATAGATAAGAAAACTGAGGCCAGGGAAGGAGATTTGCCAGAGGAGGCAAACAACTTGTCAAATTCCTCCCACAACACCATCCGTCCTCACTGAAACTCTTCTCTTAAACCCAGTCCAAAGTAAGCCCCCTTCATTCATCTCTTCAAGAATGACCTCAAGGAAGGGAGTACTTCCCCCAACTTTGGGGTGTTCTTTCTTTTCTCCTCTAATATTGCTTATTTCTTCAAGATCAGTTCTTGAGATATGGCCTCTAAGCCTTCCTCTACCACAATAGGATAGACCAAAGACAAAAGGCAATGCCATCTTCTCCTTGGGAAGAACCTAGTCCAATGCCTCATGGTTGACTTTTCCGAGAGTTCTTTGCAACCCACTTATTGTCTTCATTGCTCCATTGCTCCTGGGGAAGTCAGAAATATCACTAATATATGCCCTTCACTTATGAGAATAGCTCTGGCATTGGACTCTCCAGGTTGAATCCTGAGGCACATAATAGTGAGTTAGGTATGGCTTTTGTTTCAACCTCCCCGATCCTCAGATTCCCTACCAGTCAGATGAGGACAGTAATAGTGGTGCTACATGTGATTATTGGGAGGATTAAATGATTTAATATAAAGCGCAAAAGACATGCTTCCTACTAATAATAACTAATTTTTTGAGAACAAATTTGTTGAGCGCTTTACATTGTTTTACATTTTGCATTTAATTCTCACAACAAACTTACATATGATTTTTTGTTCCTTTCTTACAAACGAGTAAACTAAGATGAAGAAAAAGCACATAATTTATCCAGTATCAGTGAGATGGTAAATAGCGGAACTGAGATTTGACTCCTAAGCTGCACCCTTACACGTTAAGCTAAATTGTAGCTTTTGTTACCGTCCCTGATATACCTGGGGGCATTGAATTAGTCCACACCTGGTGAGTCCTGCAGCCCTCTATGTATATAATGCTGTGCTCGAAACTTATTATTACTTTTTCACAAGTTTTATCAATCTATTATTTAAAATATCTTTCCATAATACTGAATGCCAATATTTCGTCTCTTCTTGACTCTTTAGGTACTTTCTATTAATACAAATGTTGGGAAACGTTCACTAAATATACAAGGTCAGAACTGATTTCTTTTTTAAAAGGGGGCATTTTTTTCCCTTAGTATCTTTTAAGTACTTGCTTTGTTCCATCCCAGTGGTTTTTAAATATTAGCAAGCATCAGAAATAACCTGGGAATTTTTAAAACACATATTAACAAGGTCCACAACCAGGGTTTCTGATTCAGGGGGTCTGTGTTGAGACCCAAGAACGTTCCTTTCTAAAAAATTCTCAGAGCTCCAGATGTTGATGGTCAGGGGACTAATTTGAGAACCACTGCACTAGGCATTATATTGATAGAGCTATGTTGTTGTTGGGTTTTTTAAGATTTTATTTATTTATTTTAGAAAGAGAATGCAAGTGGGAGAAAGGGCAGAGGGCAAGGCAAAAAATCTCAAGCAGACTCCGCCCTAGTACTAGCACGGGGCTCCATCTCAGGACTCTGAGATCATGACCGGAGCTGAAACCAAGAGTACATCGCTTAACTGGCTGAGCCACCCAGGTGTCCCTAAATAGATTTTTGTTTTAACTCAAATCCCCATCACCAATATAGGAGTCAGGTGTTATTCTTAATTCACATTCTATAAATGAAGAAACTGAGGGATTGAGAATTTAAGTGACCTGTCCAAAGTCACAAAGCTATTAAAAGTTTGCGTCATGATTTGAGCAGTCAAGCTATTTCCAAAGCCCTTGCATATGCTGGATGATTCCTTCATTCTGCCTCCTTGCAGCTGTAAGTAATGAAACTCATCATGAACTGACTCATAAGGCTGTGGTGAGAGCCCAGTGAAATATAATGGGTGGATGAGGGCAGCAGTGTGCCTGGCCCAGGGAGGGGCTCATTAATGCTTTCTGTCAGCACGTTGGGATTGGAATTCATAACCACCTGTCTCTCTGCACTTCCAATGACTTTAGATAAAAGACCAATTGTTAAAATCTCCTCTAGGTTTTATTTTACCCTATCAAAATCTGATGGGGTTTTCCATATTTGACAAAGAAGAAGAAAAAAGAAGGTAATACAAACACATGCAGAGCGATAAAAGCCTGGGGTCCCCTCTTCATCTCCTTAAAATCCTGAAACATTAAAGAAATTTGGTGCCATTGTGCTTGGAACGAAGGCCCTCATAGGAGACGTGAAGCACCTGACCCGTGCCATACATGTAAGCTCAATTTAAGAAGAACAAGGAAAAGCAGCCTTTCCTTGTCTGGATTCTGCATACCTGATGCTGATAAATTGTAAAGGTCATCACTACCCTTGGTGCAGGCTATCCGTCATGATCAACTTTACAGAAAAAAAAATGCTCTGTCCATTATGGATCCTTGAAATCTACTCAAATTCAGTGTTACCCCGTCAGGTATCAGACACAAGATTTCTCTAGGACAGATCTGGTAACAACCAAGTTGAGAGGTGGTGATAAAAGTATTAGAAATACTGGCTTATTATCTCTTCCAGAGAGATATGCCCCATGACCCTCACAAACATAAGCAGAAGTTCATCGGACAAGGTTAATGTGCAGCATCAACTATTTGGGAAGGAAATGAATCCAGGAGGCCAAGAGCCAGGAGATGTCATGGTCCCGCCGACTCTCTGGCAAGCTAATGTATCAAGATGTCCCCACTGCGTCAGATGAGGTAAGTTCGCCACATCCTGACACTGATTGCTCAATGACAGAAACAAGTTGAGCCTTTCTGGCCAGTTTCTAATCTCAGCATCTCCTGGAGAGCAGGCGCTTTGGCAGAATCAGCAGCTCCGCGACAGCCCTGGACAGGAAGGCTGCGATCTGGATGAACTAGGAGAATGTGTTTGTTCCCTTGCCTTAGGTGCTGTCTCTCAGGTGGGCAGGGCAGCCCGGGGTTGTTTGCAGGAGGTGATAGATCTTTAATCTCTTTCCCTGTCAATCTGCTGCTGTATTCCAAATTAAATCAGCAGAGCTGGAGTAATGGCTTTGAATCAAGGTGACGGGCATCGAGTAAGCCCTTTCCTTGTGTCTATAAAATTTTATAAACAAATCTGCTTCTGTTTCTCTCTGCAATGACAGGGAAACTATTGTCATTATACAGGTTTAATCCTGTTCTCTCTCCTTCCTGACTTTTGCATATTATCGCTTCCTATTCTGGGAACGGAACGTCTTTTTCTTCAATGGTCATGTCCAAGAATTAATGCATAGATACAGGTTTTTCTAAAATGCAAATAAAAAGGGAAACAGAGCACATTTCACTTACTTGAGATTGTGATGAGTCTCACTGGACTCCACAAAGTGGCCAGAAAGAAACGGATGAGTGTGCATATATGCGTACACACACACGCATGCACATTGTTGCACATGCATGAGCACATGTGCATGTTTTTCCTATGTGTTCACTACTGTGCTTGCAGGAATTAGCATATCTGGGGTTATAGTATCCAGACACAGAATCAAAGGAAGGACAAGTGAATTTTCTCAAGGTTTTATTTGCCCATAGCTTCAGTCATATTATATTTTTAAATTTTGCACACAATATCTAATCATGATACCAATTTTAGAATTAATGAATATGTGTATTTGGTGAAACATAGGGAAGAAGGGGACACTGGGGTGACATCACCTTATAAAAGTCAGCGTTTCTTGTAGGTTATGAATGGATTAATTTAAACTGGTCCTCAGTTCATGAGCCAAGAACACAAGAAAAATGTCAATGGCATCAGGGCATCAGGTCCACTGCAAACACTCCTAATAAATATGAATAAGATGATTTTACTTCTTTATTTTTCTCCTGCTGCTGCTGATGGGGAAGATGACAGCCTAATCGTGTCTGCCCAGCACTGGGCTGTGAGTTTACATTAAACGGCATGTGTTCTGTCATTACTGCATGGTTTGGAGGGATAACGGTTTTGTCTAAACTATACCACAGGCAGAGACCGTTTCTGAAAGCCACTCAGCAATTCACAAAGGAGATGATTTTCTGCATCTTTTAAAATTTGCCAGAGGTTTCAGCATAAAATAATTAGTCACTAGAGGCTAAGAGGAGAAAGATAGATACATATATATATGTGTATACGTGTGTGTGTGTGTGTGTGTGTGTATTTGGGATACGTCAACTATAATCTTTCTTTCTACCAAGCAGCCTGAGCCTCTCCCTAAACTTTGTGGCCAACTGAAATCATCCCCAAGGTTTACTGAGACTAGTCTTCTTTTAACCATCCATACCGTGCTAGCTTCTGACCCTTGTCTCACAATTGAGACAACATATGTGTCCTAGAGCCAACAGCCAATATTCACCTTAGCCCCCATTTCTAAGTTCTTGTCTGAACTGTCTTCCTGGTAACCCAGGCTTTCTAGCCCATGGCCTACTCTTATCCTTGTTAGTTTCCTTCTTGTTGATGTGAGCTGTGTTCCTGAAACACAATTTGTTAACTGGAACCTTGCCTCCTTTTTATGAACATGTTACTGATGCCGTTTGCCTACATCCCAGGCAAGAATTTTGTTTCTGAGCCAAAAGCTTTAGGATCATCCTGTCCCTATTTACTCAGCACTTAGTATGTTCTCAGTCATATTAGATTTAAATGGATATGTATATGATTATATATCATTAAGAGGAAAGACAGAGTATTTAATACTGCAGGCTTTGGATTCAAATAAAAATGATACAGGAAAAAAAAAAATGATTCAAGTCCCAGCTCCACCACCTGCATCCTGTGTGATTTTGGGCAAGCTACTTAGCCTCCTTAAGCTTCAGGTTTTTCAGCTATAAAATTGGGATAATAAAATACCTAGATCACCAAGTTCCAGAAGAATTCAGTTAATGCATATAGAATTTAACGACATCCAGTCACACAGTAATTACACAGTAAATGGATTACAGAGATATCTATAAACAGGAATTACACCGTATAAAGTTGTTGAAACTGAGGGCTATCATTATGACGTTCTTACCTCTCCTTTACTATTCCAGTCCCAGGAATTTCTCTTAAACTTTTTACTGATGTTATTGACATTGTTCAGTAGAAAATAAACAAACAAGAGCTCTAAGTACAATGAGGTACACTGAAATGTTAATTATGAAAGAAATATTTAATTTTCCAAATGCCCACATGTTTCTACCCTTCCATGTAGTCATGGCCTTTGCAATGTGACTTTGCAGCTCCAGCTTCAAGTAACTGAATTGTACTTACTTCCTCACCACTGGAAGCTGGGTTGGCCTCAGGCTTTGTTTCGGCCAACAGAAAACCATGAAAATGAGTCTGTCCAGTTCCAACTCATCAGCCACCATGCGAACAAGCCCATGGTTAGCCTGCTGGAGGATGAAACTTGTGCAGACATCCTCATTGCTCTAGCCGAAAACAAGCCAACTCCCCAAAGCAAAGTCATCTAGCGGATCTGCTGTTGACTATGGACACATGAGAGAGCGCAGCTGAGACCAGAAGAACTATCCAGCTAAGCTCAGCTCAAATTGCTGACCCACAGTACTGAGAACTTAAATAAATGGTTTTATTTTAAGCCACTTAGTTTTGGAATGCTTTCCTGATACAAATGTTTAGCAATACCACAGAATATTAGGCATCACACAACAAAACAGTAGGCAAGCTTTAATGTGGCAATGATGCTGTTTCAGTAAAATCATGAATATTTTATGATAGAATATTGAGTGAAAATAGCAGAATGTAAATATTAGTCTGTATACTGTGATTGGAATTATGCAAATTTATGCATGGAAGTAAAATGTGGCATGTAAAAAAGACATTGCTTTATAACGTTGGTAGGATTAAGCATCATGCTGTCATTATTTTTGTGTCCTTTAACATAATTATATTGTATTTTCTAACGAAAATATTTGTAGGACATAAAGTCAAAAACATTCTCAAGTTGTAGGATATCTTACTGTGACATTATTAAATCAGTGAAAAGTACAAACCAAGCCTTTTGCCTCCCTTCCCCGATGATCATTATTACTGAAAAAAGTGAACAAAATGGACCAATAGAAGTATTTCAAAAGTGGAAAGAAATCTCTTTATTAGTTAGGAATTAAAGGAAAATTCACATTAGCTAATTTTACTTTCATTATCAGACTGTTAGAATTTAAAACAAAAATGGGGATTTAAATACTCCATGGATCATAAAACCCATTTTAATAGTGAAAGATATTGATAATAGCTAAACTCTCGTATGCTAAACGTCGGCCTTTAAATGTTAAAGGTGACTGACCTAAGATAAGGAAGAAACAATCTCGGCAATAATTCTAAAAATTACTCCTACTAGAACGGCTCATTCCTTCACTAAATGTAGATGTGCACATCATAAAAGCATTGCCCCAAGAAAATGAAGCTGACTTATACGCAAAAACCAAAGAACTGCATAGAAATTCCAAAGGCATGTCCTTGGAAATTCACCCTTGACCAATCTATCTCCTTAATCCAGTGGGTGGCTGAAACACAATGCTGTTTTTCTAGCTGACTGTGCATATCTGCTGCATCGGGAGGGATGCGGAGCTTGGCTTCCCTCTTGCATTATGATGGCAATTTATTTTGACAGCTTCCTCAGCCCCCAAAAGTCGTCAGACATCCAACATGCTGCAGAATGAACTTTAAGCATTCAAAAGCCCTGTAGTCTGAAGTTGAAAGCAGGGAGGTGGGAACCAAAGTCAAAGAAAGCAGGCAGAATATGTGCCTTGCCCCTTTCTTACAGAAGCCAAGAGCTCAGAACTGAATCTGTTCTTTAGTTAGATTTGGTCAGTGTCCATTCCTTTCTCAAGCCACATTTAATGTGTCCCTATAGGCCTTACATTGTCTGTTATGATGATCAGCTCATTCACATCCCAGTGTACAAACTCAGCTTCACCTTTCCCAATCTTCAGACCGGGCCACCAGCCACTCAGTAGCTTTCCCCTCCTCTGAGAAGAAAAACAACCCTCCACTCCCACTTCTTCTTCTCTCTCTTCCACATCCAGAACCTCTTCCACTCGCTATGTAGCAGGATCTGTCTTATTTAGTAAAGCCAACTTTATTGTGATGCCATTGACCTAGTTTGAGGGTTGTTAAAAAAATAAACAGCCCTGTGGAACTCATCACTCATTGTAAGGGCATTGCCAAGGACAACGTTCATTACATCACACAGTGTCCTGTTTATGAAGACTCCTGAAAGAAATCCCTGTCTCATCTTCATACAAAGAATAGCTGTGCTTCTCCTAAGTATTTGTTCCATATTTCTTTCTTTTTGCTTACTTACTTATTTATAAGGGACACTGTGAACCATGAGAACAACATGATACGTGGTTAACTCAAGGAGCCTGTATAGTTTCTCATACTCTAACAACGTATTATTGCCCATGCCTCTTCTTTGCCTCCACTCGTGTTTTTCTGTACTGTTTCATAGCTAACATTTATGGAACACTCATTATGTGTGTCAGTGTTTTAGTATATCACATGAATTAAGTCATTTTAATCCTCCTTTCCAATGTATGAGAAAGCTACTATAATTATCCCAATTTTGCAGGTAGAAAGAAAGTGAGATGCAACAAGATTAACTACCCAAAGGTCACCCAGCCAGTGAGTGGAGGAGTTACTCGAAGTTAAGTTATTTCTGGAAGAAGACACCAAGGAGAGTTTGCTGAGCAAGACATGGGGATGATTTATCTAAAATGAAAATAATTCCACTTTTTATTTACGTTAGGTAAGTAAAGTGGTCTTAACACCTTAAGTGACAGAACGATTTTGCTGTTCTGTTTGATGACCTGTTGGAGGAGTTCCCCAATTTCTAGCCATTAATAGCCCCTAAAATCTCAAGAGATTAGGTCAGAATCTAGAATTTACATGGTTTAGGGGTTTTGAATATGCAAATTAGAGAAATAGGTTCTATAAGGCCATCTGCACGAGTTTTAGGATCCTGAACCCTATGCTTCTTGTGAGGACTTTCATGTTAGATCTCCCTTGAAAAGCTGATCTTGCTTCACTCAGATTAAATACAATTATGCTTAACAGGTCCCAACTATTGAAATAAACAAGTTTTGTGTAAGTGGGCTGGGGATATTAGTTTCCTTTTGCAATGCTGAATTTTCCATGTTAGCTATTAAAAATCAACTAGCATAGGAACATAGAGAAACTTTTACCTTCAGAAAGATAGTAGCAGGATCCTTTTACAGAGTTTATAGGAGAAAGGTAAATTTTGATCTGTTATCTTTGGGTCCTGGACAAATATAAAAGATCTTTTTATTTTTTCCATGCACACAACGGAAACAAACTCCGGTAAACTTAAATAGGAGAAGCATTTATTCGAAGGAGGTGAAGGGACAGACAGAATCGAGAGGAGACTGAAAGCAAGCCCTAAAATTAGCAGAAACCAAGGGAAGATTCATGTCTGGAAAACAGATGGCCAGTGCTGCCTTTGGACACTGGGAGCTGATGCTGGTATTGCTACCGTGACATCCACCGTGGATACTACTGCCAATGTTGGAATCAATGCTAAAATTTCTCTTCCTGATTTAAAGTCTCAGTCCGGGGGCATCAGATTGACTGGGTTGCCTAATGACAGACAATATGTAGCAAAGATCTGGCCTTTTAAGCTTCCATAATGGAAGGAAGAGCCCTGCCACATACTAAAACTCATACAATTATAAATTCCTCATCAAGTGGGTCCAGAGTGAACTGCCAAAAAATGAGAAATGTTCATAAAAATGGACAAATAAGTTCTGTTTTTTTTTTCTCCATTCATTCAGCAATCCATTCTTCCAGCCACCCAAGCGAGCCAGTCATGTATTCAACAAATACCTACTGAGTTCCAGCCATGGTATTAAGTATTGGGAATTGTGTTGGCCATTTTTTGTTTGCCCTTTCCCCCCACTGTTCTCCCTCTACTACGTGCCTCCGATGGCAGATCATTATATATGTCTGGGCTCCACTGCCTCCTAGATTTTGGTTCAACTTAGATAGTGGAAGTACTGACTAGATTGAGGGTTGGGAGGAAAGGGAGGCAAGTATTCACTCCTCATGCTCCTCCCTGCTAGAACATTGTTTGGCGTGCCTATATTATTTTATGAAGGCCATAGGTCCTATCAAGCTACAGGGTGTCACCTAAAACTACAGCTTTCAAGATTGTGATAACTATTTACTGTCTTTGCCCTTTTGGTCTAAGGATAATAGAGGCCACCTACTATTGCTTGCCTACAGGTGATTTACCATCTCCTATTGGTTTCTCTCACTCCAGAATTCTTCATAGAGATTCCCTTTCTAAAACCTTCTGCAATTTCCCTTTTTTAGAGTTCCATCTGTTTGTTGCAGGAACCATGACTTTATGGGATACCTTAGTCATGAAGTCATTTAGTCCTTGATCTTACTGTATTTAACAGTTCTACAAAGCTATGACTTTTGTGCACCGTGAAATTCTCCCACACTGAATAGGAGCAGGCTTGACAAGGAGTACATATTCTACATCCATGTCCCCATTTCAAAATTTGAAAATGGCTACTTCTGTATTCAGGCATTGCGACAAATTTCCAATACACATGCGAGTATTTTTCCTAAAATACTTATTTTAAATTTGTCTTTGGATCTTCCCCTTCTCATTACCCAGTAGCCTATACTACACAATTAAATGCTTGCTACACCACTGAATGTTAGCTAATTCAACCTAGAATATAATCCCATGGAGAAATGAACGTAAGCTGACACCGTAGAGTTAGCGGATTGTAATGAGGGTCTTTACTAACCTCACTGTTTTATCTGGCCCTGTCAGAATGAGATCACAGGACGGGGCTAGAACACACTGCCGTGGGGGGTTAGCCGCATACTAGAGGGCACAATAAAAAGGAAGACGTTGAGGAAGGAGATGTTAGCAGAAGCATGGAGCAAATCCTGTCAACTCAAATAAGGGAGGCAGAAATCAAGTCCAAGTAGGTCAGTGATTTCTGGTTCTAAGCAGCCAACAATTTAAGAAGAGTTTGCCTGAAAACTAAATAGGAGAAGTGGTGTCAGCATCTGTAGCAAATGGTCTTACCTAGAAAATCCTACAAAATGGAGGGGAACAACACAATCCAAAGCTGGCTTAAATGAGGAAGAAAGGCAGAACAATGCCAGATAGGTGGTGCACAGCGTAGCAATCCCCTTCCTCCTGGGAAGCAGTGCACTAGGAAACTGGAGGGATGAAAAAAACAAAAACAAAAGTTCCGGTACCCGAGGGATGTGTGCTGAAGGGAAATCGTGAGGTGAGCTATTAGGAAAATATCAGGACACTCTGTGGGTATATCCAGGGACTTTAGCTTTTGGTCAGGTAACAGTTCAATATATAGTAGGTTGGAAAATACTGAAATGCTATTGGTTCTGTTGAAAAGTTCACGCTCAAGTTTCTTAGAAGTCATTGCTAATAGCTGCAATGATGCCGGAAAGTGTTGATACTCTAAGTATCCTGTTTTATCTCATCTCTTCTCACACCCCAAGAAGTTAGATTAATTGAGCTAAATAATGCAAACTGCTTTATTGTTTGAGAACAAACAATAACTCTGAATTTCAATTAATATGTAAGTTTAAAAAGAGGAATCTGCAAAGAAAACAAAAACTAATTTATAAAGATATATGCACCTTTATCTTTACTGTATTATTTATAAGCCAAGATATGGAAGCCTCAAGTGCCCATCAATAAATAAATGGATAGAGAAGATTATATATATAATAGCATATTATATATATTGTGTAATGTATATATACTGGAATATTATATATAACATATAGTGTATCTATAATGGAATATTACTCAGCCATCAAAAAGAATGAAATCTTGCATTCATGGCAACATAGATGGACCTAGAGGGTATTATGCTAAGCGAAATAAGTCAGAGACAGACAAATACCCTATGATTTAACTTATATGTGGAATCTAAAAATAAGAAAGCCAAAACCAAATAGACTCATAAATACAGAGAATAAACTGATGGTTGTCAGAGAGGAGGAGGATTGGGAGATAGGCAAACAAAGGAGATTAACAAGTACAAACTTCCAGTTATAAAATAAATAAGTCATAGCGATAAAAATTGCAGCAGAGAAATATAGTCAATAATATTATAATAATGTATGTTGATAGATGGTAACTATACACACCATGGTGAGCACTGAGTAATTTACAGAATTGTCAAATTACTATGTTGTATACTTAAAGCTAATAAAACACTGTATTTCATCTATACCTCAATATAAAAAAATAAATATTTTTAAGAAAGGATCTGGATCATTTCTTTAGAAAATTATTAAGAATTTTCATATATCCATATGGTTTCTTATGCCAATAATTAGTTCCACAAGTTGGAAAGAGAGATAATAAGCATATAAAGAGACAAACAGTGACTATATAAAATTGCGTGACAAAGAAAGTTAAGGAAAAATTTGGCCCAACATATGTAATAGATATATTTATTGTTAGAAGAAGAGTTTTCAGTCTGCCAATGTGTACTGACATTCTCTAAGCTGAGTTATAATACATGGGGCTCTCTAATTATATTTTTTAGGTAGACTATATTTTTAACAAAATGGTATCTCTTGAAAGCAGGATTCTGTGAGTTTCAGAAAATGATGCTTTGGATATTCTAAATCTTTTACGGTGTTCTGGAGTACAACAGCCGTATGTGAATTGAATTGTCATTAAGACCGCGAGGTCCTCCAATAAAAAACTCCAAAACAATTGGAAATTCTCACACAATATAAGTGTTAGTGAAGGTCATACAGCTTCTCTTGAAGTGTTTCCAAGGACAGTAAATTCTCTACCCAATGAGGCATCTTTTCTTGCTCTCAAGCAACTCTAGATTTTATAAAGGTTTCCGTATACTGAGATATTATCTGGTGCTTTAGAAATTCTACCACTGATTCTAGCCTTGTTTTCAGAGGAAGACAGAACAAATTTACCCATTCTTTCTCAGATTCCCTGAGTTCATGTAATTTTTTTCCTATATGATATCTTTTCTAGGCCTCTTCATAAACCTATCAAACTGGGATCACTCTACCCTCAAATCCTTTAAAACGCATGCTAAGAATCGCCCTATTGGGGAGGGTGGGGGATTGGATAAATGAAGTATGAGACTACAACTTCCCATGTCATGCAAACTCTTTTCTTCCTGATAAGGCCAGAAATTCGCCATCACATCACACTGAGGATTCATATTAAGCTTGTGATCAACTCAATGGCCCAGACGTTTTTATGTGAACGATTGCCACAGCATGTCCTCTCTCTCCTATACTTACGCAACTGACTTTTGAAATCTAAATTCCCATCACTGGGTTCTGCACAGTTGTATATAGGAACAACCTATTGGCTTCCTTTGGTGAGTTAATATAATTTTACCCTCAGAAGAGTTTAAGATAATAACAATGGCAGTGAGCACAATATCAAAAATGGTAAATCACAATTGAATGGCCTCTTAAAGTTTAAAGAGTGCTTTAACATATGGTATTTCACTTTATCCCCATAGTCTAGATAGAGATGGTGGATATTAGCATCAGTTTGGAGAGGAAGCAACTGACACACTGTCCTATGATACTTATACGTCTAGTAAGCAGAACATAGGTCTAGAATGCGATCTCTTGCCCCCTAATCCAAACTTTCTTCTTATCCCAAATATTTTTCAGTAGAACATATAAGCCGGGTCCTATAAACCCAAGAATATTGTTAAACATGCTCCATTCAACAGCACCAGCGGGCCAGGGAACTGTCTTCCCCACGCTGCAGCATCTATTAATTCACCATGAACTTAACCAAAGGTAGGCATGCATGCCCACAAGTGGAGATTGCTGAACAGCAAGCTCTTCTATTCTCAGATTCTACTCTTTTTTTTGAAATGCTTAAGAAATCTAATTTCCTATCTGTGAACATAGACATTTAGTCATTAACAAAAACGCTAGTTGCTCTATTTTAGCAGTGATTATTTATGAATAAAAATATCATTTCTGTGTTAAAAATCCAAGAAAAAAAATATGCTCCCTCTACTCATTATCCCCTTCCCTCAGCCTGACAGTTTTCAAGAATTTGGAAAATGAAAGCTGGAAAATATCTAAACATTTGTATCAAGTCTATTCCTCAGGAGCCTGGGTGGACTTTTTCTTTAAAGTTTAATTGAGAAGATCTGGAAACAAATATATGATGTCCTCAAAATAATAAGTAAAGTAGTACCACAGAAACTTGGGAGTCACAATTCAAGGCTGGATCACAGGAGGCACGTGAAAAGATAGCACTATTAGATTGAGGGCTGAGAGGTTATTATATATATTTTTTCCAGCTAGAATATAGAGACTGTCAGGGTATTTGTACAGGACACAGAAGCATAAGGAGAATAAACCACTATCTCAAAAAACATAGGGAAAATAGACCAGTATTTTACAGTCCCAACCGTAGCCCAGAATTTTTCCAGAGTGATCAAAACTAATAAAGATATGCGTGGGGGAGGGGGATAACTGAGGCCTTCTGTCTCCAGACCGTGGCCTATTAGGATCTAGAGTGACAACCCAAGAAACCAGATCATTTTTTTGATGATAACCTCTATAAAATTACTGGTAAAAGCCCATGCTTAATCATGGGATTAAAATATTTAAGATGTAACCACATGAGGCGGACCTCAAAAAATCTCTGTTGTCCAAAGATGCTCTCCATTTATTAAAACCAAAAAATAATCAGTAAACTCAGCAGTAATGACAGTTTCCAAGTTTAGTTTTTGGCAATAACTATTTTTATCTAAAATAACACTAAGTATTATTATTATTATTATTATTATTATTATTATTATTAAGATATATAATGAACAAAGAAACTGAAATTTTATGCTATTCAATGTCAAGTAAGTGTTTTTCAAACATACTCATTTCATTACTGTAACAACCACATGATAAAATTGGGGTAGACTGAAAAATTCAGCCATGCTATTTTGTAACTCCTCTCATCAAGGTGAAGTCTGCTTATACAAACTTTAATCTGCCATGGCCCTCATTAGATTCTTTGACCTGCAGAATATAGCACACCAATATAGAATACAGCAGGGCAAAATTCAACCCATTACAGGCAGCAAGGAGACTCTAGTTGAAATGGGCAGTGAAATAAAGATATTACTATTGGAAACTGAAAAAAAAAAAAGTGATTACAAAACGCTTGAGAAACCTGTCACTTGCAGTAACTTGAATAATGGAAAATATGCCAATTGAATCTGTATATTTTGTTAAGGAAAATTTGAAGCAGAATATTGAAAATGCCATTTGCCTTTTGTGATCAATGTAGGGTAAGATTGAGAAACAACAAGTGCATTAAACAGAAAATCCTTTCATTTAAAATCTTAAGGTAGAGAAAATATAAAATAACCAAGACTTATTTGGTTAGTAATAAGAAAAAAATCTGTTTCATATTTTTTAAGTCTCTCTACCACCATCCCTAAAAGAATCAAATTAAGAAATGGCTTCAGGATAAAGTGAAGAATGAGCAGTAAAACTTTTTGTAAGACCTATGTAAGAGTTAAGGTAGTAGTACCTAGGAAACCCTTTCCACAGGTCTCTGGATCAAAAGGGTTTGCACCAGAGAAGCATTATCCACATCTGAACCTGAAGCAAATTACAAGATTGTGGACATCGAGCCTGATGCCGTGATTGATGGAACTTGGGAAGTCTGAGTGATGTTCAATTTATTTTCCATTTGGGGGAAAGAAAAATCAATGCGGACAGAAGGTGGTCTATAGCAGATTGTTGTAGTAATGGTCCCAAAAGACTCATACTTCCTGCTATCTAAGCTGTTGTGCAGCCCTTCCTACACTGATTCTTGCCTGAAGCTTGTAACTCACTTTGGTCCATGAGATATCCAAACATGAAACAAGCAGAGGTTTGATAAGAGCCAGCACACTGAGATCGCCATCTTGGAATGCTTCTACTGCCGGGCAAAGAAATTGAGATGAAAGAACACATGGAGAAAGGGAGCCATTTGAGGCATCCCAGCTGAGGCACCAATTATATGAGTGAAATTATCTTAGATCATTTAGCTACATGGTATTACCTAACCTATCCTGTCTCCTACACACTACCATCGCTTAGCAAGCCAAGATTCCACTGTTGGCCTGCCCCAAATTTGTTACCCTTACTCCCAATTCTTCTATCAAGAACATGTTCTCGTTGAGTCCTCTAATTGGCAGATTGCATTATTTATATCACTTCTTATTACAATGACTAAAAGGGAAAGCCAGATTTGCTTTTCTAAATTTTGAGGAGACCATCATGATTAGTTAGGAGACTATTATCACTACCATTCTGGTCTTAAATTTGAATTTCCTTAGGACAAGATGCTGTTATTATAAATGAGTTGAATAATTATATCATCTTGGAAGTAGAGAACCTTTAAAGTGTGTTATATATGCAGTAGAAAAATCTCTATTTGGCAGTCCAGACTTGTCTAGCAGCCAAAAAGAAATAATTGAGCTTGGTAGTATGATGAGTCTGCATAAAACCTCCAACTATAGGTGTTAATGCCTGAATAGAATGGGTTACTTGTTTTCATTCAGACAAGACTGTAAGCTATATGGGAACAGATCTGTGTGTTTCTCAAAAGATAGGACAGTGCCTGTCACATAGTAAGAGCTCATTAAATAATTAAGTCAGTAGATGAAATTCTCTTCTAGAATGTGTTTTTGTTGGACAAATTACAACTTTCATGACAGGTGGGAATGCTAGCAAATATTTAATGTATTTTAAAGATCTAATACTTAGAACTGTGCAATTAGTTTAGCAGGGATTAGCTCACGTGACCTCCTCACATCCCTAATGAGGGTTTCTAGTTACCAAAGACAACAAAGCTCTGAATGATTATAACTTTCTCAAAAGTTGACAAATTAACCATTGGCAGAGCAAATGTTTTCTAATTCCTAGAATAAAACTTTTTTCCCAGGCACCTGTCTTTTGGTAGCATTTTCACTAATGTGAGGTTATAACCTCATCACGTGTATGCTCATCTACTGAGTATATATTTAATTACCTCACTTGTTTTATTTAAACTTATTTTAAGTAAGACTTTGTATCTTACAATAATTGGACAATTAATATAATTTGCTATACATAAAAGATAATTATGAAATTAATTTAATTAAAGCAAATTATTAAATTTTTGCTATGTATCATTGACTCACAAATGCTCTGAGATAGTGGCCCCATTTTCTTTTAATATAATAAGAGATTAGCAAGTGGAGGACCTATTAACATCAAATTGGGACCTTCTCCTTGACATATTTAGATGAAATGATCTAGAACTGAAAATTGGATTTCTTTGTAATTATGTACCCCACTATTATTTAAGCATTATTTAAAATTAAATTTATTTGTTTTGAGTACCAACCATTTAGTACATGTTCAGCAATTTGAAAAACATTGCTCTAGTGCTTTCTTCAGCAGCACATGTACTAAGACTGGAATGATACAGAGAAGATTAGCATTGTTCTAACTCATTGCTTCCCCAAACCTGGTGAAGTATACAAAATTATAATTTTGTCCTAAGTATTCATATTTGGGTATTTATATTTAAGCCTCGCTCAAATTCTCTACATTATTTTAGCAAAGATGCTCTTCCAATGGACTACCTTTATTCATACGACATTAAACAAACCTATCTCAATGTCAGAGTTAGTGCATAAAAGAGTTTTATTGTAATTGATGAAATACTTTTCTCAAGACAAAACTCAAGTAAGTTCTTCAATTGCAGGTTTATTTTCTTCACTGTAATATTTTCCTAAGACGACTCCTCCTTTTAAAAAAATTATCTTTTTCAAATAACTACTTTTATTTTATTTTTAAATTTCATGACCTTCCCACAGACTCTTTCCTTAGCTCCTTGAGGACCATACCATTATACTAAACCAATTCTTTAAGGTCACTGATAATATCTTAGTTGTCTTAGATCATAGACCTTTCCCTCTCTGTGTAATATTTAACTAGTTGTTCCTACTTAACCTCTCAACTGCCTTTACTTCTGTGAGGATGGGATCACTAGGCTCAAACTGTTTCGACTATATCTTTGTCTGATAGCTTCAATGAGTCCCACTTATCAAGCTCTGGATTCTGTCTCTCTCGTCTGCTATCCATAGGAGATAAGATGCCCTTGATTGGAGGGAGGGAATGGGGCATGTAGCTCAAGCTCTCCACTAACAGATCTAAATGAAGCTCAACTTTTAATGCCTCAATACTGGTCTCTACTTCTTTGCTTCCTATGGTTTTCAGTGTCACTTTCATCTATCCAGTTTTCAAACCTAAAATCTTGGAATCATCTCACTGATGCTACATTTAAGCAATTGCCAAGTCCTGTGTTCTACCCGAAACTATCAATTCTTGTTCTTATTCTCACTACCAGAAATTCAGGTCATAGTTATGATTTACTTGCCCAACTTTATCGAACTCTTTACTATTCTCCCCACCTCTAATCTCTTGACAGTTCCAATTCATCTAGAGCAAGATGGCCAGATGGTTCTTCATGTAGGAGGACACTCCTTTGACATGCCACTACTTTGCCCCAGATCAGTCAATATCTTCCAAATATCCCCCAAATAAAGTTCAAACTTCTTAGTCTGGAATTCATATCTTTACATGATCCAATCATTTCTTTTACTCAGTATGTATTTAGTGTTCATCTTTGGGCAATTAATTAAAAAGTAGGTTAATTACAATATACAATTTTTAAACATTTTGATCCAAGAAAAAAATGCATAAATAAACGTTCATTTGTCGATCATTTCATGCAAAGCCTAGGCTTTTCCCCTTCTTTCCTTCCTTCTTTCTTTATTCCTTCTTTCTCTCTCACTCCAGCCTCCTCTCTTTCTCTCTATCTCTCTAGTATGGATTCATCAACTGCATAAATCACACACTTTTTACAGATTTAGTTTCCTTAGAAAGGAGTAAGTTCTTAGAGATACCTATTGAATGCACAATCCTTTTATATTTTAAAATGTTCCTCCAAACTCTTATATTTGACTTTTCCGACCGCAAGTTCTGTTGTCATTTTCAAGTGATTCATCTGTGTTGTGTCTTTTCAGTGCATTGACTTATTAGCATTCACAGAAAAAATAATCACCTTTCTTTTTTGTGCTTTTATTTCTTTGGCTGACACGCTTTTAAATTACTATATATTTACAATAACGAGAACCATTGGCAGGAGTAGTTTTAGGAACAAAAGCAAGTGACTCCTGTTAAGAACACAATTTGTAGAAGCAGAAATGCACAAATGTGTTGCAGACTTGCTTAGCAGTCCAAGAGTTCAATACGCCATGAGCATCAGAATAATCCCTTACAGAAATGAGGGAAGACATTGGTAATTCAGCAACTTGAAGCTGGTTGAAGGAGATATGCTGTACTTGCTATTCTCCATTAAAAATCATAGTCCTGACCTTTGCCTCTCACAATCCTCTCTCCCAGCCAGCCCACTCAAATTTACAGGTATTTTAAGCATATTAATCTCAAGTTCCAACTCAAATTCCACTTTCTCCATGTTCAGTTCCTGGATGCCCCTACCTGAAATATTTCCCCTGTTTAAACTACAGTAAAATTTGTCTATGTGAATTTTGTAGGATATTTTTTCTTCTTAGAATTATAGTTATGACCTTGCATATTTTATAACTTAAGTGCTTGGAAGGCAGTTCCTTGGTATGCTCCAAGGAATCTGGTATGAAGAAGGCAAAATGAGTATGCCATCATCATATCTCCAGGCCAGCTCACTGGCTTCTGGGGCTTAGAGAAAGAAGGAATAATGGGAGGGCTTATACAAAATATTCCCAACAAGTAGACATAGTTTTGTTCACTCATCAAATATGTTAATTTGCAGTTGAGTATATTTGAAATGGGTGATTTCTAAGGTGGTTGTTTTTTTTTTTTAATTTTTAATTTTTCATTAAAAGGAATTTGGTGAAACATCAAAATTTACATAAACTGATATATCCTAATGAAGGAATATTATACATTCATTTAAGATATTGTTTGCAAGGAGTATTTTGTATAATAAGGGGAAAATGTCTTATAATGACAAGTGAAAAAAAAAAAGACAGAAAATTAAAAACATAGTTTAAGCACAACTATTAAACTTTAGTGGAAAAATAGTGGAAATTAAAACACAAACATGTAGAGAAACTGTGGGTGGTTTGTTTCTGTCATTGTTTATTTTATTCAATTTTCACACTAAGAGTATGCTTTAATTTTATGATCACGTGTGTCTTGATATTTTTAAAGAAAGTTGCTCAATTTTCATAACTTGAATTTATTCCCTTTTATTAAGCAATTATTCTATTAATAGCTATCAGCAAATACAAAAAGGAGAGTGTGGGTAGAAGCAAAGTGCTAATCACAGCACTACTGTTAGCTCCACAAATACAAACTAGAATGCCAATGATTCATTTTCAAAGTAAAAGGTGCTGACTTTCAACTTCTAATCCAAAGATTAGATCAACAAGAGAAAAGCTACATACGTGATTAAGATCACAGTTTTTAATGTATCTCCTCAGAAGATAACAATACTATCTTTTCCCTTTAGGTGGGTGAGAGGGCCTAAAATAATTTTTTACGTATCTGCTATTTAATCTCACAGAGTCTCTGGGAGATAAGAAAGAAAACTAAACACACATAAGAGCAAAAGACCATGCCTTTTCATCTCTTAAATGTGACCTGGGACAAAGAACGTGAAGAGATGAAGGCCGTCTCAATGACCTTTGACTAAGGTAGCTTCCCCTCTGGACTCCCTCATCCACTGCAACACTACCCTTCCACAGTTGACAGCTAACCACCGCAGACGCAGTACTCTCTGAACACCTTAGAGAACATCTAGGGAGACAGGATGCAGATGAAGGACCAATTTCAACGTAGCTAAACTTTCCTTGATGTTTTGAGAAATACTCAGGAGTCCTCTTGAATGTCTTCAGCTTAGTGATGATCCTCAGATCTCCTCCTTGGACTGTCAGTAATGTCCCAAAGTGATTTGTCTTAAAAACTGGTATATTGGTTTTTTAGGGCTGCTGTAACAAAGGACCACAAATCGACTGGTTTAAAACAGCACAAACCTTCTGTCTCATAATTCTGGAGGCTAGAAGTTCAAAGCCAAAGTGTTAAAAGGGCTATGTTCTGATGCTTCAAGGAGAGGAGCCTTTCTTACCAACCCTGACAAGATCACCAGTCGTTGGAGTAGGCACCCCCTCCTTCTCCAGTATGACCTCATCTTAACTAATTACATCAAAAATAATCCATTCCAAAATAAGGTCACTTCTGACAAAGTGGGGTTAGTACTTCAACTTATTTTTTTGGAGGGACTAAAATTCAACCCCTAACAGCTGGGTAAAAAGAAAGATCCTCCACCCAAACAATAACAACAAAATCAACAAAGTACCATGAACCCCCAAATCCATTGCTTTCAGTAATGCATGTCTTGTTATTTGAAAGCTAGTGAGATGGAGATAAAATGATCTCACCCTGAAAATCAATAAATCAATGACTCACTGAAATGTATACACTTTTGCCATCTCACGTGCACACGCATGCACACACACACACATACACTCCTGATTCTAATCCTACTTCATGGCTTATTAACATGGACCAGTGACTGTAAGCATTGTAGCTGCTTTATCCCAGTGTGACAGGAAAGAAAATAGCTTTTCCTTCTTTCAACCTGCTAAAAAACTCTACTTTTGCAAACTCTTGCCTATGTCCCTTTTCTGCGTAGACTAGCAGTTTCTTTGGGGCCTTTGTGATAAAAAAAAAAGTGGAGAAAGGGCAAAACAGTAAGAAACAGAAGTGCTAGAGAAAGAAAATGAAATTTAGCAGCAAGACTGGAGAGAAGAGAAAGACTGAGGCTTTGGGAGTATCCAAGGTATGTGGTAAAAAAAAAAAAAAAAAGGAAGCAATATTAACATGTACAGTTGTCAATTAACTGTTCCTTTAGTGAGTCTGAAATATACAAGTCAAAGACTTGAAATATTTTTACATCAGTTGAACTTTCTGGGATATGACTTCAATCCCAGTGATACTACATTATTGACCCATACAGATCACACATATGTAAGTGTTATATATGAAATGAAAATGTTATTCCTTATTATATATGCTTCATGATGACAAGGAGATAAGAATATTTATTAACCCTGAAAGCAGTGTCTGACACATAATAGACGCTCAATAAAAATACTAGCATATAGGTCTTCCTTCTACTGTTCTCTGAATGGTTATCCTGCTATGCAATAAGCCCTAATTACTCAGAAACATTTAGTGTCTCCTCAAGCTCCAGAGACAGAATCATTTTTATATAAAATAATCAAGAAACATTCTGGCTACAAAATCAACCAGATAACCAAGAACACTAGATCTGACTCCATGAGTGCGGCCCTTTGCACCCAGGGCAGTTTAAAGCTTTCATTTAACATCTAAAGAATAACCATTTGTTGCATACACCATCCATTCATCCACCCATCCATTTATCCATCCATTAATCTATCCATTAGCCCGTTCATTCACTTATTCAGCAAATACTCACAAAGTGCCTGCTTACATACCGGCTAGTATTCTAGGGAGTAGATATATAGTGAAGAATAACAGAGTCTTCCTCTGCTTTTACCAAGTTACATTCTAATGAGTGAAACTAACTGCATTTAACAGATAAAGAAATAAGACGATTTGTTGGCCTCTGTACCAAGCACTAGAAATACACTTCTAGGTGGGGGCCATAGGGGTGTGTAGGGGTGTTCTAGGCACCAAAAAAAAAAAAAAAAAAAAAAAGGAAGAAGAGGACAAGGAAAAAGAAAAAAAGACACATACACACTCAAAACAACATGTGCAAAGGGCCAGAGGTAAAACTCATGTTACATTTCAGGACAGCAACTCAGTCTAGATTGTACAGCTAAGTAAAAAGGGTGGGAATGCCAGAAATGCAGTTAGAGGGGCAAGGAGTATATAAGTTCTAATGTGTATGTTGTTAAGTAATATGTTAAGAATCTAGACTGTATCCTCAGGAAAGGGGGGCACGTTTGAAAAATGTAAAGTAGGGCATGTTTCAGCCCTGTGTTCCAATGTTGTCTGATAAGAGTTACTCAAATTTGAAGTCTGAAATGAAAAGGTACTAATTTGAAGAACAACCGTCATTACCCAGACTTGGAGACTTTTTTTTTTTTTTTTAATGTTATGCTAGTCACCACACAGTACACCCTTAGTTTTTGATGTAGTGTTCCATGCTTCATTGTTTGCGTATAACAACCAGCGCTCATTACAGCACATGTCCTCCTTAATACCCATCACCAGGCTACCACATCCTCCCATCCCCCTCCCCTCTGAAACCCTTAGATTGTTTACCGGAGTCCATACTCTCTCATAGTTTGTTGGAGACTTTTTCTATCCTGGCTTCTGGTTTTGGATTTAATTCTTCCCACATCAGCCCATTTCTTTTTTGGACCCATGTTGCCTTTCTGGTTCCTGATTTTGTATATTTCCTTCTTCCCCACAACCCAACTATTGACTCAGCTTAGTTCTTGGATCTAAGAATTTGTATTTACACATTACCTACCAGGAATTGTTATTACTTCAACACCAGCCCCCTCTTCCACAAGCCAAAGCTCTACCTTTGAGCATGCCATTGGCTGGATTCATTTTGTGTCATAATGGGAATAAAATATCTGGCTTTAATTGACAGTCTTAAAGAGCTTTTTAAAGGGACCATCACAAATTGAATTCTTTCTTCCAAAAACTTTTATACCCAGGTTGGGTGAGGTGAATAGCCATGTACTTAAGACCAATATCACACATAATACTATGCATTTTGGGGAAATGGTCATATTTTACATTATATGGCCATCATTTTTAACAACAGCCATGGCACAAACACTGTTTTCTCCCTGATCACTCATATGCTTTTAAAGCATTTTCATCTCCAAAAAAAAATAAAACCCTAAGGAGACCATGACTTATACTTGAGTCCTAGAATAGCTGAAAACAGTATATTCCCCATTGTTAAACATGAAAGGGAGGGTGCTAGTGGGTGGGCATTTTGAGAGTTAAATTAACTACAATGAAAATATATAATTAGAGCTGTTCAGATAAAAGTTGACTCATGGAAATGTGGAAGAATCAAGATAAATAAAACAAACAATGTATCTACCAATGATTTTGTCATTTTTGTCAGCCTTCAAACATTTCTCCCAAAGTGAGAAACATATTCTGGTAATTTTTTTTTTTTTTAATGTCTCAAGAAGGAACTTTAAAGACAGTCTGTCCATCAATCTGGAGCAAAATTATGGCAAAACTGTTATTAGCAGTGCGAGGCGCCGCCTCTGGTTTTTGAACCCAGGTGGGACGCTAGAAAGGCTACTGCAGATACCAGTTTTCCTTCTCCCTCCTTTGCCCTAGGCATACCACCTGGAAGATGGTTGTATGAAGCCAATTGTTAGCCAAAATAAAGCTCTTACACTAGAGCACTAGGAAGGGCTTCTATTGCTTCCTTCCTTCATTGACTTACTTATTTCAAATTTTGTGAGTTGAACTCCACAAATGGTTTCTAGTGTTAGACATGGCATAATTCCCAAGAACCCAAGGGAATGACTACAAGCCTGTAGTGGGAGCAATCAGATCTGTATACTGGACACTACCCTACCCTGACCTCTCCAGGCCTTCGCAGTCGTTTTGAACAGAGGTATGCCTTCAGAGGGTCGAGGAAGTTTCTAGGCCTTGAGGGGGTTGGATCGGGTAAGCTGCAATTGGCACAGGCACTAATGGTGGTGGGACAGCACGGGGAGGAGCAGATTGTGAGTGGCCAGAGGTACAGTCATTGCAGGTAAGAATCAGTGTAGTCTCCGGGCCTCCTGCCTAGGGGACCAGCAGGTGACAGGTGAGGGCAGATTCAGGAACCCCATTAACACTGCTTGGGTAAGGACCCTTGGATAACGTGGTGGACTTACATTATAAAGGAATAGGAAACCCTGCATCATCTGATTTGAATATTGAAAAAGAGATTTGGTTAAACGGGACATGAAAATGATATCTGAGATTCATATTCCTGTAAACAAAATATGTATAAGGCAATCTCTAAAAGTCATTTAAAAAAGACCTCCATGGAGCCTAAACTGTAAATATCCAATTGTACCAGATGTCAGCTCTCATGATTGTATCAATCTTCCTCCCTAAATAGATATTCTCAAAACCCACTGGGGACATATGCATTTCAATAAGTTCCAATGGGCTTCAAATACAAGCGTTCTTTATCTATAAAAGAATTACTACAAGAAAAGACTATTATCATTATAAAAATACTATTCCCCAAGGGAGGACTAGAGCTTTTCTTTGTAATTAAACTTCGTTTTAAAACAAAACAAAGAACATTTTTAGAGAGAGCTTCTAAATCTTGAGAACAGTTTGCTTCCTTCTAAAAGCCATGTTAGATGTAAACGGATCCTTCTATGTCTGATTATTTTCAGAAGCTATTTGGGACTGGTTTGTTTATTTTGTTTTAAGAAAGGAGTATGTAACAGCTGCATTTATCTTCTGAAGAAGCAGACATGGTTAAAAGCCATATACAATATGCTACTTTCTTATTTGGTTGAGCACTTAAAAAACTATTTTTAAAAATAAGCAGAAAATAATTATAAATGAACAAGATTTTATTACTGAATTCAACTCTATCTTTAAGTTAAGAATAATACCAGAGAGAGCAATGGTTACGGAGGTAGAACTAATTTATAGCAAGGTACTTTCATGCAATGTAAATTTTATCAATGAAGCTGTGCCTTTCTTTACATAATACACTTGCTCGTATCTGTAATCACAAGGTGACATTTGTTCTCCAGGACATAGTACTCTAGAACCTTCTGATCCAGGTAGGAGATGTCTATAGGGTATAATTGGCCATGAGCAGCATGGAAAGATGGAGATCCACATATAGCCATGATAATGAGGAGGCTGTAGAAATATAGGCAAGTAAGAAAGTGTAAGTTTAGGAATAAATGAAAGTAGACCTAGAAAATGGAGTTTTGATCAATAGGTTATCCAAGCACCGGAAAGTCCATTAAACTTCTAGAATCTAGGACTCGAGCCAGCAGAATCCTCAAGTTAATCCAGGAAGTGTTCTGGGTCAGAGGGAAGCTTTAGGTTAATACTTCACAAAAAGATTTTGAGCAGTTGGATCCCTTTCTTTAAATGAAGTTTTAGTCAGAAACTCTATATGCCAAGTAGTTAAAGCAAAGCAGCTTTGCTTGGAGCTGGTAGGGATATGGCCAGCAGCCTCCCCTTTGGCTATATTGAAGCCTGTGTATGCTGGGGTTGGTTGGGGCATTGGGACTGAGGGAAGCATAATTCCAAAGACCTGGTTTGAGGAAAGTGCTTTCTGACTTTATGCTGTTCCAAGCTCCGGGTTTATATGATGGCCCTTTAGCCATCTCCCCGGATCTCAGTGTTTTCCATTACATTATAGTGGAGTGAAACCAGCCCTATTTGAGATAGAACATTGAGAGTCTAGATCTGAATGTTTGCATTGTGATGTCAAGCGTAGTTTAAGCTTCTTTATCTATAAAATGGAAACAAAAAAAACTTATTTCACTTAATAAGGAGTAATTAAGATATAAAACGGATAGCAGTGTTAAATTTCATCCAAGCCCTATGATCCTGGAAAGCAGTGATGGTTAAGAAATCTCACCTTCTACCCTTTTTGTGTTCAGGAAACTCCTTACCATATGGAAGCAGCCTTCCCCACAAGACTTAGGTAAGATTCAAGGATGCCACCATGTTTACCTATCACAAAGTCACACTCCCCAATTTTTTTTTTTTTTTTTTTTTTTGCCTCATAAATGATTAGCTGAACTGTTTTGTCAACACTGATCAAATGGACCAAAATGTTTGTTAACCAAACTTTGGTTAAGATTTTCTCCTTCCCTGAGGTCCCTGAACATTGGTCCACCCTCAGGCTGAGCCACCACATACACTTTCTTTAACAACCACTCCCAAGAATGTGCCCACTTCAGGAGAAAACATTCCCTGATTTCCTGTCTGATCAGGCTATCTCCAGCTGTTCACCTCATTCATCATATTTCCCACACCTAGGTCTTTATAGCCTCATTCACTCCTTCCTGTAAAAGGAAATCATCTTTCTGCTTAACTTTGAGATGCTTGCAGAGCTCCTGGTCTGAGTATTCTCCCCTTTGTTATGATCCCCCTCTCCCTAAAATCTCTCCTTACCTAAGTCAGGGTTTGCATTTCATCTGACACAAAAGAAATTGCTAAGGAATTAAAAACACAGCAAAATGTCCAAACAAGACAGTCTTCCATTAGTTATTGGGGAATAGAAAAATCCAGGGGGAAACAACAACAACAACAACAACAACATATTTTTACCATTTGGACATGAAGGGTCAGAAGTTCTCAAGAATACTATCTATGATATCCAGTTTTCTAAAAGTAGGCCTAGTAGGGTCACAATTGACATGAATCATTGGTTATCAACAGCAGTTAAAAGTGATTTCCAAAGCAAAAGCGCTTTGCAAAGTATAAAGCATTGCATAAATGTCGATTGAAACTGCACAGGTCAGAAAGTGTTTTCCTAGTACAAGGCATTTTAAAGTGTGCTTCTTTCATCTTGAATGACCCCAGACTCCAAGCCAAGACCACATAAAGTCTCCAATACAGCCAACAAGGGAGGCTGCTAGCGATACCTCACTGTGCTCTGAACAGAGCCGCTATTTCAACCATCTGGTATAGAAAGCCTCTGAGTAAAGTTTCACTTAAAGAAAAGGATCCAACCACTTAAAAAAAGAAGAGAGTGTTTGAAAAGTATTATCCTAAGGCTTCAATCAATCAGCTAAATGACAATAATTTTAATCCATATCTACCTAATCAGATATGTTATTACAGAATTAATGCACTGGCCATGATTTAAGTACAATATCAAGTCAAATACTAGTTGTTAAGGATTAGTCTACTTATTAATATCGATACAAATCATTCCTGAAAATGATACCAATCAAGACAAGATGTACAAAAGATAAAAGCATTTGATAACAAATCGTAGACTTGACACCATTCTTTGGTTGACCTGGAGAACTAACATTCATGAAAGCTCCAAATAGGCTCATCCTGATTTCTTGCCATCACAAATCTTACAGGTATTGGCAAGCATGTGCCTGCTGTTAGTTAATAGTTTTGTAACTCCTGCTATGGCACGTAGGTTCTTCCATTTACTCATAAATTCCTTCTTTATCCTAGACACTGGGGATACGGGAGAGATGCGTCAGTCATGACCCCTGCCTTCAGGAAGCTTGTAGTCTAGAGAAGAGCAGCACTCACACTTCACAGTGTAGTGGAATCACTTGGACGGCTTGTTAAAACCTAAGGTGCTGGGACCCACTCTCAGAGTTTTTGATTTAGTAGGTTTAGGGTGGGGCTCAAGAATGTGTTTTTCTAATGAGTTTCCAGGTGATACTGATAATGCTGGTCTGGGAGCTATTCTTTAGGATCCAATAGTCTGGAGGTTACTAGAGACGCAATGCTCTTAGGAACTTGCTGACTGCATCTCTGTTAGAATGAGACAGAGAACTTCTACTCTTTGGAATGAGATTCCAATGTGCTGTTGAGCTTTGTGCATAATCATAAAGACTAACTGCAGAAAGATTGAGTGGGCATTCCTGATAAACTCTAGATTACCTCTGATAACAAAAAAATGGCTCGCAAAGGAAAATCAATCAAAGTGCTCTGTTTTGATATAAAAGACATTAAAATTGAACTTGCAGAGTTGGAGTTGTTTTGTGTTAAAATCATGTGCTTGTCAAAGTGCTAAGCTACTATGGTAATGACTTATACAAATATAGTTTAACAAAAACAAGCATTTCCCCATTTATAGTGCAGAAAAGCAGAGTTTGTGTCATTTATTTCAGAAGCCAAGAAATATGTTCTGATTATTGGTAGAATAATATAATAGATCTTTTTTATAAAGATAATTTAAAGCTTTGCATCTCAAAAAAAATAAGACCTATTCCTTTCTAATCCCCACCTTAGCCTTTTTATTTTGGTTGCAGGAGAGGGGAGACAGAGGGAAAAGTCTGATATAAAGAAGGAAGGTGGTTGTTTCATTAAAAATACCACCATAATATCTCTGAAGCCAGTGTGAAATATGACAGGTTTAAATGACTCTGATTCTGAACCTTGACGGATGTGATAAAATTGAAGCAAAATTCGAAAAATAAGAGAATGCATGTAGTATTTGAGCAATAGGAAGGCATCCTTTTTAAATGATGAATTCTTCAGAACTAATAAGTAAGAACTTCAATGAAAGGATCAGGAATGCCATCTACTTTGTACTAATACAAGTATTTGTGTGACCTTCAATTCTTTTGGGAATAAAGCATGGTCTGATAAATATGTAAATAAATTTAAAAAATTAAAAAGAAGGGCTGCTAACATCAACTCATAATCAAAGTTGTTTCAATGATTTATCGAACCCAAGCAAAAGTGAGGTGGTTCCAGACGCTGATACCAGTGGCACCTCCAGTGATGTTTCTACTGCTGAAGATGAGAGAGAAACCCATCAGGAAGTTGGGAGATTTGTTCTCTAAAATATCTCACCCAAAAGGTAATCCCCAAAATAAAGGAGTTTGAATGGTGTTTCTCAATCTCAAGTACACACCACGATTACCCGGGAAGTGTTTGAGCCATAACATCGTTAGTCTGGAGCCTTCCCCAGACTAATGAAATCAAGCTCTCTGGGTATGAAACCATCGAAATTCGTTACAAGATTTCTAGTTGTTACAAATGTGTTGCCAAGGTTAAGAACACTAGTTGAGAGGCAAGACTGGCCTGTGTACCTCATACGTAATGTGTCCTTTTCAGGTTATTCTGTCATATCCTCGTGAAAGTTAGCTTCCAGCCATCACTTCCAGCATTGCCAAATGAATTACTAACTTGTTTGCACCGTTTTTTTTGAGTTCAATAAGCATACTTTCTAGAGTTTGCAAGAACCAGAAAAGCCAAAGGATGCCACTTGCTCAATGTCACTTGCAATCATCACTATTTTTAAACCAGAGGACACCCAGGGACATTTCAACTCTATCACCTCACCTATATCCCACAGAGGCATAAGGGAAGATGGAAGTGATGTTGAACAAAAGTGAATGAAACCATAAACCAGAGCTGCTCAAGATGGAGCGTACTGTTCAGACTGCTCTGTGTTAGCTTTCAGCTGGGAATAGAATGGCTGTAAGCAAGGGTACACAGTGATTGCTTTCCAAGGTAGCCCCAAAGCAGCAAATGGGCATTGAAATGTGATTCGACAAAGGACAAAACTCCAGACACCAGTTCAGAGTCCAAGGAAATAACACAATAGGAAACAAAGAGTTTATTCCTAATTTTTCCCCTTAAACAGAACTATCCTAAACTGGTTAAAAAAAAATCACATATATTTGCTTACATGTATCCAGACACGTATAGAGTCACATATGTACCCCACACCCACTGCAGAAGCAGCGGCATGAATTTGTTGCATATCTCTCAAGCCTTTCCAGCGTATCCACCCATTAATATACTATACATTAGTTATATATATATAGGAGGTCATCAACACAAACTAATGCAGAGCCTGCTTTGTTATTCAACCTGTAGCATAGTCATCTTTTCATGTCTATAACAATAGCTCTATTTCACCCTTTTCAAAGCTATCCTATATTTAATTGTGTGGATGAATTATTCTTTCATTATGCAATTCCTCCTCGCTGGATGTTTAAAGAGTTTCGCGTCCTTTGCACTTAAATCACATGCACTTGTCATATTTTCTCTGAATAAATTTCTGGCTGTAGAGTGACTGCAATCTAAAGAATGCACACATTACATTTTGCTAGCAGGGGGCTAGTATGATACAGTGTGTCGAAGGCTAAGACTAGAGGCAGATTTCTGAGGTTCAAATCCTGTCTCTGATGCTTACCAAGTGAGCAACTTAGTGAGTTGGAATTTCAATTTCCTCTTTTGTGCAATAGTGGTAATAACATGCCCCACATAACGATTATGAGGCCTAAAGGGGGGGGGAAGTAATGTATTGAGCAAAGTGTACAATCAAAGCAAGAGCTCTTTGCATGTTAAAGTTTTATTTACCTTTTGCCAGATGGTTCTTAAGAAGAATTGCACAAATTTAGACACTTTTGCCAATTTCTGGCATTGACACACTTTTAAATCTTTGGCTCATCTGAAGGGTGAAAACTAATACCACAAGGTTGTGTTCATTTGAATTTATTAGTGAAGCTGTGAAAGGATTGCAATCTAAAATGGAAGCACAGGTAATGACATGGAGAATCTCCTGCATATGCCCCAGAAAAACAGAACTTAAGAAGTGAGACACTGATTTCTATTAAATGTCTGAATTATAGAAGACAGAGGCTAGTCAATCTCCTGACCAATGAACATCTACCAAGAATCTCCCCGCATCCTCAAGCCAATGAACTTACTGCCTGGACTCTGGCTCAACTTCTTGTGCACTCCTTGTCCATAAATACAGTCCACCCAAATCCCCAAAGGACTTGCCTGAAGCTTGCTATACAGCATGCATTTCCTGAACTGTATGTAATTCTTTTGCTATTCCCAAATAAACTCAATTTCTAATCATTTGCACTTGCCTCAGGTTACCTCTTTATTTAGATTGACAGAGCTGATCAGTTCTTCTTACCTATCGGGTATATGTTTTTTTTTTTTTTAAATGCTCATAATTAGTAATTGAATTTCCTTCCTTCTTGCCTCTATTATGAAATTATCCTACTCTATTTCAAGGACTGGCAAACTACAGTCTATGGTCCAAATCTTGCCTGCTGTTCATTTTTATACATGATGTTTTATTGGAAAACAGGCACATCCATTCATTACCTATTGTCTACAACTTCTTTCATGCTACAGTGACAGAGTCAAATGGTCCCTCCAAAAACTGCATTTACTATTGAACTCTTTGCAAACACACAAAAATTTGTTGACCCTATTCTATGGTAATTCTTCCTATCCATCACTGCCTCCCTTTCTGGACTATCCATTTGATTATAAACACAGGGATAGTACTTGAATCGCTGCAAGCCCTTTACCTAGCACAGTCCTTGGCAAAGAGTTGGTGTTTACTGAACGTTTCAATGTCATCTGTTTCACTAAAAATAATAGAATTTAGAAAATTTAAGTGATTGAAAAACATCAGAAGGTTTAATCCTGAATCAAGTCTTCTATTCCTTTTACTGGCAAAAATTTTGCTCATCCTTCAAAGGCCACAGTCAAATAACACATCTTTTGAGAGTGTTCTTCAAAACTGTATCCTTCACAAGCAAACAGTTTCCTTCCCTGTATATCACAAGACTCTGGAAACACCAACATTATGAAATTATAGATTATAATTAACAACTTGTGATTCTGTCCTGCTTAATACGATATGATCTTTTTTTAAAGATCAGATACTTTACCTTGTATTTTTTATACAGCCACAGCATCCAGCAAATAGTGGCCTTGTATTAAACATTCATTAAATGAATGAAGGAAGAATATGCTCATTGTTAGTCTTAGCCTGGGTCATTTAACTTTCCTCTGTATTAACTTAACCACCAAATGTAATATTTCCTTATCAGCTCTCAAGGTTAAGAGCTCCATCAGTCCACCCTAGAGTCAGGTGCTTAATTGACCAGACTGCTTGTGGATGACACAGACTCATTCCCTTCTCACTGCAGGCAACATTTTTTCTAAACACCGGTGAACATTTCCTTGACTGAATCTAGAATTCCTTTTTAACAAGGTGTCTGCTGCTAAAAAGAAAAGCAATGAACCCAGTAATTCCACTAATCTGAGTCTTCGCATTGTTTACAAGAGCAAAGGAAAGATATGATTAAGAAACTTGATCATTGTATTTCCTCAGTTCATTCACTTAAATATTGAATCAGGACCTGATCTGGAACAGGTGTGCTATGTGTTAAATCCTGGAATACACCTACCACCTTCAAAAATTCGTTCTTTCAAAGTGGACAAACCAGTCTTGCAAACAGACTCCCCCCACCCCCCTAGTGTTGCATTGGAAAGAGTGCTCCCTTCAGGGGAAAACAAACAAACAAACAAACAAAAATATCTAGGCATTATATGGCAATCAACTACAAGACTAGCCCAAGGTCACATAGCAAGTTGGTTTGTGGGGACAATCTTCTCTTCTGTGGGCGGGAACTTCTGTGAGACTAATTCATGGGCTCCAAAACCTGTTTGAGTTTATGACTAAAAATTGATTCCTCAAATTGAAGATTGTGTGGTGCCATCCAAGCTCTTACTTCATTCTGTTTTACAGATCTTGAGCAATTTCAACTTTTAAACAATTACCTAGTGATTGTCCTAATGAGAATAAATTTGCATTTGTACAAATTAGTGTGTTAGCATCTTTCCACTGTTTCTAGTCTTCTGATTATGCCTTTATTTTTTTTAATCCAAAATATATCTTTTTTTTTTTTTTGGTAATTCCCTAAATGATGTCATCATTTGTTAAATGGTAATGATGAATTGCTTAGCATTCATATCCCTCACAGGGGCTCTCACTAAGAAAAATACCCTCAGAAGAGTCACAAATGCATTTAGCTAAATAAAGAGCAAAGGCCATTTAGCTGTATGTATCAGGGTCAGTGTTTAGCTGGTAAAATTGACAGAACAATATTATGCTTGATGTATCAGTCTATTCCATGTTTGGCTGCTCGAGTCCCCTGGTCTGGGAGAAAATTAGAAAAATAAAACCTTCAGATGCCAGAGACATGATGTTTATCATAGATCTTTCAGTGTTGAACCCTACAAACATACTGGTTTCGGACTATTACAATTCTAGACCTAAAAAAACACATTGATGCTCCAAGAACTAGACGTTTCACCAAGGAAGATATACTGATAGCAGATAAGCCCCTGGAAGATGCTTAAGATAACACATTATTAAAGAAATGCAATTGAATCAAACACCAAACTTGATTTGGAGCTGTGGAAGATAAGGTATGGACTTGGCCCTTAGTAGCCAATACTGTCTAGGACACCCTGTTCTGGAAAACTGTATGCAAAGTTAAAGACAGAAATGACCGTATGGTCTTTATTTTCTTCTGAACTATACACCATCAGTAAACTACCCAAGAAGTAACAAGAGACAAGCTTTCTGGCCAAGAACAGGTATAGCACACCGTGAAAGAGCTCATCAAGTTGCTGTTTGAATTCTAGTCCCATCACTTACTAGTATGTGACCTTGGCTGAGACTTTTCTCATCTAAAAAATGGGAATAATGACATTTATCTCATAGGGTTCTTGTAAGAATAAATGAGGCCTTCTATGCAAAATGGGTCAGCCCAGTGCCTAGCACGTAGTGATGATTATGCTAGCTCTTACTGTTACCCATGCAGGGACACCATCCACGTGAGCTAGATCTCCATCCCTCCCAGACATTGCTAACTCACATCCTGGGCTTATTCCCAAAGAATACGTGGACAAATACCTGAAGTGATGAAGACAACTTCCATTATCTGACGTTTGATGTTGTTTCAATGCAGCCTGGGGAAAGGTAAAATTGATTCCAATTTGGGGAATCCGTGGGGTGAGAGAGTCTTCCTGGGGACATGTGGGATGGGCAGAGAAGAGGGAAGGGTAGAGTTTTGCTAGGTTGGCCTTATTCTGGTGTGGAAATTTCTTTTTTTTTTTTTTTTTAAAGATTTTATTTATTTATTCGACAGAGATAGAGACAGCCAGCGAGAGAGGGAACACAAGCAGGGGGAGTGGGAGAGGAAGAAGCAGGCTCATAGCGGAGGAGCCTGATGTGGGGCTCGATCCCATAATGCCGGGATCACGCCCTGAGCCGAAGGCAGACGCTTAATGACTGTGCTACCCAGGTGCCCCATGGCGTGGAAATTTCTTGAAGGGATCAGCACTCTGTAAATTTGGAGGCTTAGTGGGTAAAGGAATATCAGAAGTGAAGGGAAAAATCAGGAAAGAGAAGCTAAACGTAGTTAGAAAAGCACCCTGACCACCTAGAGATTCTTAATTCAGCTAAGATGAGGTCAACTGAACGTTTTTATCAAAATCATATAATTTTCTGTGTCTCTGTGTCCTCTTTTCAACCGAGCAGATGTTAATTTCCTGTCTTCCTTTCATAAAAGGCTACATTTAAATTCTCCTTGAAAAACGCATTTGTCTATACAGGTCTTAAAAGTCAGGAGTTATAAATTTCATTACAGACTATACATATCTTAAGTGCTTCATTCACTCAGATGCAACCAACACATTCCTTGCAGCCTTCCCTCTGACTACTGTGCTCTTGACACTAAAATCAGACTTGAACTTCAAGACTCCCCAAAAAATACCATTTTCCATTGACACACTCAGGAAAACTTAATTACGATGCCCTTTTTCATGTCATTCTACTTAGTCGGAAAAACTGCTGCTATAGTATAAATATTTGCCTACAAGTCGAGATGCCTACTTAAATTTAGCTCTAGTAGCCAGCTGATAGTAGGTTCTCAAAAAAAAAAGAAAACTTTATCAGAAAATGATGCTATCCCATATTTTGAACATGAGACTCAATAATTATTTTTCAAAAATTAGAGATAATTTTCTCCAACTGTAATCTAAATCTCTCCTATTGTTTCTTGAGTATGTCCTCTGATTTATTTTTTTCTCTTGTAAAACCATAATTTAGAGTAAAATCGTTTTTATTATTTTTCCTCCTGCTAATAAAGCAAGGTGAAAGAATATATCCAGATAAAGGAAAAAAAAAAAAGAAGAAGAAGAAAGAAAAGAAAAGAAGTATACCTTACTGTAATCACTGAGGTACAAGTACCATTCATATTTTAGTGGAGATCTTTCCAGAACCCCTCCCTCTTCCCCCAACACAGACACACAAAGTAAGTACAACTTAATCAGTTTTACTGCCATCAGTAAGCTTCATATACGCACCTTCTAATAAAATATCTCTTTGTAGTTTGGGTCTCTGAGATCTGTCTACTGATTTAACAAGTTTCTGCGATCCATTAACTCCACAGGAGACCCTTCTGTTGAGAAAGAGTTGCACTAGTTTCTCCTCAGCTTAGTTCCTCACAGCAAAATCATCAGCTAAACTCCCACTGCAGAATCTTCATCACTGTTGATTATATAAAAGGTAGATAAAGCACGGCGGGTGTTTCACGGTTTAGGTGCAGTGTGCGGCATTGAAGGCATTAGGGAAATATCTTCTTGCCCAACACTCTGCATCACGATGAAGTGGGCAGGACAAGGCGGCCGCATGAGGAAGGACGCGGACCGTCTAGGGAGCACACAGGGCCAGAGTCTGTGTGGCGGGGCACAAGCATGCACTCACGGAACCTCACAGCAAACTCATGAGGGAGTGCGGATCTGCCTTCTTCCCTGACAACTGAAAAATGTGACTGGAGGAAGTTCATCAATTTGGAAAGGTCTCATCAACATGAAGCGATGAAACTGCAAATTCAAATCTAAGTCCCTCGGGTTCTACACCCCATGTTCTATAAACAACCATTACACACAGTTGCCACAAGAAGGTCATACTTGGGGGCTCCGAGCAAGCTCTCCAATAGATAATTATGGAAATAGATAAATACAAATCTCTAGAAAGACGGCATTTTACTAACAGCTAAACCCTTTTAATGAAAAATTTAGCAAGAAAAGAAACTATGTTTTTATTTCTTTTTATAATAACTAACCTATTAAGGCCAGTGCAAAATACTTTGCACGTGCCTTCTCATTATTTCTCACAGATTCCCAGAAAGTAGTACCATGTGGGGGACAGCTTCCATTTGCCCAGACATATCCACTGTCATCCTTCTCCATCCTTATCTGTGAATTTGTGTGGACTATGAGTCCCCTTGTCCTATCGCTTTCAGTTGAGCTCAACCAATGGGGAAAACTGCCATCAGGAGGAAGAAGGAGAAAAAGGTCAAGGTATATATACCCCTAGCTCCCTTCCTGCGGGGGTCAGAGCTGGCTGAGTCCCTGGACAGTTAGGTAGTGCTTTTCACATAGTTCTCGGCAACTTCAGGTTCAGATTACTATTACATAACTCACTGTCTCCAGGTTCGCAGATAGTAAAAAGACGACTGAAGTCACTAGCCCTTGTGGATTCCATTTACTGCCCACAGCTATGTGAACAGTTGTTGACAATACGTACTGCATTGTTATTCTCATTTACAGATAAGGAACAGATACTCAAAGAGGTAAGATGACTTCCAAAGTCACAAAGGTAGCAATATGTTAGAATGCAGGTTTAAACACAGGCTTAGATCAAATCACAGCCCACACCAGTCTGCTGTATTGTGCTGACTCTTCTTCCAGCCTATAAAACCCAAATTTCAATCCCTGTTTTCTTCGAAGTCCTTGATGCCTGATGGCCCACAGAGCAACGAAAGAAATTCAACTCCTGGATCAGTGGGAGGCATTAGTAATATCTTCAGCCACCATAGGAGAAAGTATAATTTTATGAACCCAGGTCTAGTTAGCATAGAAAAAAATGCCATAAAAGTCATCTACAAATGTACACATGGTAATTCACCTCTAAAATGCACCCATTTGTGCCACTAAATATTTTCAAATATGAGGGAGAATATTTCAAGAAATTTCCATGATTTAACATTCTAATACCAAACTAATGGATGCCCAGAGAGCCACTGGGGTTCATAAATAGATAATATTGTACAAAATTAGAGAGAAGTGACCAAAGTTAAAGGATAACCGTACGAATGAGCAGTCTTTGAAAGGTTACTTCATCTGGAGGTTGTTGGTCTCCTTTCCAGAAGCAGGGGGAGGGGGGGGGCAATTTTGATGGCAAAACACCAACACAATTAATCAACCAGGAAACTAAGGTAATAAGTTAAGGGATGTCTTACCTGTTGATACGCAAGATTCATTCCTATTTACGAAGAATAAGGTTTTCCATATCCTCTCACACCTGCCTCTCCACCTTAATCTTTCACCACCAATTCCATTTTATCCTCTAGGTGAATCAAGCTACTTGTAGCTTTGCAAATCCACAATTCTTAGTAACTGTGCCCCTTTCTCATGCTGCTCCAACTGCCTGGGATTCTCTCCCCACTCCAGGCTATCTTGTAAACTCCAGTACCCTTGAAGAATCCGATGAAACTGTCGTTTCCATAACAGCACTATTAAATTATACCAAACTGGGAGCTACCAGGGCACACTGACCATTCCTGCAGGCATCACTCAACTGAGCTGGATACTTTGAGTATTTTTTTTTCCATCTTTGCATCCCTAGAACATAGTACATGGCTCACATTTTTGACTCAATAAATATGTACAGAATAAATTTATGAATCAATGATTAAAAGCTTGAAGCAGAGTGCAGGGAGATTTCACTACTTAACTGAAGGAGAAACTATGAGTAACCTCCAATATTAAGTACAATGTTGAATCTATATAGGGTTTGGAATAAATAGAGAATGAATTTTTAGGAAGCAAATAATATGGGATTGTCCTAGGCGAGGAAGAGCATTAGGTTTAACTGCTCACCACCACGACCAAAGTAATTTACTAGAAGTGGTATCTTGTGGCAGAGTATTTCTTTGCTTTTACTAACACCATGCCTAGCACCATGACAGTCCCTTAAGCCTATATTCAAGGTCTCCTTCTTTTTCCATTGTACTGGGCTAAATGGTGGCTCCAAAGATATCAGATCCTAATCCCTGGAATTTAAAGATGTTACTTCATTTGGAAAAAAGAGTCTTTACAGATGTGATTAAGAATCTTGAGATGAGATCACCCTGGATTAACCGCATGGGCCCTAAATGCCACCACAAGTGTCCTTATGAAAGAGGGATAGAGGAAGATTTGACACCACATAGAAGAGGAGGAAGGAATGTGATTATGGAAGTAGAGTTTAGGATAATCTGACCACGAATTGAGAAATGCCAGCAGCCACCAGAAGAGGGAAGAGGCAAGGAACAGGTTGTCGCCTAAAGCCTCTGTAAGCAGTGCAGCCCAATGGACATATATCTTTTAGCTCAAACTGATTTTAGAATCCAGACTTCCAGAACTGCAAGAGAATAAATTTCTGCTATTTTAGGCCACTAAGTTTGTGGTAATTTGATAGAGCAGACACAGGAAACAGTACTCCCATAAAGATAACTTTTACCTTGACTTCAAAACTGACTCTTAATTCTATAGTACTTATCGTAGATCAGGCACTGTTCTGGATGTTGGGGATTGAAGAGAAAACAAACTTTTCTGTAAAGCTTCCCTAGCCCATCTTCCTTTAGCAGGTATAATTTTTAAGTCTGTCTCTGTACTACCCCTGGCCTTGTACTTAATTTCATTATGGTCCTTATGACTATAAATATATTAAATTTGTTTTTATATCTATCATTCCTTGAGAATACCAATTTTTCATTAATTTCTCTTTCCCTAGGTCATTGAACAGTGTCTAGTTGAAACCATGTGTTTGGAAAAGACCTGGTGAATTAAAATTATATTGAATTATAAAGTTTCAATAACACCTCTTCAAAATAATAAAAGGTTTTTGTGTGTGTGTGTGTGTGTGTGGCTCCATATAAGGCATATTACAAATGAATATTTTTGAACATTTTCATTTTTCTGGAAGAAGCAATATTAAGAACATTCCACTAAACACTCAGACATTCAAAACTATGCAGCAGAGAACAAATTGACATTATTGGCAAAAAAGAAATAAGCCATTATCATCTTAATATGTATGAAGTCATACAATGGCATGACTTTCTTTCAGTTGTTCATTGGGAGAACTTTCCCTGTGGAAGGGGCATTCCAAAGGTCCAGAAAAAAAAAAAAATGTAAAGGATTGTACTTGAAGAATTTTCTAAAATTTTCTATTAGAAGGCATGATTTGGTAGAATGGCATGGTTATATATTTAATGGCTGGCCTATGAGTACCTCAGCCAGGAGTCAGAACAGGTGAGAAGTGTGGTTCCATCGTCTGGGAAGAGGATAATGAAGTAGGGTACAAAAAGTTGGCAACAATCATTTTATTTGATTGTGTTAGACGCTGTACTAAAAGTGTTAACAGCCAATTCCAATATGGCAGCTCTGGAGCAGATAAATGTTATCTCCTACAAACCCTAGAGACCTAGCTCCTACACCACTGCCAACCACTTCTTGAGGGAATTCTTTGCTTGTTTCCTCTCAACATCTTATGTAGAATGTACCTTCCAGTGTTATTCAGGCAAGTCATAGTCCCGGAATTTCTATTCACCATGAACCTAGGAGTTGCAAGCTTATTGGAGATAGGGCTAGGTAAATCCACTTGAAGTTCCCTCATCAAGAACACACTTTGCACAGATTATATGTTTACTGGAATGGCATTTATCTTGAACCTTCATTCACAGTAAGCATACTGTTTTTAACTCTGTTCATGTGGGGTGACATTCAGGGAGGCTGATGAAGGTATATGGGGTAACTTGACCTAAATATATCAGGGATGCTTAATTCCTTCCCTCATTCCATAGCACTGTAAAAAGCAGCTTCTTGCTCTCCCTCTTCGAGTGATGGGTTCTTATCACTTCAGGGCTTCTGGAGTAGTACAACACGAGGCACACCCATTCCTCATCCAGCTAAAGCAGACGATGCACACCTGCTCCCTCCCCCCTCCCTACTCTTCCTATTCTAATATTAGGCATTGCTTATGGATATGTTTTGGCTTTGTAAAAACTCATAAAATCTTTTAAGACAAAATACCACAATACCTATTGTCACTCATTGCTCGCTCGTTCTCTTTCTCTCTCTTTTTCATCCTAAGTTGAGAAAAACATTTAAGCTTTTTATGGCTTTCCAAATTAAAACCTGGTCTTTCTCACCCAATAAATGCTTCCTCCTTGCACGCATCCTTTTCAGGATAAAGGCACCATAAATCTGGAATTAAACAAATAAAGCCATCTTCCACGTGATGACTCAAAGACTGAGAAAAGCAAGATTCTGAGTCAGAGGAAGGATTTTAGCATTTTGTGGACAGATTTTTCTGTTTTGTTATTCAGCCTTGTGTAGGATTTAATGATCTGAATCGACTCTTCGTAAAACCCACGGATCCATCTACGCAAAGCAAAAATAAACAGACTTGTTAGAAAAGATCACAGCAATAGAAAGAACAGAGCACACGCGTGTCTGCCCCAGCATCACTGCAACTGCATGATGGAAGATCTCCTGAGATTTTTAAGCTAGAGAGGCGACATGATTACCACGATCCCCTGAAATTGACCACAAATGGCAAGTACTGTCCCTTTAACTGTAATGTGTCACTAATTTTCTTGCCAATATGTCTGGGCATCTAATAAATATTTTACTTATTAGAAGCAAACAAAGATGGTTCGGTCCCTTTATTATCTTACAATGTGATGGTAGGGTTGGCACCACTGTCAACATTCTGATCGTCGTTTTCTACAAATAGGTTTAAAAAAAAATCACACCTGGCACTAGTGAGTTGCTCATTATTCTACATGTTTGTTCAGTCATTTGCAAATCATTTTGTGAACACTTACTGTGGGCCAGGCACTATTTTAGGCACTGGGAGTACATCAACAAACAGAGCAAATATCCTGCCTTTGTTGAACTTACATTACAATGAATGCAGTGAACAAGGGAATTGTCTAGCCTGGTATAAAGGGGATAGATTTTTTTTTTTTTTTTAAGAAAAGCAAAAGTGTGGTAAGAAAAGGGGAGAGGAGTCAGGGTTACAGTTGTAGTATTAAATGGGGTAATCCAGATGTGTTTTACTGAGAAGGTGGGATTTAAGTTGAAGTTTGGGAGAAGCAAGGTAATTAGCCAGGCACATCTAGGGTACATATTCCAGGCCAGGGAAGAGCAGAAGCTCCTAGGAGGCTAGTCTGAACTGTAGAAAGAGAGGAGGAATTGCAGAATAAAAGGACATTAGAAAAATAAAGGAGGCCAGATCACAAAGGCTGTGTGGATACCGCAAAGAAGAGCCACATCAAATTCATTAAACGCAAATATTTATACGCTAGTATCTGCACCTGACTGCAATTTTTTTTTTTCTAAGCAGGATATGCTCTCCTTAAAGCAACTATTGGTGGAAGTAACGAAAAATATGTCTGGGCTCCTAAACCTTGCATCAAAAGTCTATACAACTTGCAAAGCCTTCTGTTTATGACATCTATAATCATGGGGCAGGGAAAATCATCATCTCCACAGAAGGGAAAACAAGCACCCTGCTTTGTTCACTTCCTAACTGGACTTTGATATGTTTTTTTATTTTTATTTATTTATTTATTTTAAAGATTGTATTTATTTGACAGCAAGAGAGAGAGAGAGCGAGAGAGAGAGAGCACTCAAAAACAGGGGAACGGCAAAGGGAGAGGGAGAAGCAGGCTTTCCATTGAGCAGGAAGCCCGATACAGGGCTCAATCCCAGGACCCTGGGATCAGGACCTGAGTCAAAGGCAGACGCTGCACCGCCTGAGCCCCCCAGGAGCACCTGATATGGTTTTTGAAACATGCATGATCTGTTGTACATGCAGCAAGTGAGAATTCAAATGTTAGATTAAAAGAGAATTGCCTCAGGTGGGTAGACTGAGCCCAGGAAACTAGGCCCAACTCTAAAATCTCTTCGAATGAAAGCAAATTAATTTTTTTTTTCTTAAGAGGATTGGATGAGTGGTTGCTGTGTGCCGCGTACTAGTTACATGAGTTAACATACTTATTCCCAGCACAAGCCTATGAGAAGGATACTATTATTTCCATCCATTTTACATTTACAAAAGCTGAGACACCAAAAAAATCGGGAAATTGTTCAAGTTGACACGATTAGGAAGCAGCAGACCCAGGATTCGGTCCCGACACATCAGCCTGCTTCCAGAGTCCTCGTGGTCTTAGTTATCATGCTCTGCCACATCATTTAAGAAACTAGAAGATTTTAAGGGATTTTTGAAAGGTCTACAAAGAAGGAGCAACGGACACCCTTGCCCCAGGATAAAGCAGTGAGTGTGGCAGGGGAAGGAACCAGGAATGGAAAGCTACCTCCATACTCAGAACAAAAGCTACCATTCATTGGGAATGTTCAGGCCATCAGACACTCTCAGAGGCAAATAAGTACATCCGCATCAGAAGCAGTTATTTTCCAATCTAAAGAGGAGTAGGCAATCTCCAATTATCAAACACTTGAAAAACACCACCATGAAAATGATCAAACTCAGTGCACAGGAACAAATATGATATGCACGACCACAGAGTTAATAGAGCAAAGGGAGGATTTTTAAAGGGCTAAAACTGCGTTCTCCGATAATTAAAAGGCTGATCATATGCATAAGACAAAAACTAGGTTTTACGGAATTTTTTTTTAAAGGAGGTGAGGGTGGCACAGGGAATTTGGAATTAGAAGCAAGACTGCTGCAATTAAAAGCTCAAATCGCTGGGCTGGATGACAGAATGGACAAGGCTGATAAGCAAAAAAGGGAATTGAAGAAGAAACAAAAGTGCTTTCCGAGAGTGCTGAGGATCAGAGAAAAATAGAGAGATGGAAAATTGACTCTGATGTCTCTCTTCACTGACCCTTTTCATCACCCTCTTGCCTGGATGGAACCACTTTTATAGGACACATTTCCAGTCCTTTTATTTCCACTTGTGTGTGTTCATGTGCACACACTTGTTTTATATACATAGAATCATACTGTGTCTATACATTTTCGGGAATTTTTCTTCATCGATATAGGACCAGAATTTTCAAATTCCAAATTTCACTCTATGTATTTCTGTTGTGAGACTTTTTAAATAGCATTCATCAAAATACAAACCTAAAATACAGAATATATTGAAGTAAAGATTTTTGTATATATTTTCTCAATATAGGTTTTTTTTTAAACGTGTTCAAAATTTTTAGCAATTTGAACTAGAAAATTCTGTTCTGAATAGGAGTTGCCAATCTGAGGAATAATGGCCACATGTCCAAATAGGGATTCACTCATTTATCTCCAATTAGTCTTAAAAGGCTTGAAAAGATGTAAATGGCATGTGTGTCCTTATTCATCTATTTAAATAACATTATTGAGTATAGTGTGGTTCGACAGTAATAAATAAAAAATAATGAAGCATAGCCTTTTCCCTCTCAGAATTCACTGTCTAGCAGAGGAAACAGATACTCCAAGACTATCATACAATTTTGAAGTGCATAAAAAGTTTGTACAAATTGCTATGGGAACAGAGAGGAGGAAATTCTAGTAGTGGAAAGAGATATTAAGAGCCTGAACCAAAGAAAGGAACACCGTATTTACAGAAAAAAAAAAGCTCAGTTTCCTTTTTGAGGTAGAACTAACACTAAAGGGGCACCTGAGTGGCTCAGTCGGTTAAGCATCTGCTTTCAGCTCAGGTCATGATCTCAGGGTCCTGGGATTGAGCCCCACCATGGGGCTCTCTTCTCAACAGGGAGTGTGCTTTTCCGTCTCCCTCTGTTTCTCCTTTCTGCTTGTGCACTCTCCCCCCCCCAATTAAATAAATAAATAAATAAATAAATAAATAATCTTAAAAAAAAAATCAGCACAACATGGTGTCCACCCACATGGCCTGGGGAGGGGGGCAGAGCTGAGATGAAGGGGACTCTCAGGAATTCTCCTTGCAAAACACCCACTTGCTGCTTCCATCAGTTGAGATGGGGAGAATAAAAGCAGGCTGTAATGGCTTTAAAGGAGTGGGAAGAACTGATGATTTAAGTTTTAAGCATATTGTTTCCAGTGCTACAGGTCATCTAAATGGAGCAGCCACCTTAGAGAGCAATGATATACCTGTGTTTCATCATTTACATAGTAAAAATGCAAGAAAAATAAATGCTTGTGACAACTATCATCAGGAGATTGCTTATTCCACACAAACAAGTATTTTGTGGGGTGAGACTCTTTACAATGACATTCTATCATCAATAAATACAGAAATGCCCCGTATACCCTGCTTACATGCTTACAATGAACATTACCACGGTAAAGACTGAGAAATCTTGAAGCAAAGAAGTTTGCTCACGGAGAGTGTCTCCCGCTTATTTTTGTTTCCCCAAGTACTGTGACATCCTGTAGAACGGGTTATTAGTAGAAACTGAGAAATATTACAATATTCATCTTAAAGCACATACTGTTACATCCGGATACTGGATCTAATGGGACCCTTACCTCCTCTTGAGGGTACAGTGCTATTAAGTACCTCTTTGGGCTTCACGAGATTCTATAGGCATCTCAGTGAAACCTATAGGTATAAGATATCTTTTAATTAAAATCATGCCATGAACGCTTGGAGTCAACTCTGAAAAATTCTGGCTATGAAGGCTAACCCTATTGAAATGCTGGGTCAAACACCGGTTTTACACTTTTACACTGCATTGCTGGCTGTGCCCAAGACTCCTGATCTGTGTTGCGTCTACTACAGTACATCTTACATGTACATACAATAAAATAACCAGCGTCTTTCCATTGTCAGAGAGGCAATTGATTCTTAGAGCAATAATGTTCAGTTTTTCAACCCAGCAGGGCTGTCTGAGCATCAGAGAACTAACGAGCAACAAAGGCCATTCCTCACCCTGTCAGTCTGTGACGACGCCAGGCCCTGTCAGGTCCTTCCTTCCTGCACCCTCTTCCTCTGGCCCTCATGTCACTGTTGGTCCCAGGCACTGCATGTATCAGAGGCCTCCTGTGTGACTTGTGTGGGACATGACCACTCTCCTCTGTTGCCACTGGTGGCTACTCACCCACCCCACGGAATGGATCCTTCTCTCCTAGCATGACGCCTGTCCTTGCAGATAGCCCTGGAGCCCCATCAGTGGCCAGACTGCAGTAGGTTGTGTGTCAGGCCTGCAAGATGTCCCTGAGCTGGAGGTGACAGGGGGTCGGTATGGGACAGTCCAGTGACCCAGGATGCTCCCTTTAGTCTGAAAGATGCCCACAAAAGGAGAGAGAACTTCCAGTGCAGAACACTTGGTGACTTTAGCTGCCAGATGAAGAACTTGGTCACTGAACTAGCAGCCGGCTGAACTTGGATCTGAGGTCAGAGGTCAGCAGCTCAGGGTGATGAGAAGCCACAGGGCAGAGAGCCAAACACACAGATGGTCAGCCAGCCTGGGACAAAAGGTCACAGAATGAAGGTGCTCAGGATAACAGAGTTTGAGGCAAGGGTCTTCCCTGGGAGCTGATGTGTGTGTCCCTCATTAGGGGGTCAGCACACAGGACAAGGGACCAGATGAGGAACACGCAGTCACAATGCCATGCTTCCACACCAGATCCCCGACCTGTCAGGAAGGAAATTTACACAGGTGGTTCTGGTCTCAACTCTGGAGGCTTCAGGGGTCTCATGAATGGGTGATCTTACCAATGGGATATTCATCAGAAACAAAATGAATCACGTGATTTATAGTGAGAGGAATGCTTTGTCCCACTCCTGGTGCTACAGGATAGAAAGTCAGGGCAATATTCATGGATTCTCTCCATCTCCTTTAACCCCTCGGCACCTCGTGACATAGATTTATATGACTGTTAAACTGGGGGAAGAATAAAATGTTTAGCCTTCACCCTTTGGGAGCAAACTGCCCCCGGGGAGCAGGTGTTCCTCTGTCCTCCATGCTCTGTATTTTACCTATTCTGCAACGTCTTTGGACAGTACATCTGTCCGATACGCGGTTCGGTTAGTATGCCCATTTGGCTCCCAGACTAAGCTATGTTTCCCAATCTGGACTTTACCACAAGTAAAAGCATTATTTTATTCTTCCAAATGCATTAGCATTTCCCTCTTTTTTTCTTTCTTTTTTTTCTTTCTTTCTTTTTTTTTTTTTTTTTACTTATTTCTCGGTTCAGAACCTAGGCAGAGAGGAAGGATATTCTTTACTGAACCTTCTCCACGATCCCCATAATTTTAGGAATGATTCAAGGATGTTGCTCTGTAAAGGATCTCACAGTTTTCTCTCTCCGAAAACTCAAATGGTTGGATAGATATAGGAAATGCCACTTCTTTTGTGTCAAGTAATGCCCTTAGAATGTTATAATATCTTATTTCATTCTCATAACCTACAGATGAGGGTAAAAATTATTAATATTGCCATTTCAAAAGAACCTGAGGCTCAGAGTGTTTCAATAACAAGACCATGTCACACAGCTCCTGAATTCCTTGCTTCACTGCCTCAGTTATTTCCCATCTGCATCTGTTCCTTGGAATTTCTATGAAAACTGAATGGCACAGCTTCGCTCCCTGTGATGCTTAACCTACCTTAGTTCTGTGCAAACCTATAGGAAATTGGCTGTCTAGTAGTTTGGAATAGGCTCAAGGTTCATAATGAAGGTTGCAAAGTCTCTCTTATTTTGTCTACAGTTCTAGCTCTGTCACCTTGGGCAAATAATACATGGACTCTAAGTCTCCATTTTTTTAAATGTCAAACAAAGGCAAAAAACAGTCCTTACCTCATGAAGTGAAATGAGATGCTGCATGTGAGGTGTTTAGCATGGAGACTGGCACATGGAAAGCATCTAAGAAATCCACTTGGTCCTCAAAGCCTGACAGTGAAGCCACATGTGTTTAGCTCTATTTCCCCTAGTCCCTAGATGAGACTGCATTGCTGTTCTTCACTAGCCAACAGGGTGAAAATACTTAGTTTATTTATCATGCCAATGCTATTGCTGGATACAGCAGACATTCCTTGGTCACAGAACCACTTGTAATTTATACCTACAAACTTCACATTTTAAGGTCCAGCACGAAGCACATGAAATTGTTACTGGTGGGTAGGTATGCCTCTGTAAAATAAATACCAGACTTTTATTTCTGAGAAATTCACTTACTCAAAGGTGCCTTTAGTTTGTGTCTTCTGCTAGAAATTCTTTTTCCTGAACCCCACTCCTCTTTCTCCTGGCTAACTCTCCAACTCCAGCTCCCTTCCCAAATTGGAAATATGCTATCCCTAAACACTGGACCCTGAGTCCACTTGCTCTATGCTCACCCAGCATGTTTTCCTTTTGTCCTTGTGTGTTCATCATAATTTGTTAGCCTCATAGGACTGGAGTCATATCTGTCTTGTCTGGCACTGTTTCCCCAGCATCAAGCACTGTTTCGGGGACATAATCAATATTTGTCAAATTGAGCTGATTGAATATGGTCCACCTCATGTCAGAGAAATGAGGGCAAGACAACACGTGTAGGATCCTTTCTCTTTGCCAGGCATTTCACAGACACAATTGCAATTCTTCCTTAACAACGCCATGTGACTCCCAATATTACCCACCCTTTCCCCCCAAAGGACACTGAAGCTTAGAGCGGTTAAGTGTCATGCCCAAAGTTAGCAACAAATTAGCAACAAATTCTGGACTCAGAGCCTGATGTATTTTATTACAATGCCATGACTTTTACCACTATGCGATGAATGCAGCGAAACCAAGGAGGTACATTTTGCTCTGATGGATGGATGGATAGATAGATATACAGACCAACAGACAGATGTACATTTTTTTTTCTGGAAGAAAATATATAACTAAATATGTAGCAATGTCATTTGATGTCACCCAACCAACACTCTACTTGATCTTTCAAATAGCCAAGGGTGCAAAGTTGTTGGCATGCTTGGGATGAAAACAAAAACCCTTTCCCAGCACTATTACCCAACACGGAAGGCTAATTCTTCTGCTAATTCCTTTGAGCAAGCTGCCCCTGCTGCCAGTGCTTTCCCTGTTGGACAATGGCTGTGATGGTGCACCTGAACAGCTCATTCCTTTGCAGAGAGAACACAGGCGGCCTCCAGCACCATCACATCAGCACATTTCATTATCAAATAATATAGCAGGAAATGGAAACATCTACTCTATCGCCTAATTCCCACCACTCCTCACTAGGGTGTGTTGACTCCAAACCCTTGTCTAATCTGGCTTTAAGAAATCAAACCGTGGGGAACCACTTCATCACCTAATCAACTCCACAACTAGAAACACTTTTCTGACACCCACTTCTAATTAACAGTGATAATAAAACTAATGTGACGGTACTGATACTTTGGCCAAAATACAGAATACTGTCACCAAATTAAGCTAAGCAGAAGCTTCCCACTACCTGCCCATCTTTCATCTCAATGACCGCCAATAAAAATCATGAGCCACACACTCCCCAGTTGTGATGCTTTTGCAATGAATTTGCATAATGAACAGCAAAATTGAAATAAACACTAATTATGTACTGAATGGGATGTGGAGAGGTGGTTCAAGTAATTTGACTGGCTAATCAACCGGAGATCATTTCTCAGCTATGACTGTAGATGTACCAGAGAGTTGCTATCTGTTAAAAATGCAAATCAAGGGGTCCAGTGGTTAGGGCAGTAGCCCCAGTGAACGTGGATATCAAGCCACCATGGTTCTCTGATTGTCTGATAGTCTGTGGATAATATGCTTATATTTTAGTGCTAACACCACTTATATCCTAGGCACTCCTCTAAAGTATCCAGAGTTTAATTAATCTTATCTCTCCAATGCTATCTGAAAGAAAGAAAGAAAGAAAGAAAGAAAGAAAGAAGAAAGAAAGAAAGAAAGAAAGAAAGAAAAAAGAAAGAAAGAAAGAAAGAAAGAAAGAAAGAAAGAAAGAAAAAGAAGGAAGGAAGGAAGGAAGGAAGGAAGGAAGGAAGGAAGGAAGAAAAAAAAGAAAAAGAAGAAAGAAAGAAAGAAAGAAAGAAAGAAAGAAAGAAAGAAAGAAAGAAAGAAAGAAAGAAAAAAGAAAAACAGCAAAAGCACAGAAAGTTTAGCTTGGCTAACAACTTATACCTGATGAGCAGTAAATTCTAGAACTGACCTAAGATGCCTGGTCCTGGTTCCAAAATCCAGGCTCTCCACCATTAAGTTAGGTTACCGATCTCCATCTTTAAGTACTTATGGCTGAATTGATGCAGTGGACATTCAGTCACAAGAGGAAAGTTGCCTTTAAGAATTGTATCTAATCTTCAATATCAACTCCATAACAACTTTAGCTTTGGGAACCATCATCAACCAAATGACTAACGTAAACTGAAGGTAAGATAGGTCCTTGCAATTGGCTGCCACTTGATCCAGAAATACATGAATCCAAACTCAAAGTGCTTGGAAGATGAGGGGATGTTTAATTATACATCTAAGCTGCTTCGTTTCAGAACTGAAATGACTAAGAAAATCACTGAGATTTATTTTCACTTGGCTACAGAGCAGTGGGGTAGTTCATAGTGAAACCATTAGCAGAAATGCCCTCTAGCAGTTTCTAAAGCAGGGAAATCTCAGTTTAGGCTAAAGCCAATGGTTATCCTAGCAGTTAAATCTCTTCTCCCATCACTACAAATGCCAGACCACTCCTAGAGCAAATCTGAGACAGAAGTAACTGCCCCATGTAACAATCCTCTATCCTGATACTTTACATACATAATCGCCATTCCTCACAAGGACATTATGAAATAATATTACTATCTCTATGTTACAAACAGGAAAATGAACTCTGAGAGGTTACCTAACTTGCTCAGACTTACACAGAGTGTGGTTTCGAGCCCTACTTATAAATATTCTCCTAACAATCTCCAGATTAAGAGAATATAAATTTTATCAATATATTCCTTATGCGATTTCTCCTTAATTCTTTAACATCTTTCCAGCACTGAGGGCAAGCAATTAAAAAGAAAAGACTCAAATTAAAACACAGCCTAGAAAATTGCTAGAGTCTGCCTTTTCTTCAAAGAGTCATATCCCATGACTATAGCCAATTTCATTTAGTTCATCCACACGTGATTGCACACCAATCCACAGGAGCCCACCAGTATCATAAAATACCAGGGGCTTGTGCTATAATCCAATCATTTGATCACATCTGCCCCACATGGTAAATCTATAACATATGCTGGACAGGAACACTGAATATAAGTAAATATTAAAGGATTATAGAGTAAGAGAATTTGAGGCAAATTCTACAGTTAGAATATTTGGCTGCATATTATTTTATTTACCATGATTCAATTTGATCCATTCTATAGCATGGTGAGACAAAAATCCTTTGGCATGATTTTTTTAATTAAAAATTATGTTCAACACCAAATGCACTGAAGTTACAGCAAAAAATAGGACAAGACTTTAAAGAGATCCCAGATAGCAACTGCAAAGTAGTAAGCTTTATTATTTTTCATGTGACAAAAGTAAGTAAATACTACACGCTTCTAATCCACCTTTCAATCCCATCTTAAAATGAACATAGGAAAGCATGACTAGATATTTCATGGAACATAAAAATCCCCAGTAAGACTTGAGAACATTTCTTCAGTTCTTCCATAAATGGTCAAACAGAAGACATTTTTCTCTTAATTTAATATGAGGTAATTCCATCCCATGAAAAACACGTACATGTACCCCACAGTGGGATCACTTCTGAAAGAAATATGATGAAGAGTACACTGCACCTGGGTAGAGATCTCAACCATCCTCATAACCTCAAATACTGCATACACTGCTGACTCCTTAATTGATAACAAGTCTCCGCTTTTTGGCTTCATTTCCACACCCACTGATACACTAGATATTTTTATCTGCATGACCTACAAGTATGTCAAACTGCACAGAGTAAAAAATTCTAAATGAAACTCAAGAAAATATTTTAATAAGACTTAAGCTGGTAGGTTCACATAACTAAAATTGCCCACCCACCATGCCCCATCCAGTCTAGATGCTTCCAATTACTAGATGGAGGCTGAACCCCCCTGCCTCCTTGCTTTCTGTTCTCCTTCACATCCCTGTGGAAACCATGAATGACCACCAGGCCAGTTGCTAGGAAAAACAGTTGTGGCATCTTGCCCCCTTATGTCCAGTTGTGACTAACACTCTCTTGAGGTACACTAGGCTGCCATCTTCCTGCCTCGAACACATCCAGACCTGCTACACAGAGGCAAAAGGCAGATGGGGAAACACCAACAACAGAGAAAAGCACGAGCAACTGCAATCACTCAGAAATGCCTCTAATTAGCCTGGTGCTAACAAAGGAGGGGTGAATCCGGTGCACAGCCTTACTTGCTATCTGGAAACGTGATTTAGAGAAATAACTCGGTGTGCTAAGCTACAAAAAAAAAAAAAAAAAGCAATTTGCACTCATGTTCTTAATCAAAAAAAGTCTGAATGCTATCAAATAAATTTTCACAATCTGAAATAAAATCTCTACCACATATTAAATTGTACAACCCATAAAATATTGCTCTGTAAGTCACTCTCCTGACCCTTATACAACACAAGGCCATAAGCTTCTGAGGAAGTTGCTGATGCCTCAGGCCTGACCATAATCACAAAGCTGTTCTGAGAAGTCTCAGGCCCACCTCCTTCCACCAGAGGTCACTTCTCCAGGGAGGCCCTCCCTGCAAGGCTCAGTGCCCAGCAATCCATCCTGGGCTCCCATGCTGACAATATCAGATCCTTCCTGTTGTGCACTCACATAATCCCTGCAGTTTTCCTTGACTTGTTCTCAGTTCCTATCCCATGTATTTTTCACTCACAGATTAGGTTTGTGGTTATCTCATTAAAATCTTTCTTCTACAACCAGGACATAAGCTTCATGCCTATGAGGATAAATTCTGCTGTTTCTTTTTCTTCAATATTACATTTCTTAAGATTTATGTATTTATTTGAGAGAGAGAGAGAGAGATCACACATGTGAGAGCCAGGGGGAGAGGCAGAGGGAGAGATTCTCAAGCAGATTCCCCACTGAGTGCAGAGCCCGTCCCGCAATGTGGGGTCAATCCCACCACCCCAAGGTCATGACCTGAGCAGAAATCAAGAGTTGGATGCTCAACCAACCGACTGAGCCACCAAGCTGCCCCTTCAATATTACCTTTCTTGAACCTAACACAAAATACAGACTGAAAAGTTGATTGATTCAATATACAAAGTTTCTATCATTATGTGTCAGAGTCCAAGAGAATTAAGAGTCCCCAGGATAGTACAGTTTTAGATAAGATTGTATAATACAGAAGCTGAAGGAGCCCCAGATATTGTTTTTTTCCAAATTCTTCATGGTATAACTAATATAAATATATAATATAAACAATAAATGTTAAGGATAAATAGACTGAGGCTGAAATGCTGAGATGGGTCCATCTTCCCCCAGCTATTTAGTGGCAGAAGCTAGACATTTAGGATGCCATTCTAGGGGGTTTCTAAGATAGGATTCTGCTCTCTGATATATGTGAAATACATGTAGTTCTTACAACTTCTCCAGAGAGATATAGTCTCCTGGGCACCATTTTGAATCGATTTTAAATGACCTAGTGGGACCAACTGGGAGAATCAGCTCCCTCTATGAGAACTGTTGAAATTGCAAATTAATGTAGGATCATAGAAAGTCATATTCTTTACTGTGCAATGACTGCACTGACTCACAGCTCTTTTTAGACTAGCAAACATGATTAATTTGAAATTGAAAAGCTATGGGTTTCAAAACTATCATTCCCACAACCCTTCTCTGGCAGGAGGAGGTCAACTTAAGTTAAAATTAAAGCTAATCTGAAATTTTGGTGAGCATTTACATTCCCAGTCTCATTATTTACCACTCTACCACATTCCCTGTGTCCACTGACTCTGCAATCCCTGAAGAGGACCGGCCACATTCTATTTATTATCTGAAACTTCTACCTGAAATAACTGTGTTGCCTTGTTTGTCTAGGTAGCTCACACTCATTCTTCAAAACACAAGTCGCAAATCACTTTGCTGCAAAGAACCTCCTGCTTTCTCTAGACAAAATTAGTGGCTCTAACTCCAGTGCATGGCTTAATGTTTTTATTTTTACTTGAAAATCATACCAGAGGACTTTTCCGTAGTCTTATGAAGTGAGACAAACCAATAAGAATAAAGAAAAGTCTATTCTCAGAAAATGTCCAAATTTTAAAATTCATAATTTTTGAGATAAATACTTGAGATCACAAGCTTTTGCATGCTCAAGTGGACATAAATAGTGTGTCATAAGCAACCATTGATTTATAAACTACATAACACCTGAGCATCACATCAATATCATTTATTCCCCAAAGATGTCAAGCAAAACTAAATGGACTATTTGGCTATGCTTACGGCAGGCACCAAAAAAAAAAAAAAAGGTTCTGAGTGAAGAGGAAAATAAATATATCAAAACAGCAACATCATAATTGAGTTCATTTTGTGGACTGAGTTTATCGAGTTATTTATGTATGAGCTATGCAATATGGATAAGCTTATCACTTAAGGTTCCTTCAAAATAATTAAATGGGAAGAATAGTTTGTTTCTAGCAAAAATTCTACATTTTATTTCCTGGCTACTGATTCAAACGACAGAATAAAATAAAGATGCAAATACACTTCCTTGTAGAAGTCACAGCTTAAAAATAGTAGATCATTAAGTTTTCTATCCTTGGAGAGTGAATATATAATTTCTGTTATAACTGGTCCAGTCTTTGGTATAAGAAGAATAATAAATCAAAATGTAGGTATTGCTCCGGACTCCCCAGCTCAGTGTTGGTTGTCTGGAATCAAATCTGCTTTGTTTTTATCAGCTTTGTTTTTCAGAATTCCGTGGTCATGACATTTTCTGTCATAATGCATTTTCTTACCAACTAAACAAGGCCATTCGGTGATATGCCCAATTGCGTTTTGTCACAGAATACACACTTCCAGGGTAATCTCATCTACAGCTATGGACTAAATTATCATCTGTATCCTATATCTATGTCCTAATGCTTCACAGATCTGTTACTTTTGGCTTAAGCCTCTCTCTTGGGCTCCAATTTTAGAACAATTGCCTACCTATACCTAGACTTGGATTTTGGAGAGGCATCTCAAACCCAACATGTTTAAAACTGAACTAATTATTCCTCAGAGTCTCAAGGACTGTACTCTCTCTTCAATGTTCTGTATCCTGCTGAATTTATGCAGTTACATGGGCCAGAAATTTGAGAATCTCATTAATGTCTTTTTCTTTCACATCCTTATATCTTATCAGTAACCAAATTCTGTTGGTTCTACTACCCAAATAGATGCTGAATCTGCCCATTTTTCTCTGTTTTCCCACTATGGATACCTGGTCTCCTGCTCCCAGCCACCATTCCCCTTTTCGATACTTATACCATGCATGGGATTCCTGTACTTCCCTCACTTAGATTACTATAACAACCTCAAAACTGGTCTCTAGGCCTCTGGTTTTTCTTATTCCAATCCATTTTTTCTCACTGCAGCCAAAGTAATCTCACAAAAACCCATGCCACTATATCATACACCTGTTAATGGTTCTTTTATCATTCCCAAGAGTTTAGATTATTCTATAAGAACAAATAATTCCCAAATGTCAGTAGCTTGACCAAATAAAACATTACTTTGCATGCAAACTACATGTCAATTTGGGTCAGCAGGGAAGTTCTGCTTATCATTGGCACTCAAGGTTCTAGGCTGATGGGGCTTCAGTGATCACTGTATCCCTGCAGCAGGGAAGATTCTAAGTACAGCTGACCCTTGAACAATGTGGCGATTAGAAGCACTGACTGCCCACACCATCAAAAAATCCACTTATAACCTTTGAACTCTCAAAAACTTAACTACTAATAACCCATTACTGACTTGAACCCTTGCTGATAAGTCAATTAATGCGTAGTGTGTACGCCATATGTATTATATACTGCATCCTTATAATAAAGTAAGCTAGAGAAAAGAAAATGTTATTAAGAGAATCCTAAGGAAAAGAGAATATATTTATGGGCTATACCATATTAAAAAAAAATCCATGTATCAGTGAACCCACACAGTTCAAACCCACGTTGTTCAAAGGGCAGCTGTACTGGCTGGTAAATAAGGCTTCTGCCTAGATGTGAAGATGGCACTTCCACTCACTTTTTATTTGACTAGAGCAAGTCAATGGCCACCCCTAATTTCAAATGGGGTAGGGAAGGGCGAACTTCTCAAATGCTTAGGAATTTTCATGGATGCATTAAGGACTTGCTTTGTATTGCTGTTGAGTTGAAATCCAAACACTTCGGCATAATTCTCAAGGCCCAGACCTTCCTCTGCAGCCGCTTTCACTGCCATTTTGTTTTCTTACCTGACACTCTCACAGCTCTATTCTCCTCTCTTGAATACATGACAGTCACTATCCCATATGTTCTCCTTCTGCCTGGATCCTTTTTCCTTCTCAGCTTCTCTAGCTCTTACTCCCCATTTTAGTTTCATTATAAGAAGCACCCTCCCTTCTATGGTTAAGTACTTATTCTGTGCATTCCCAGAGTAGCCTGGAATTTCCTTTTCACGTTGACTGCTTCTTTAACCGTCCATCTTACCCAACTAAAAGTTAAAGTCACAATAGCAAGGACTGTAGATGCATAACTGGATTCCACTGTATTTTCATAGCCTGCCCCTATGACACAAAGTGGGCATTTATTGAACATTTTTGGAATGAATACATATTTCCTATCCAGTTGTTTTATTAAGATTTTATTTATTTGAGAATGAGAGAGAGGAGAATAGCATAGCCGGGGGGCGGGGGGGGGGTGCTAAAGGAGAGGGAGAAGCAGACTCTCCACTGAGCAGGGAGCACAACTTGGGGCTCGATCCCAGGACCCTGAGATCATGACCTGAGCAGAAGGCAGACACTTAAACCACTGAGCCACCCAGGCGCCCCTCTTTTGTTTTGTTTTTTAATATGAGTAATTTTAGGAGTAGATCTGTGAAAGAGTCAAAAGATACCTTAAGGCAAGATTTTGGGAATATCTAGATTGAAAAGGAGCTTTTCTTAGGTCTTTACAAGAAGATAACAGAAAGAATCATCTAAAGATGAGTATCTTCAAATTAAAATCAAAATTAAAGTTAAGGTCAACGAAGCAGGTGATTTTCTCTTATTTCTGATAAGTCCTTGTCAATTATTGTGCATGCAGTTCAGCTTATTGTGTTGGTTGATTCGTCCATCATGCATCCATTCATTCAGCAAATTTGTTGAGTGACTACAAAATATTAGGAATGGTTCTAGATACTGAACATATAGGAGCGAGTCAATAAAGACCTGTTCTGATGTTTTACATAGTAAATTGATAATAAATCAATAAATAGGTAATGCTTATACTGTGTATAACAGTGATAAATGCTACAAGATTAAATAGGTGGGAAAGGGATAGGGAGATGCCAGAGGTGGGGCAATGGGAAGGCATTTTTAAGTAGGAGAGTCAGAGTCAGGCCCCACCAGCAACTGGTCCAGGAGCTGAAGGAACGGTTGGAGTGAGTCACCATATTCTGGGGAGGAAAATTTAGGTAAAGGAAACACCAAGTCCCCTGAGGAGGGGCCGTATTTGACTTCTAACCAGGATGACAGTGTGGCTGGATAAGAGAGTGTATTAAAAGAGGAGTCTGTGTTCATTGTAGGGGGCTTAGCTGGTGGCAAAAGTACAAATGGTACTTGTGTGGAAGTATTTTGTTGACTAACCTAAGACAAAATGCGCTCCATTGAAAAAGGAAGGAGAGCTTGTTTTCCGTACTTAGGAGCTCTGAGCAGTCTCCTTCGGAATTTGCTTTAGCACCTCTACAGAAGACAGGAACGTAACTCCAACTGACCTGCTGAGGTCTTTGTGTTATCCCATCCAGCACACCAGTAAATACGGTGAAACTCCGAGTTCTCTACTGTCATCTGTCTGTGGATGTGCTCCTCCCTCCCGGTCTTCACCATTGGATGGATATTTTGATACTTAAATGAGCAATGTACAGAATCAGGACCTTAATTTGGATGAGTCAATTCACTAATGATATAAAATGTTGATTCCCGTGCAATCAAAAGTAAGTTCCATCCCAAGCCCTCAAACTCAAACTAGAAATTCCAATTTGAGCACAATGATAATGACTTCCGTTTATATAGACACATTTCTCCAGACGTATTCCAAAGTGCCTTAACAATTATATATAGGCAATCACATCGCCCATCACTAAAACACAGTCATGTCTAGGGGGAAAACGCAGTCACTGTTTAATAACAAACAGCAACATAACAAGAAATAAAGAAAAACAGTTTAGCAAATGCCACCGCTAAATGTGAGGGGTGGGAAAGAGGGTAGATTAAGGAGCCAGATGTACTTCAAATTGGGAATAAATCAGGATATCTTGGCTTAAAGCTTGCATTTCTGTAGAACACATGCCCTCTCTTATTTAGTGCGAGCTCTGTATTAAGTCCTCTAGGGTCACCCAGCCCCTTGTACCACTGAAGTTGGCCCATAAGATAGCTGCCTTAGATTCACAAGGGAACTTAATAAATGTTCTGATTCAGGGGACACATATCAGATTTTCTAAGTCAAACTGTTCAAGAGGAAGGCCCAGGAATCTGTTTTTTCATATGCTTCCTACACAATCTGCTTGAATAGGGACTAACAGATTTGGACACCACTGGTCCAACTAGGATGGAGAAATGAATTCAGGGCCATTGAACCTGCACAATGAGGGATGAGAGGGATCATGAAAACATGGGCATTTAGGAGAAGAAGCAATTCCTAAGGCTCTTTTTCCTTGGATAGATGTGGTTAAGGCCTTGAAGTCTAATTCTCTGGGAACTGCAAAACCATTCAGTGTATAAATTCAGTCCACAGATGAAGAAGATTTAGAGTCTGTGTAAACTAACACTCAATTTGCAAAACTGGAAACTGAGGATGAAGAGGTCACATGACTTGGCGAAGTCCATAACAGGAGTTTTAGAAACATTACAATGGCCTTTCTACTAAAGCACTTCATTCGTGACCTGAGGACCTGATCTGGAAATGCCAACTAGACTGTGGCTGCTTTCAGTAATCTTCTCATTTCCTTCTCATTAACTATCTAGTTCACCCCAAGAACAGTCTTCTACCTCTTTACTTTCCTAACATTTGATTCCTTTCTCTTCTGCCTCTCTCTACTCACTTAACATTGTTTTGAGTAACAACTACAGACCATTTTTGTTTGTTTCCACCAACGTGGGAAGTCATTGCCAGGTAACAGACATGCAATGATGTTCTGTAATGTAAGGAATATGACTTCTGAAATCTAGAGAACTAAGCTCCAGTTACAACTGTGACATTAGTTAACTTTATGGCATGGACACCATTCATCCATTCATTTCATCCACTGAACAATTATTTAGTGAGCATCTACCATACCCATGGCATTGCTAGGTACTGCTAACAGCACAGCCATGTTTCCTTCTCTCGTGGACATCATAGTCAATGAAAACGACAGACATTAAACAATGAATTAACTGTGATTAGAGACGTGCAGGAAAAGCAAGGGCTGCTGTGGGACAAGCTTATCTATACAGGGCAGGAAACCTAGTCAGGGGATCTGGAGAATCTTCCTCAAGGAAACTGGAGACCTGAGAGCTGAATAAGAATTAGCCAGGCAGAGGGGAAGCATGATAGAATGCTGCGGCACATGCAAATTTCTTGAGATGGGAAACAAACTGAAAGATCAGTATGACTACAGCTTGAGCAAGAAGAGGGCAGGAATCCCAAAAAGAAGGGAATGGCCAGAACATGATACTGTATTACTGAGTAAAATGGACATAATACAACTTGCCACCACGTTGCTGTTGGCAGCAAGTAAAATGACTTTTGAGAAAAGAATTTAAGAGAAGCCAAAATAATTTTAACAGCTATTCAAACAAAAAGCGTTTTTTAAAAGATTTTATTTATTTATTTGAGAGAGAGAGGGAGATAGTGAGAGAGAGCACAAGCAGAGGGAAGAGGGAGAAGCAGGCTCCCTGCTGAGCAGGGAGACCTACCTGGGATTCAATCCAAGGGTCCTGGGATCATAACCCAAAAAGCATTTTTTTTAAAAAAATCGATAGATTTCATATATAAACTTGCTGTTTCCTCCCCATATCAAGAGAAAGGAGCTTTGAATCCAAAGGTCTCGAACAGAAAAAAAAGAACTCCCATTTAAAACAAATTAGGATGAGAGACCATTTGCTTCCATCTTCCCTTTTCAATCAGGAGCAAAATTTTAATTTGGATGTGTGTGTGGTTTGTGTGTGTGAGAGCCTGATCTACTATGCCATTTACCTAGTCTTCAAAATGACTCCACAGTATTGATGACCAGACTAAAATCACAAGAACGCTGCCCATGTAGAGATCCCTGATCCAATGACTATTATCTCTATCACGAGACAGCTTTTGCTGTCAGAAAATGCCTGCAACAGACGCAATGAGAAAAAATAATGGTTAGACCTCAGCTCAACATCCTCCTCATGAGTTGGTCATCATCAACAAGACATGTTCTCCTTCAGACTCAGCTATCAGTCTTCCTCTTTGCAAGAACTTTTCAGAATGTCGGTCATGGATAAGTTATAAAATATTAATAGCTAGAGAATGAACTGTTTCCCCACTCAATGAGTGAAGTAACTTCCCCTTCTCATTCAACATGTTTTCTACTTTGCATATGAAAAGCAAGACAGTATGTCTTCTTATTGTCCATTGGTATGATTCTTCAGACTTCTACACTTGTCTTCTTCCCCTGCAGCCAAATACACACGACCTTGCCAAAATAAGCATTAGATTTTTCAGGGATTCTTTTTATAAGCATTGAATTTGCAGGAAAGGAATCTGATGTGTACTGAAAGGGCAATCCCTGGAAGAATTAGTCCCGCAGAAAAGACAGTCAGAGGCACAAAAAACTATGCTCTCAAACTTCATCTGTTTCCCTGAACTTCTGTTGTTCTCATTAAACAACCCTCAGAGAATAAACTTCTCTACACTCAGGAACCAACTGGTGCCATGTAGAATCCCCAAGCTCTGTGGGGCAACTTTAGGCAAGTATTCTTGCTGTTGACCTAGTAATGTAGAAAGAGAGACATTGGGCTTATCGATTAAATGCTGAGGATCAATGCCTGGCCTTATTCATGGATACTCTCAGAGTATTAGAGTAAATTGGTAGTAGAACAAAAGAGAGTCTACTTAGTACTCATACAGCTCTGCTTGAGTATGGCTCACACGCAAGCTATAGCAATCCGACTCCCCTCCCTCATTCTCCAAGATCACCTTCCCCTAATGTGGTAAATACATGATACTAGCCACTCACCATCACTTAGCTTCTTTGCTGATGCTCAAAAGCAAGTTTAATTCTATTCGATTTTTACCTACCCTATAGATAAGCTCTTCTAGCATATATGCTAATGAAGTTCTTCTAAAAAAGCCTTTACCTAAATATTCTTTCCCTTTGAGCTATTACCTGAAAAACCATTCTAGCAGCTATTAGAAGAAACCTGTCAAAGAAGTTTACAGTGATGATTTCAGTATGGGTGTAACCACCCTGCCTCCCAATCCATAGTCCCAAAGGCTTAACACATACTTACGTCTGATATATTAAGAATTTTAGAATAAAATACCCACTTACTAAGTCATGTTGAAAACCCATGTTTAAAGCAATGATATTCATAGACCACAGAGACTGAACTAGCATCTGATCGAGAATAAGGGGCCAAGTGATATCACTCATATCATCCGGCGAACTCCCAGCGATCACAATTACTTTGTAAAAGTAACTATGAAAGGAATTCCTAGGTGTGTTCACTCACCCAATCTTACAATCTAGTAAAAAGACCTGAAACCATGAGATTTTAGAAGTGAATTTTCATTGGAGACATAGAAAGTTAATCTCTGTAATTTCAGGTCATATTAAAACTAGCACTTTTTTTCTAAGACATGTCGTATGCACCCCAGCGAGAAATGACCACAACCACAAGTCAGAAAACCCAGGTTTCAAGTCTCACTCTAGCCACTACCTTCAGTGCATGATCTTAAAAAAGCAACTTAATCTTTCTGGACCACAGTTTCTTCATCTGTACGTTACTTATAACAATAACCTATTTCAGGGTTGAAAATATGATGAAAGGGAAGGTATCCTGTAAGGATCTCTAGAGCTTTCAGTCAGAAGTTGAGTAAGTTAGTGGACTCATTTGTTATGCCTTCAATAAGTCCTTGTTGTGTACAATGTAGATATAATTTTCTACCGTCCAACAATTTCAAAATATGCTCAGCAACACTGACTCCCGTGAGGTATTTAAGTTTCACTGTACACATAACATACAGATTTCCTATTTTCCAGCAAGGACATCAACTCCAACGTGGGAAAGACCTTGTGAGTTAGAGGAACCAAGAGAAGGCCAGCGCAACGGGAATGCATGGAGAAAAGGTTGACAGGAACGATGTCTGGAGAGCAGGGTAGAGGGCCAGATCACGTGCTGTCTGCCAGCCATGATAAGCAGATTGGATTTATGTGCAAAGAGAAGGTTGAAATGGAAGAATGATGTGATCTCATTTACATTTCTTAAATTTGGCTGCAGTATTAAGATTGCAGCAGAAAGCTTAAACAGACCAAAAAAAAAAAAAAATCAAGGAAAGGAAGCCCAGTAGGAAGCTATTTTAATTACGATAATGACCTGCAACCAGGTGGTGGTAAGGGATGAAGAGAAACGGAGAGACACAAGGTAGATTTTGAAATTCGAACAAGAAGAGGATAAAAGGAGGGGGTGATAGTGAAGACAAAGGCGAAACGAGTAATTAGGAAATAAACTCCCAGGAGAACTTTGTTTCCGAAACTTTGATCTATTTCAACTGCACCTCCTAGCTCAATTTCCCATCTCGAACGTCACGAAGCCCCTCTAGGGCTCCACGCCGCCGGGCGCCTTCTCAGCACGGCTCTCTCGTAGTTAAGGATGGCCTCGTTCAGGGCCCCTTCGTGACAGTTTACGGAAGACCGCCACTAATCAGCTAGCCAGGTTTTGAGGCTGTTGTCCTATAATTAGACTGCACACAACAGAAAGCGGGGACCTCACAATCATGCACGAACATATGTTACGTTTACTTGTAAAAACTGACATTTAGAACGATCTGTGTGGTCTGATTCAGCGCCGCTGACGCTTTCCCAAGAGCGCTCGCTTTATGTATTTCTTTTTACAAAAACGTGGAGAAAGAGATTTATCCTCTTGCCCTGCCCACTTGTCCCCCCACGGGAGCCCCAGGTGGAAGGCAAGAGGGATGAAGGACCAGAGAGGTGAAAACTCAAAGGCACTTGTGAAATGTAAACAGCTTCATCTGCTAATGGCCTTGGAAGCCTTCTAATTAAGGCAAACTGCTAAAGTAAACAGACAATTAGCTTGTCCTTTTGGGGTGTAAACAAGAAGAGAATCCAAACATTTACTGAAGAACTCAGTAGAGAGAGAACGCCTTTGCGCAGGGTTTTATTCAGCCCGTTTATTGTTGTAACAGCACAGCGCCAGGTGCTTCCCCTACTAAGTTTTCCGGAATGAATGAAGCAAGGAATGAATGAATGTCCTCCTCCACTGCATCTATCATGGCCTAAGAACTGCGCAGATAGATTTCCCAGTCTGCCCCGATGTAGATGCATCGGCTAAACAACTTTAAAATGATGTATGCTTGACTGAGTACATTTGTGTTCGTCTACCCTTGCATACACAAAAATATATCAGCAAACCAGAGGCTCGATGTTTAAAATCTGAAATGATGTGGCACTAGTTCGGCTGTAGTTTATTTTCAAACATGCTGCATCTGCAGAATGTTGGGTAATGATGATGAAAGCCCTTTCAGAATAATTACAATCCAATCATTTAGCACCGAGCCCCTTCTGAAGCTCACTGTCACTCGTTCAGCAACTCAGAAATTAACGCCTCTTGCCACAGTGAAAAAAGGACTGCAGCAGTAACTTACTGGTGTATATTCCAATAATGAGAATTTGAATGATGAAGTGTGATAGCATCAGCTGGCCTTGGCTCATCTGTCTTAATAATTGATCATTGTAATCTGTCTTAACCCCTCCCTGGCCTCTTTTTTCCCCAGCTATGTTCTCCTTAAGGGCAAAGTGCTTTTATTCTGCAATCTGTAGAAATTTATCTTAATAGTGCCTTATTCATTTCCAGAATACTGGTTTGCACTTGGTCTCACACATTACTTCTATTTTAAATTAGGGTAGATACAGCTAAACCACAGTTCCTTAGACCCACAGTTTGCCTGGAATTTTCGGTATCTTGCATTGAGTGCCGAGAGCCTCTTGTGGACTCCTTCCTTTATTTATGCCATGAAAAACTTGCCCTACTCTTTCATTGGCCTTAGAGTTGACCAACTGCAGAAGTCTCTTGGCCTGATAAAACACAGTCCTTTCCACCCTGCTACAAATTTAGCTAAAGCCATCTGTCTTCCAGCCTATTGGACATCCGTCAATGGGAGTGAAAAGCAAAAGAGAACACCAATCCCTATCACGACAGCCAAACTATGTAGTGATCCTGTCAAGCTGTACGTCAGCCTTAGAAAGAACTTGGCAAAAATTTGTAGTCATGCTCACCAGCGGCTGGTCCCGAGGAGGTCTACCAGGGTGGTTTATAATTTGAGCTTTGCATTTTAAACCTTAAGGGAGCTGCTGCATTGGAACTGGGAGCTTTGGAGTGGCGCGTAGACGAGTCCTGGACTTCTCCCACCTACTTTCTGCGTTTAGCACAGCAGCTCCACTTCTTTCCATTTTATTTTTTGATGCATAAAGTAGATTTATAAAGGGTTCTGCAGCTCAAAAGCAGTAATCCCTCATCCGGGGCATAAACCCTGATTTTGGAATCAAGTACGCAAGTTCAAATCTTCCATGGCAGCTCTTTGCTGTCTGACTTTGGAAACTACATCTAACTTGAGTGTCAAAGGGAGATGTTAACTCCCAGTGGTATACTGAAGTCTAAGAAGAAAGGTAAAATTTGCTTGCTTTATTTGTATATAAAAATATAAATACGTATTTATATTTATATATATGACTCGGGTTCTTTGTAGTCATTACTACCCTTGGACCTCGATAGCCACATGGAGTTTCATTCATTTCAATCACACTTCTACCTCAGTACGAATTTATCAGAGGTCTTACACGAACATTCATCTGAAACAGCACTACCCCATGAGCCTTTAGTCATTTACTTTGATTTATCTACCCCCATTGCACCTGACTTACTGCACATTAATATTTGTTATTGGTTCATTGTTGTCTTCTCACATTTTCATGTATGCTCCAGATCAGAGATTTGTCCTTTTTATTGATTTATTCCAGGACTGGAATAGTGCCTGGCACCTAATAGACATTCAATATATATTCATTAAATGAATGAATGAGCACCTCTTATTCCAAAAATCTTATGAGGGGTTTATTACCAAATGAATTTAAAAGCAGAGGGAAAAGGGGTTTTCAATATCTTGAGGAGTCCTGGATTCTAGTGCTGTTGTTATTAGTGTGCTGCATAACATTTGGATAATCAGTTCATCTCTCTGGACCTGTTTGGACGTATTCATACCAAGGGAATTCAGGTGCTGAGATTATATGATTATGATTATACAGAAATAAATCCCATTATCCTTGCCTTCTGGTTTTCACATCCTGTGTAATCCCCTTAAAAGTGGGTGAAACCTGTGATTTGCTTCTAATCCATGGTATAGAGCACATGTGACAGAATCTACATGGTATAGAGCACAGGTGACAGAATCTACATGGTAGACAGCACAGGTGACAGAATTTACATGGTATACAGCGCAGGAGGTTATAGTAGCCATCTTGCTACGAGACTCTCACATGCTGGCTTTAAGGAAACAAATGGACACGTTGGGGAGGCTCATACAACAGGGAATTCAGAACTGCCTCCAGACCCTCAGCCAGCAAGGAAAAAGACCATCTGTCCCGCAGCCCACAAGGAATTGGATGCTGCAATCAACATGTGAGTTTGGAAGTGGCTTCTTCCCCAGTCGATCCTCATTTGAGACCTCAACCCCTCCAACCAAGACCTTGACTGCAGACTTGTAAGAAAAGATCCTGGAGGAGGGGATCCAGTTAAGTCACGCTGGACTTCTAGCTCACAAAATCTATATATAATAAATGTGAGCTGTTTTAAGTCACTGCATTTGTAGTGCTGCTTAGGCAATGATAGATAACTGATACAGATACAAAATATGTTCTTCAATGAAGAGAGAGCTAACTACGCCTCTGCAGTCAGGGTTTCCAATTCAGATCCCTGAAGAAGGAGGCTTCCTTAAGACACACACAAAAACAACCAAGGCTTCACTTAGCTACGTTATCCCTACTTGACTATAGCAGAATGGGTGAGAATGTATTTCCAACATAGTTTCTCTTTTGCTCTTCTATTTTTTTTTTTTTTTTCTTACAGGCCCCTCCAACCCTCCTCTCACAACTTCATTTCCCCAGACATCAATCCTCATCAATTTTTTCCTCTTTAGGTTAGCAAAACAAATCACGTTGTGTGAACATGCCCTTTGCAAACTGCTCCACAATGTAAACACTATTTAAATTAGCCTTGCCAGAACTTGGCCTGGTCTTTTCACAAATGCTGGCTGGACAAAATATAAACCAATAAGTAATCAGAATCTAGCCATCGAGAAAGGTGCCATTAATTAGTCCAAAGATGAAGCCATTAAAAAAATCAGAATTATTACTCTGCACAACATGTCAATTCTCTCTATGGTTATCTAACAGGACCGGTTTCAGAAACCCAGAGCACATGGAGGAGATATGCAGCCAGAAGACTGGCAGTTGTCTTTCTGTCTCTGACTTTAGGAAACTTCTCTGGATAAAGATATTTTTCCCCCCCAAAAATAAAACACATAAAACTTAACAACAGCAAGGTGATAGAGGTATGTATAGGATTAAAGACTTACGCCTCTATTCCCATGAAGTCAGACGCAGAATAATAGAATAACATCAGAAAGGGGGGTTACGTTCTACGTTCTACGGAATGGAAGGGAGCCTTAGATGGACAATAACTAAGCAAGTTGTCTAAAACTGTGAAAGGAGCAAGGTTTTGTTTTGTTTTGTTTTTAAATCAGTAAATCCTTTCAAGCCTCCTTTCTTGTGTCTTCCTTTAAATTAAAGGATACCCAGAATTAGAGTAGGAAATGCATCAAATGTAATCCCATGGACTAGAGATAAAGCTGGCCCTCCACATCAAACCTAGCTTAACCAGCATAGGAACCATTCCCTTTGACGAGGAAGAGAGGGAAAGAGAGTCTCATCTACTTTCTGTTCAGGGACTCCTTCTAGATAAAAACCATTGATGAAATAGTTCTTTGACCCTTCTTTCATCCTTTGACATCTTTTGAAATTCCTCCTAATCTGTTGCTTTCTTTGCTTATCGAGTACCTTAGATGGGCAATTCCAACAGTTTTGAGTTCTAATCCCACTTTTCCCAGCACCTTGTAATTTATTTAAACCTGCTAACATCTCCAAGGCTCAGCTTCCTACCCTTATCATGGCAGTCCTTAAATTAGATAAGATCATGCTAACTTCTGTAATAGAAGTTTCCTAAGACTCTTAGCAGCTTAACAAAAGGTTTTGCTCACCTAGTAGTTTATTAGGGATCTGTTTGTACACGTGGCTTGGTTATTAAGTTCCCTTCATTTTGTATTTCTACCATCTCCTCAGGCTTCAGGTCCTTTACTTGTAGCCAGCAGATAACGAGAGGAAGGCCCTCCCACTTTTTAACCATTTCAATCAAAGTGTGATACCCATTAGTTCTGCTCAAATTCTATTAGTGGAAATGAGTCATGTGGCCAATAAGACTCAAGAGGGTCTGAAAAATAGTTGTAAGCTGAGCAACAGCTGTAATCTGTACTATGGAAAGGTAACTCAAATCTTTGGTGAGCACTTCATCACCTCTTCCAGAGAGGATCTCTGATGCTTCTTCTAGCTCTATACTAATGTGCTCTTATTATGTGAATCTTCTAATTTAAAGTACAAAAAATGTAGAAGGAAAGCAGAATAAACACAAAAAGGAAGGCAAAGTTTAGAAAATAAATCTCATACAGATTCTCATTAAATGCAGATATGAAATATGCACCTCAATCTGTCCATAAAAAAAAAAACAACTGAAGAATCCAGAGATACAATGATATACATGGAAAATCATTGATAAATAATTTTATCATTATAAGTAATCTCTTATGGGGGTGCATTTCTGGTAATAATCTAACTAGGACAATGAGTCAATTTTTTACTGATTATCTACTACGTGCAAAGTGCTATCTTGGGTATAGTGGTAGAAATAAGATACATGCAAACACTTTCACTATTAGGAGGGTAAAATAGCTTACTGAAAGAGCAAAATAGCACTAATATAAACTAGAAATTCAATAGATGAATGTTAGACACATATTTCCTTTAGGGGGCATGTCCCTAAGATATTTTTTGTGGGCGTAAGAATTTCAGATGGGCCTTAGAATTTAGATGGAGTTCGAGGACATGAAGAGGAGGGAAATTTCTCTCTCTTCTCAAGCTTGGGCCACAAACCTCTTAATCTGTTACTTATTCATAAAATGGACCAAAGGAATAAAGCACCTTACCATGGACATCAGCAAATTATATATCTGTACCTGTATTTGTTTTTCTATCACAGATTTCCTCAGTTTTCTTATTTGAATTCTCGTAGATACTCTGATTTGCTCACTTACACCAGTTTTTCCTGAGCTTTTAAAGTAATATCTGTTGCATTTGCTCTGCACTCCAGTAATATTAACTCCACAACATTTGTAAATGCTGATCTGAACATTTTCAAAATGTACTGAGTGTATCTGGAGTCCACACAAAGCTTAAAGACCTATGTCTCACAAGTGAAGGGTACATGTTCCTTGATGACCTGGGACATTCTGTTCAAAGACAGAAAGACACCTGAGGTTAGCAGCTAACTTTTGAGGGAAAGGCAAGAACAACAGCATTTAAAAGTAAAACCAGTTGTTAGAAATTAAAAAGACAGGCTCTTTGATTTTCTAGATGAGGAAAAGTTAAAGGTCTTATCCAAAGACACTCAGGAAGCGAAGAGAACTACGATGATGAGAATCCATCCCATAAACTTACACAGTGACAACTGGCCATTTTCAAGTCAAGTTCATTGAACTCCACTCTTAGGCCATTGTGGGGAGAGTGAAAGGTTACAACCACATTGTTAAGTAGAGGGGAAATCAATATCTGTTCACCAATAATGACCTAGCACTTATTAGAAGGTCTCCATCTGGGGGCCATTCTATAATGAGTGAATGAATGCTTAAACTAAGCGTGCAAGGATAAATAGATGGCTAGCAGGAAGGGTGGTGGGTAGGAAGACACGGGTCTGTTCATGTGATCCTCCAACATGTCTGAAGATTTTCTTTGAGATTCCAACTCCACCTAAGCAGAGACTGACACTTCATTTAAGGCCAGGATCTAATTAGTCATTCAGTGATAAACAATTTTTATTAACTCCTATACCCAGTTTTCTGCAGGTAGAATATTAAATATCTGATAAAAGACCTTCACTCTCTTGTGTCGAACACAGGGGACTGAAAGGAAGATGCACATTAGTCTTAAAACTGATTTTTGTTCTCAGCTTGAAATTCCTTTGGTAGTTTTCCCTGGACTAAACCCTAAGGGTACGAAGCTCAGCCACTGATTTAAGCAAGAAAGTTCTGCGCGTGAAGTACCATTTTGCTGGGACAGCAAACGACTTACAGTGATACTTGACTTCAAGTGGTATAATTGCAATAAAGTAAGGATTTTGTTGTTGTTATTTGGCAGTGGATTCATCTACAGATCTCTGTATACACCAACATTCTTCATGGATACAACATAAGACAACACTATTTTAGAAAATAAGCCCTTTAGCTGATAAAGCCCAGATTCAATCTTTCTATTTCTAAAAGATGCCTGAGGTGGTGGATCCTGACATCTATCCTGACATTTGGCGAGATAGGCTTATCATTTTATTGGGCCCTGCAACCCAGATGGTACCATGTTAAAAAAAATAATAATAATAACTTCTAGAAAATAACAAGAAAGGAAAATCTGTTTGCTTGTCCTACACGTCATTGTGTTCTGTTTCTCTAGAGGATTTGCAGGTGGGATATTATTTCCCAGAAATACTCAGAGAACATTGACCGGCATCTGTTTTAAGGGAAATCTGTACGGCTCCCCCAAACTCCTTACCTGCAAAATATAGAGCTTGTTTTTTCTGCAGATAGAGATGGAATTTCTTTGCACTGACAAGGGACACGTCCCTTTTGTACATTTGCCCTAATAGGTGCCAAATTCTCAAGTCATCTCAAGACTGTTAGCCTAGCCTCTTCCAACTTAGTTTCCTCAAGATTTATTCTCATCAGACCACTTAAGGAAGTGACTTAGTCGTTCTATGTCTTTGTTTGCATGGATTAGACAGGGACAACAATACTTCCTCCACGGAATGACAGTGATCTATTACAAGTAAACAGTTCATGACAATGCCTGGCATATAGTAAATGCTCAATAAATGAGAGTTGATATCAGTAACATTAAAATGCACCACCACCTCCATGATCATGAGCATCACTCTGCCATCATCATCACCAGCACCTTGAGTTCAAAACTATTCTTTTTTTTTTCTTACTTAGAGATAAAAACTTTCTATGAAAAAAGTTGGGCAGGATTTAAAATACTCATTAATTTAAAATACTTAATTTACTTTTGGGAATTTCTGACAGAAATAATGAAAGAACCGTAACAATTTTTTAGCAATAATTAAGTCCATCAGTGTTTGAATTATTAAATTTATACTATCCTCTCATTGTATGTATCTTAACCGCTGCCTGATTCCTAGCAATGAAATATGTTCATACATGAAACCTTGTTCTAAGATTGTCTTCCATTTAAAAAATAAAAATCTATATTGCTGTAAATACGACAGTTTACCCGGGTTCAAAACATAATTCCAGGATAACCAAAAATAATCTTTTAATTTTTCAGGAAATGAGAAATAAGAAAATATTTAAATATCTATTATGGGGGCGCCTGGGTAGCGCAGCGGTTAAGCATCTGCCTTCGGCTCAGGGCGTGATCCCAGCGTTCTGGGTTCGAGCCCCACATAAGGCTCCTCCACTAAGAGCCTGCTTCTTCCTCTCCCACTCCCCCTGCTTGTGTTCCCTCTCGCGCTGGCTGTCTCTCTCTGTCAAATAAATAAATAAAATCTTTAAAAATAAATAAATAAATAAATAAATAAATAAATAAATAAATAAATAAATAAATAAATAAATAAATAAATAAATAAATAAATAAATAAATAAATAAATATCTATTATGAATATCAATGTTTTCAGGATTCATAAAATGTCAATAATGCCAATACACTGTGAATGCAGTGAAGCATTTGCTTTCAGGAAAAGGTAATGCAAGCATTTGAGAATCTAACTACAATTTGGAATCCATACAAAGAAGGCACATGAACCTCCCCTCTGCAAGATAAGCCATTCTGAAAAGAGCATTTAAACAAAAGATACAAAGGGGAGTCATGGGAAATAAAATGTCCAAGTTTGGTCTACAGGAAGGATGGTCAATTTTCACTGAGTTCTTTTTCAATATACACTGGCTGCTGATACATTGGTGAGGAGCGTGATTTCATTAAAGCAATAAAAGCCTCAGGAAAACAATCAGGAAACAAACACATAGTTCAAACTTTATATAAGTATAAAGAATAGAAGCGAGCCTCCTGGGAGCTCTGTATTTACTCAACTGTTAGTTTTTCGTTTTTTTGGTTTTTTTTTTTTTCCCCTCTTCCCAACTGTCAGTTCAGTATTGAGTAAAATCTAGAACTCGGGTGCCTTAACTAATGTTTCAGACATTTCATCCCTAGATCAAAATTATTCCAAAAGTGTAAGGTACTAGGTGCCTTAGGTTATTGAAGAATGAAGTCTTAAAAAGTTCATTTGACAAACAAATGATTACTAGTCTGGAGTTTAGGTCCTTCCAGGGCACTGACTAATCTAAGACAATGCAACAGCTGTGAGCCATTTTGTAAAAGTATGAGAATTCTCAAAAAATAATAAATAAAACCAAGTTTGAACGGTAAAGCACTTAGTCATTTCCAAAACAGTAAGTCAATAGATGGTTATTCCCCTGTTCTTCAATGGTTAAATCATGTCTCCAAAGTTCCAGGGTTTTTCCATATTCCTACGATGCTCAGCTTTTGACGGTCTCTCCCCTAATAATGAGGCACTGAGTGTAGCAGTTCCAAGCATCTCATCCTCACACCGACCCTGTTCAAAAGCAGGAAGGGATTGGCAGGCCTCCAGTGTGTCCCTTTATCAGGACAAAATGTTCTCAGATATTCTCCCACGTCTCATTGGCTAGATCTGGGTTACCCGCCAAGGTCTGGCAGCAAGGGAGTAAGGAGCTGACTGCAGAGTTGAAAGTTTCCAGCACCACAGTGCGAAGCAGGCTCTGCTCAGAACAGAGGAGGCTGGAAAAGGCTGTGTGGCTACTAACAGGGTTTACCATAGCATTCTTCTGGACAGGCTTGCAAACTACCTAAACAGAACATTTCTGGGTCCTTCCACGTGCAAGCCTTTATCTTAGGATGAAAAGATCAGTAGGACTGGTAGGCTGCGTGAAGGACTTTAAATTTTATTCTAGTTAGTGTAGCGACTTTGGGGATAGGTTTGGTGAACATGTGCTTTGGCTTTTGAACAGTTTGCTTTAGCGGTCATCCGCATTTTAAAGATGAGTAAACCAAGCCTCTGTGGTCTACTCAAGATGGGATAGCCAATAAGCCTAAACCTTCTTGCTTATTTTCTTTGTCCTGTTTACTTCTGTGAAAGTTTATATCGAAAACCATGTCTCCATGGTTTGTGAGTCTCCAGCTCCTAATTCTACTTCACACCCTTCCTAGTCTTTTCACTTGTGAAATAAGTCATTTGTTTAATTCTTTGACACCTACTTTACCAATTAGAATGCAAGCTTCACGGTGGTATGGACATTGTCCATCTTGATCTTGTTTACTGTTGTACCTTTAGTTTCTAGAATAATTACAAGTATTCTAAACACTTTTTGAAAAAAAGATAATGTGTCAATGAATTATTCTGAAGGGTGTTAAAAATGAAAATTCCCAGGGAGTGAAAAGACAGTCTTTTTATGGTATAATTAGGCTTTCTACAGGTGTTCAAATCCTAGCAATTTGCGCCTGCTTGTTACACCTGACTACTCTAGGATTTAATCTGATTCTGTATTTTTCTTATGATTTGCTTTTGTAGGTTTAGACAGAGATTTGTTCTCCCACAGAAATATGGGTTTTTTTTTTTTTCAACACAATTTCTCTTTTTAGTTTACTTTTTTAGGTAGAGTTAACCTACCTAAACCTTAAAAAAAAGATATTTATAATACTAATATCTGTACATGCCTAGAGACAGGGCTTGCTTTACCTCTATCAGAATAGGTAGCTATGTGAAAGATTCCAGAACAGAGGGCAATCACCATCCCTTGGGCTTCCAACAATTCTCTTTCCTTCACCATCGCCTAGCTTAATTGTGCTGAATTTCCATTCTCTGTGGTCACAACGCTGCCCTCCTAAGTTATCTTCTTTTAAAACACATTATTTCTGGCATTAGCAAATTGTTGCATGATTAACACTCTAATTTGTCCACTTGTATTTGTCAAATTCCTTCCTAAGTTAACCAAATGACTCAGGAAGAATGCTGGAGACCTCAGCTGGGCAGGGGATGCACAAGAGAGGGGGTGGGGGTTTGAGGAGGAGGAGACGTGATAATGAAAACCCAGAGGGAACTCCAGAATTTCCATATATGGGACTTATTTAGGGTGGCAATCAGTTGCATCCCTGCTGCAGTTTTTATAGTAAGAGTAAGGTTAGCTCTCAATTTGTATGTTAATTTCAGGTGTCCTAGGAAGGGGGAACTGGAGGAGATTATGGGGGATACAAGACTAAAAAGCCCTCTCGCTCTCTCTATGACCTGGCCCCATTAAATCAAACCTCCCCTACTTCAAAATCTACCTCCTGCTAGGCCTGCGTGGTGGGGTGAAAAGTTTAAATGGTTGTAAATACCTGTAAGACAAAGCAAAAGACTCCAAAGATTTGACACGTGCAGAGTAAGAGTCTCTATTTAAAGAAACTGAACAGTAGCTGAAATTAACCAAGAAGGTGCCTCTTGTTTGGAACCAGTAAGGGAGCTTATGTTCCCAAACGTGATCTCAACGTGACACCTAGTGGCGGTTCTAGGCTTACCCCTTCGGGTCCTGATGGAAATACCCAGTCTCCAAGGTATTCAAAACCTTTTTCCTGGGGGCTCTAACTTCACTTCTGTGGGAGGAAAAGTTACTTATTTCACAGGGAAAAAATTAGAAAAAAATTCTTTAGAAGAAAATGCTCAAGCATCATTTTGAAGATGGTATCCAAGCTATTTTTTTTTTTTCTGATGTACAAAGTCTCTTCTTGAGAGTCTATGAGTCTTCCCCACCTCCGCAAACCTTGGCCTATTTACAAATTCAAAGAACTGAAGCCCTTTCCCTGGTATTCTAACTAATAATTTTTCCACTTTAAAAACTGATAAATATCTCAAAAGGAGATTATGCATTGGTTTTCTTTGAAAGATTTTAGCACTGGCAAATTTTCTTTAAAAAAAATGCTAATTATTCAAAAGTATTTACAGGAAGCCTGTTGGTTTTGCTTGCATATGGGCATTTTTTTTTTTTTTTGGGGGGGGCTTTTTTAGATTCTAAAGTGAGTTTCTTCAAGCACTGGAAATGCTTTCACCTGCTAGGCACACACACACACACACACACACACACACACACACACACACAAACCCCATATACCCCCTCCCCCCAGAAAATGTAGTATAGTTTTTGGCCAAAATAGGGAAAAAATATCTTTGATACTCTGCCTTTTAGAACACTTCCCGCCCCATCAGTGGCAGCCCATCATCTTGGGCTACCTCTAGAATTTGTTGATGTCCTCTTGGGCATTCTAACTCTTCCCTCAATGGACAGTGCCCAATGCTTCCTTCCCTCTCCACCCTCCTAACTAATCCTAATTAATCAACACTAATAAGCTGATAAGAAAACCTCCAATGCTAAGTTTACAGGTGAGCTGGTCTCTTGTCCAAACTGGCCTACGGACATTGACTCAACTTTTTCTGTGTGATGCATACAGTGACATTGGGGACAATTGCAGGGAATGATTCAGCTTTCCCACCATCTCTGTATCGTCCATCCACATAGAATTAGTACTAGCTTACCAAGTATTAGAGAGTTAATTCTGCTGCCCCCCCTCAAGTTAAATATGAGCCTGAAACTAAGGATTTTTGTGATTTCTATACGACGATTCCCTTTTATTAACTGTAATTTACTGAGTGCCTTCCATGTATCAGACAAGGCATTAAAACCACTTTACATGTTTTCTTACAAATCCTCAAATGAGCCTTAAAAAAGAACTGTTTTGTTCCCATTTTAGATCTTTGACAACTGAGGCTTAGTGACTGAATGTCTTGCTTCTCATAAATAGCAGCGCTGAGAAATGCTTTTGTCTCCAATATACTTTTTTTGAGCTTCTCTTTAAATACTTGGGAGTTGGAAATGGAAACTCTGTAGTATAAAACAATTTCCCCCCAAACAACTGCTTAGCAATAAACTGAGTCTCTCAGAGACTTATAATACACATATGCACACAGAGTTGATAATGCATTAAAGGAGTATGATGCTATAATACTTTGATCCTAAGTCACTGGAAGCTCTTGCTTTGAACACTGATCCTTTTTATCAGCTTCTTGGGCTGTGCTCACCATGGAAGGCCTGATTTCTTCAGGGAGGGCCCTTAAACTCAGCCCCATCCACTCTTTCTTCTTTCGCTGCTCCTGTCTCCTTGTTGGGACTCAGGCTGACACTTGGACAGACAAAACAGGTGGCTTACTCTCTATGCCTTTCATTCTGACCATCACACATATGTGAAAGCCCCATAACAAACCTCTAAATGGTTTTGAATATAAATCTTTATTTTTACAAACCTCATCTATGATGCTGAGGAAAATACTGTTCCTTTGGTAACCAGCATTCAAACACCGGACAGCCATAGATGTAGAATTATAATTACAAGACTGAAATTCTGCTTGAAAGCAAACGGGAAGCATTTTTTTTTTTTTTCTGAAGCTACTGGTTTTAGATGATTAATATATTTTAAATAAAACTGCTAACTTGATTTTGATATGTGTGAGAGTGCCTGTATCCCATGGACCTAGATTCAGAAACACACAGACAACGAAGCTAATGCCATGGAGGGAACAGACTGTAGTGGTTAAAAGTCCTCTGAAGCCGAATTAGCCAGTTTAAACATCAGCTCTACAACTTCATGAGTCACCCCAGACACCACAATTGATCTCTCTGTGCCTCAGTTTCTTTATCTGTTCAATGTGAGGGTTAAACGAACTAACATATCGAAAGCTCTTAAAATGGCGCCTGGAGTAAGGTAAGTAATCCAAACTGTAAGGTAAGTATCAGAAGTGCCGTGAATAGATCTCTGTACATCTCACTTCACAGCCTACAGGCTGTGGGAGAACATCTTCTGGAGAAGTTACTGACAGGTGATGTTTATGAGAAGTAGGAGGCATTTCACCAATTTTTTTTTTTTCCTTCTCTCTTCCTCAATCTCTTTCTCTTTGAGGCAGCGACACACAATTGTTAGATCAGAATAAGTTTTCACATTTTTTTTTCCTTCAGATGATGGATGGCAAAACTAAAATAGGTCCTCTTGAGATAATGTTTTTGAGTGTCCAGCTGGTGGAGACAGGAAAAGCAATTTCAGTGAGACAAGAGCCTTCAAGAACAGATTTGGAGAGAAAGTATTATCTTGGCCTTCTAGAAATAGAAGTGCCATGATGCAGACTGCAAGAAATGAAGATTATCCACATAGGCATTCTGCTGCTCAGTAAAAGAAGAAATGATGGAAGGTGTAAGGCCAATTCCAACTTGGCCAACTCGCCTGCTGAAACCAAGGCAGGTCTGACTGGCCACCATATCCTGCTTTGAACATTGACCATCTTGGGTGTGGCATGACAGTAGCAGAAACAGCTTGATGCCCAAGTCTTTATACAGAGGACAACCTCCAAGAGGCCCAGCATTTACCCAGAGGACAAGTCTAGAGATTTCCAGCCAAGCAATCTCTTTGAGAGAGGCCTTGCTTTCCTCCTGGGGCAGAGAACATTCTCAGACTCATGATTTTAACAGAACTACTCTATTTGCCCTTCTCAGAAGTCTACTCCCAGAGTCAAGACTCTGTGCTGAATGGCATAGTCTAATTGTCAGTAAAAATTTTCCATTCAGTGACTAATCTTTGTTTTTTATACTTTTTTCTTTTTTTAGTTTTCCAGCTTTATTGTAACATGATTGGCAAAAATTATATATATTTAAGATGTACAACATGTTTTCCTTAATAGTGCTAAAATATATTGAGCACATTGTATGTTTTTTCATTCTTTCTTGTTCTTTCTTCCTCCCTTCCTTTCAACAATATTCATTGAAATCACTATGTGCTAGGTGCTATGGAACATAATGATCAATTCAGACAAGATCCTTGCCTGCAGGTATCGAGGAAGGGAAAAATCCACAAGTAAACAAGATAATCGTAAAGTACAACAACATATAAAGAGATGAGATACAATGTGGAAGACCCTGGAGGGTTGCCTGCTTTAGATTAGATGGCAAGAAAAGGCCTTTTTGAGGAGATGGCTTTGAGTAGAGATGTACAGGTGAAAAAGAGTACCAGCCCATCTTAGATCTGAGGGTTTTTTGTGGGCATGAACATGTACAAAGGCCCTGAGGTAGGAAAGACTTTGGTATGTTCCAGGAACATTAAAAAAAAAAAAAAAAAAAAAAGCAAGTGTGACTGAACTGTATGAACAAGGGAGTGTCTGAGATAAACTTGGAGATGTAGGCATGGATAGATTGGCCAGGGCCACAGCGACCCAGTTGTAAGATCATTTATTACAAAATAATACAAAACAAATCCACATATTAAAAAGGGTAGTGCCAAAAAATTTTAAAAAATAACTAAAAAGGGTAGTGCCATGGTTTAATTTAGAATTTAAATTGTTTAGACTGTCGCACGGCGATTGAGTTGTAAATGGGTAAGAATGGAAGCTTCTACTTGAATTGTCAGGCTACTGGAATCTTGAAGGAGGTAGGTAGTAATGGGTTAAACTGGGACTTAAGCAATGGAATTTCATCCCATTTAACCATTAGGCCAAATATACAAAGGAGCCCTTTTCAGAGATGAGTTAACAAAAGCTAGTGATTGCTGCCTAAAATTCCTCAGCTTCTAAGTGACAAAGTCAAGAATCAAACCCAGATCAGTGTGGCTCAAAGGCAAATTTCGGTTCTCATTGACTTTGGATTTGTACCTCTTTAGTATGTTTGGCAAATGACCTTAAAATAAGCTTCAGGGATCCCTGATACTCAGTGATGCCTGCTACGAACCAGCAGTATTCTAAGAGTTTCCTATGCATTGGCGAACTTGATTTCCACAACAATTCTGTGAAGTTCAAGCTATTAGTATCCTCATTTTGCAGAGGAGCAATTTGCGTCTTAGAGAAGCTAAACTAGTAAATGTCAAAGGCAAAACTTCAAACCAGGTAGGTTAGCTCTAAAGCCATGCATTTAACCACTAAGCAATTTAAGAATAATCGTCTCATCCTCCACTGGCCCGTGTTTCTACATCAAGCGGTATACTTTAAACATACCCAGGAAAATAGCCACCATTAACCCCTTTTCAAATTCCAATTAAGATAAGGATTTTACACAAAACATAGAAAAGCATTTTGTGGCAATTTCATGGAAATGCTAAAGATTAGACAGACAGGGCTTCCCACACACCTGAGATGAGAATAAGGGAACATCTCTAAAAGAAAGCGAACAAAAGATTTGTCTTTAAAGGGTTCTCAAGACTCAGAATCAACATTTCTACCAGGTCTGCTTTTTCTAATATCAATGCAGGAGACAGATTGAAATGCCAAACTGAACTGCTCAGTGTTTTAGAAAAAGTGGTTTCTCATAAGCAGCCTGAACTCAAAACACATTTGTTCCATATCTTCTGCAAATTTTCAATAAGTTGGGCTTGTAGATTCTTAAAATTAATCACAAAACAATTTCATATCCCAACAGAACAGGATGACCTAAAACGGGCTGCCTTTACTCTCTGCTAGGGCCCAAGGAACATCCTCACCAAGCTCAAAATTCAACTTGAATAGCTAGAACTTTGCTCACAGTCTCCCCCACTATCTCCACTGTGACCTTAACCACTTGCTTTAGAATTACTCTATTTCCATAGGCCCCTTGACCGCCCCAGGTCTCACTGCCTTGATATGCACAATTTAGCTAACTCAGGCTTTGCAGGGACGCACTGCTGAATCTCTTGCTCCAAAGCCTGAGGATCTTAGTCTATCAGAGAGAAGACAAAATTGACACTTAAGGTTTTCCCCATCTGATTTAACTATTGCTAATAATAATACTGATGGACTATTTGAGACTTTGCATGTATAATCTCATTTAATATCACACCAAAGGAGGATAGTATTGTCTTTCTTATTTTTCTTAGGAATGTTAAGGTCATGTAATCAGAATTAGAACCATAGGCATCTGATTCTAGACATTTGTCTATTATCTCGTACCTATATTCCTAAGTATATAGTATATGATATATAGTGTAAATATATATTATCTGAAGTACTACATAATATGGTGTATTAAATATATATGTATATTTAATATATACTATAAATATATATGTGTATATATGTATATTAAAATATACAGTATATATTCCTAAGCATATTGTAATATACTTAAGATGCCAGCACTAATTCCCCCTTCCTTTTCCCCAGTGGGATTCACAACATAGGATGCAATGTGGATTGGGCCAATAGACCCTAAACAACTTAGTTTCTGGTTTTCAATCCTATATGCAAATTTATAATCACACTGGGAACTTTTAAAATGTGCTGATTATGCCCTTTCCTGGCCTGGAAGATTCTGATTTAACTGTTCTGGGTTAAGGCCTGGGCATCAGTTTTTAAAGTTCCTCTGTCCATCCCTCTGGTGATTATAAAGATGGGGGAGGGATTGAATATAACTGCTCTGAGCAAATTAATGTAACCCTACCTGTACAGACTGAATTGTCTCTCCAAAATTCATACATTAAAGCTCTAACCCCCAATATGACTGTGTTTGGAGATGGGCACTGTAAGGAGATAATTCAGGTTAAGTAAAACAGGTCAAAAGGGCGGGGCCATCATCTGATCAGATTCGTGTCTTTTTAAGAGAAAGAGACACCAGTAGGGTGTGCACATATTGGAGAGACCATGTGAGGCCACAGCAAGAAAGGGGCCATCGGCAAGCCAAAGAGAGAGGCCTCATCAAAACTCAACTCTGGCACCTTGATCTTAACCTTGGACTTCCCAGTTTCTGGAACTGTGAGAAAATAAATTTCTGTTGTTGAAGCTGCCCAGTCTGATGTGTTATGGCAGCCTGAGGGGACTACTACAAGTGACCACTGTGGGGCAGNTGGTACCTGAATGTGCATAGAAAGGCGCTAGGGCCAGCAGCCAGCCGCAGGGGCATTCACCCCTCTTGCCCTTGCAGAAGGCGGGCTGGGAATGGAGTGAATATAGAGGGAAGGAGCTTCAAAGACCGGAAAGGAACAGAGCCTCCCAGTGTATTGTTTGTAACCTGTTCATTGATGGTGATGAGGGAGCAGAGGCAAGCTGAGGACAAAGCACAAGCTGACATCCCCCGCCAAAACACACACACACACACACACACACACACACACACACACACACACTCCCAGGTGAGATCTGTGTAACATTCCTCAGGCACTCCTGGCTGCCCTAAAGCTAAGGGAAAGAAAAACAAATGGTTAACTTAACAGAGATCATGGTCCCACAAGACAGGAGTCTCCCTCAGTTTACAAATGCCCTAGTGATTTACAAGAAAAAAAGCACTCTCATCAACAAACTAAATTCTAGAAGGAAACTCCCAGCTCTCTTAATGTTAATGCTTTACTAGAGGGGAAAAACAACCTTAACTTGACAATGGCACGGCCTCTGGTATCTTGTAGGTCCTCTTAGCATGAGAAAGTTCTTTTGAAAACCTCACTTTTTCCTTGCCCCCAACTCCCAAGTATATAATCAGCCACCCCTCACAACTCTGGTGCAGCAGCTCTTTCTGCCCACAGGTCACAAGAATTCTTTCTTGGCTGTTGGCTCTGGACGCTATCAAACCTACCAACATTCCAAAAACTATATCAATGGGAAGGAGCACTATTGAGAAAAGCCAGGGCTTGGAACTCTAAGAATGAGGCTTACAATATTCTTATTTCTTTCTCTGTTGCAAGGTAAGGGCAGACTGTGCTCTTCCCTCTCTAGCACCCACTACTAGATGCTATGGAGTCCATACGTCTCTCCAGTTACTATGAGGCCAACTACTCTTTACATTGCGTTTCTTTATACTTGAATTTAGGGTAGGACCAATGTGTGTGGAGGGAGAGTTAAGGACAATTGTAACTGGTCCTGTACCAAGAACAATTTTGAATGTTTGAAGATATAGCATAGTCTATCCGCAGCAAAGTTTTCTTATTGAGATTACTTTTGATCTGGGGCTTTTCCAGAGCCTTTACTAAAGAGTGAATTGCAACCTTTTTAAAAACATTTGTGGATCAAATAAAATGTGAAGGTGACTACAGTATTAAGAAATTAATCAAGGGCTGCCAGACAGTGATGATACAATTTTCACAACAAACATTACAGCTCAAAATCTTCCCAGGATCATGACTGTGTTTAGAACATGTGGTCTGAAATTAAAAAAAAAAAAAAAAAAAAAAAAAAAAAAAAAAATGTATTGCACTGAATTGAAAAATCTGCTAAGAACTAGGCTTAAGCCTGGGACCTTTAGCTTTCTTCTCTGTGAAATAGAGAAAATAAAATCTACCTCCTATGATTTCTGGAGAAATGAATGTGTTAACATTCTAGAATCTTCTCAAATAGTGCTAGATTGGGGCTTCAGAAATGTTAGTTGATTTTCTTACTTCCTTTCCTAATTCTTGTTTCTATCCTTTGGTTATTGAAAAGTTAAAGTCACTCTGATGCTCAGTTTCTATACATTGTAAATGGTGTTGCATGGCTGAGCGTGGCCTAACATATAGAGTTGTCCAATCACTATGTAGTACACCTAAAACTAATGTAACAGCATGTGTCAATTACACTCAAATTTAAAAAAAAAAATAGGGGAAAAACATTTGCATAGGATTATGACAGGATATGTGTTAATTACTCCATAAAATGGCTTGGTAACATACCAAATCCTATGATAACATTTGTTTATATTATGTAAAACTATGTAGGGATTTGGGCATTAATCCCCAACTGGGATCTTTTCTCATACAAATATCTCCCTTTCATAAATAGCTGTGAGGTTGAAGAAATGAAAACTGACAGAGAAAGTGTTAGCCCATTCATTTTAATTTAGTTTAAGCATCCATCACTAACCAACAGGTCATATGACTGTCTGTTTATGTCTACTCCCTGAATCTTCTCTGCCACGTACTGAATGTGTCACAAACTACAAAGGTTTAGTGCTACAAATTTGGAATGATCACATTACTTCTTTGAGTGGCAAAGTTGCCAGCTCTCAGTTACACAGGATGAAATCATAACAGACTTCGCGTGTTAGGGTTGACAGATCCTTGCATGTTATAACAACGAAGTTTAGGATGAATACACACTTATGTACATACACTTGGTACCTTTCACATTTCTCTTCTCTTTCAATTACTCAAGTGCTCTCCCAACAGCCTTAATGAAACTAGACATAAACTGAATTACATTCTTTTAAAACTGGAACAATCACACATCAACTTGCATTAAGTCTCTTCTCGGAGATCTAACTGGTGCATATAGAACTGTGAAAGCACATTTTGACCTCCATTTCTTCCTCTCATTTGTTTATTCTGGAATAAATTTGATTTGATCTCATTAAAATATCCTTAAATGTACTAAATCTTGCATTAGTACAAAGACGCATGAAGCTTTTACACTAACCTGTTGTCCTATTCTCCATCCTGGGCTGTCAGTTTGTGGTCTGCTGGTTTGTGAATTACCTACCTGCCGCATTTAGCTAGGTGAAGCCTTGAAATCTGTTTTCAATGAAAAAAATGAACCTCCCCACTTTCCTCCAAATAAGGAGTACATGAAGGACATCTTCAATCACTGTTGGCCGTGTCATCGTAGGTGTCTATTCCTACAATGAGTTATAACGACAGCAGTGACCCAGGTAAGAGGAGGAGAAGCTCTAGATCACCAGGCTGCCAGTCGGTAATTACCTCCTGGAGTACACGTCCAGGTCCCAGGAGACAGACCACTATACCACGTATGTGTCAGGGACCACAGACACTCTGCTTGGTTCCCAATAAAAATAAAAAAATAAAATCTTATACTAGTGAATAGTTGGCAATCACCTACAATTGAAACAAAAATATTTAATGGTGGTTCATCTAGTTAAAATAGTCTGAAGTTACCAAAAATAGAAATGTTTATAAAGAATGTTTAACATGAAAAGCTTATGATGATAAATTGTTTAGTCATGATTTTCCCTTCATTTCCACCATTCCCAGTTCCTATTTTTTTTTTTTATTAATGAAGGTGTTACTTTTTCTATAAAAGTTTTATTGAGATGTAATTCCCATACAAAACGTTGCTCGTTTAAAGTGCATAATTCACCTACCTCTTTTCATTTTTAGATCCTTGGGGTGGGGGGGCGAAAGTGTACAATCCAGTGGTTTTTAGTATATTCGCAAAATTGTGCAATAATCAATATCTAATTTTAGAACATTTCATCACTTCAAAAAGAAATCCCATGCCCATTAGCAATCACCCCTCAGTGTCTCTTGCATCCAATCCTGGCCACCAGTGATCTACTTTTTTGTTTCTGTGGATTTACCTGTTTTGGACATATCATGTAAAAGGAGTAATAGAATACATGGCCATTCATGTCTACCCTTTTACCGCCCCTAATATGTTCATGGTTCACCCAAGCTGAGGCGTGTATCTACACTTCATTCTTTTCTAGTGGCAAATAATTTTCTACTGTACGAAGTACTATATTTTGTTTATTTATTCATCAGTTGATACATATTTGGGTTGTTTCCACTTTAGAGCTATTATGAATAATATGACTATGAGCATTCATGTACAAGTTTTTGGTGGACGTATGTTCAATTCTCTTAGGTATATATCTTTAAGTAGAATTCCTGGATCATAGGATAACTATGTTTAACATTTAACATTAAACTATGTTAGCATTTTAACATCAAATTGCTTTACAAAGACTGTACTATTTCACATTCCCATTATGCCATTGAAAAAACAAAAACCAAAAAAACTCAAACAAAATAACTTTAGACTACTTAATTTTAGCACACTGTAACTATGGAGGCTACAGGGTTTTTTTTTTTTTGTTTTGCTTTTTTTGTTTTTTGTTTTTTTTTCCTTTTTAAAGTTCTGATCTACACTACTGCCATCTTACTGCAGCAACATTTAGCCCTTGCAAGTCTTCATTCTAAAAGATTATTTCTACTCATTGTCATTATGAATGTAAGCAAAACTGGAGACCAGAGAGAAAATTAAAACATTCCAGGGAATTTAGGACACAGAGAAAATACAGTAGTAAAGGTAGATAAGTAAACTAGCCAGTAAGCAATCAACATTAACTTTGCATTTTTAAGTCAAGGAGAAAAAATGACATTGAGATAAACAATTTTGAGATCAGTAAATTGAAATCAGTAAACTCCCAAATTAGGAGGTTAAAAATAGGCTTTGAAGGGGCGCCTGGGTGGCACAGTCATTAAGCATCTGCCTTCGGCTCAGGGCGTGATCCCGGCGTTCTGGGATCGAGCCCCACATCAGGCTCCTCCGCTAGGAGCCTGCTTCTTCCTCTCACACTCCCCCTGCTGTGTTCCCTCTCTCACTGGCTGTCTCTCTGTCAAATAAATAAAAATCTTTAAAAAAAAAAATAGGCTTTGGGATAAAAAATGATATTTTTCCCTTTAAAGACATTCTTAGTGCAAATAGAAGCAGGTAGAAATTGAAAACAAATTTCACTAAATGCCAGTGCTTCCAACAGCCCAGTGTGTGAAAATCCAGCTGTTCTTTTCTACTTCATACATTAGCAGTAATAATGGCAAAGACGATGCCTTCCTTATTTGCTGACAGTTGTGTTGATGATGCAGGAGGCAAAATAGCATTTCTCTTCTGGGCAATGTTAATTATGGAGTGCTGACAGGAGTTCAAAAATAAATCCCAATCCTTCCAGTCAATGCCCCACATCAATATAATATGAAAAATGCGTAACCCACTGACAAGCTTGAGGGAAGGGTACATTCTGACTGCTGCCTCCTCTTTCTCAAGAAGTAAAAAGATTCATGGTAGATTTAAAAACCAATAAGAATAATAGGTTATATCAGAAAAGCAATTTAGAGATCTATCTATTATCTATCTTTTATACTTACACTGCTCATTTGAGTCTTTGAAGCAGAAAGAAAATGTAACCTTATGTTTTTTTTTTCCAAGTGATAAAACAGAGTCTGAGAAATTAAGTGACACAGGAAATGAGTGAAAGAATGAGGATTTTATTCCAGGCTTCTGTATCTTCTTCTAATTCTAGAACTTTTCTTTTAGACCAAATGTCTGAGCACAGGCCAGCAATTCTGAAGTTATTTATGTGGACAATGAGTCAGATTTTTTGAAATTGGGCCGTATGATGAATTGTATGTAACCACACCACACATAAGGTTATTTAGGCATGCACATTTCTTGCTAGAAATATATTAATGATGCTAACCTACAATATTTAGAACATCTGAATTTTATTGCCAAGGTGCCTATTGTCAAAAATACAAGGGAAATTTAATAAGTATTTATTAACCTCTACTATAATTTTTTAATGCAGCACTTTAAGGTAAGTATTATGATTCTCATTTTCTTTTGAAGCAAGAAAGTCATAATAATGAAGGTTACCCAGGTCAAATAACCAACAGAAGAAATGCTTATATTTTGAACACACATTTGTCTGACCTCAAAGCCCTACACTTTTATAATGCTAGCTTGAGAAAATGCAGTTCAGTTTTAAAAAACTGTTGTCCCTTTGAACCAGTGATTTCACATCTAGGACTGTATCCTAAGAAGAAAATCAAGGGCATGTACTATGATTTAGCTCTAAGAATCTTTATATCAATGTTGTTTACAGTTGCCAAAAAATGGAAGTAGCCTAAAAAGGGCTCAATTAAATTGTGTTCTATCCACATCCTGGAATAGTATACAACCATTAAAAATGTTGTAATAGAAAATTACTTATTTGAAAAACCATATTACAACATATACTGTTCCTGGTAAACTCCACTTAACCTGCAAAATTCAGTTAGGTATTACTTCTTTGGTGGTGTGTGTCTTCAGCCCGTTTCTCATTCCAAATGATATTAGGCTGACTCTTTTCTCTATTCCAGTAAGTCCACGCACATGGTGTAGGGTAGTATGCTCAGTTATCTGGGTATCTGTCTCCCCTTATAGGCTAGGACTTCCTCAAGGTCACAAAGTAAACTTTATACCTTTATTATTTCCCCACTCATATCTAATTCACTGGTTCATAATTAATAGGAGATACTCAATCTTTAGCAGTGTGTTCAACCTATTTCATGTTAGGGATTGTGTAGAAAATAAGACTTGGATGGTTTACAAGAGAACATTTTCATGTTTACTTACAACAGGAGGGGAAAGACCCTGAGGTTTAGTTGCCCTTGACCTTATCTTGCTGTCTGAAAACAAAAAGGGATTATGATCTCAGCACACTTGTAACCCATTCATTTCATGACATGGTCTTGCCGTGCACTGACTACAGTAGTCTGGCAATAAACTGAGACAATGTGGAAGTTTTGATGTGATATCAAGACATTTCTATAGGACACATTAAAAGTCTTTCCCAAATAAATCTCTTAAAAGTAGCTTTAAAATTTTTAGATTTTGTGTATATATCTATTTTATAAAAATAGAGTTCTTTAGCATTTTTTACAAAAAAAGCCACTAGATCTAAAAAGTTTAAATTTCAATGATAGATTCTACATTGTTTTTACCATATTGTTTTGACTAAATTTCATTTGTTAAGTCAAGATTTTTGTTTTTGTTTTCACTTTGAGACTGGGGTGAGCTGACTTTAACAAAGCCCATTAAAATGTAGTTAATGAGAGGATTTGTTCATTATTCTTTTCTGTAGACATTTCAGTACAGCAGAAATGCTTCCAACAAGATTACAAAAATTCCTCCGGGAATGAGAAAAGAAAGTTGCTATTTGGAGTTCACTGGGGATGAACATCCCATTCACCCTTGGCATCTCTACAGTCAGTATTTTCAAATTATCTAAAGAAAGTCAGAGAGAGGGTCATCGGGAAGAAAGTCAAATGGATAAGGGCCAGGAAAAGAAAAAGAAAAAGAAAAAAAAATGCAAAAAACCACCAAAGCAAATTTACAGAAGTCAAAACAGAAAACTGCCTTCAACTAATACTCAAGAAACCTTCACATCTTTTGAAGTTCAGTTGGGTGTATGTCTGCTTTGACGTAAAGGTGTAGCCATATTTAGAACCATGACATTTTTCATGGCCCAAAGGAGTTTCTCTTTATTTGTCATAGTACTGTTGCCCAGCAGAACCATCACACACTATGGCTTAATATTCTGCCTGTAAGATTAGACTGGAAATGTTGTCAGGGCAAAACATTGGGTGGTTACCTCACTTTGTCCATTCCGTACGCTGCTGAGTTGGGATTACATGTAGAGCTATGAGATTTGGGATTTATTTGGCCCCTCCCTATTGAACATTCCTGTTTTGTTTTGTTTTTGTGCAGGGGAGGAGGTTATATGAAAAAACAATGGATGAACACTAGAGAAGAGTATACTTTTCAAATCATGAACCATGCTCCCCCCCCACACACACTTCTAATAAATCTGAAAGTACATGCAATCACAACATTTTTTTAAAAAAATTACTTTGGAAATATTGGCCCTTCCCACTGAAAACCAAATGATTTGGATGTGGTAAATAAGAAAAGATGATCACTTTTTCCATCTCATTATATTCACACATAAAGTCTTAGAATGAAAAACCCTTCCCTTTACCTCTACCTATTTTAATAAATATACATAACTAAAAGCAATACCTTCATATCCCAAGAAAATTCAAATGATTTAAAAATCAATTTTCATAGCAAAAGAGTCATCATTACTTTCCTACTCAAACAATAAAGACTCATGGAGTGACAACTTTGCTCTAACTAGTTTCTGTGTATGGGGTATGTACAGCGATTAACAAAACAGATCACAGCTCTGACTTCATGAACCACTTACTGGTAGTAAAGATGTTTTCACTATTAAATCACTGACAATTTCTCTTAGCTCAAGACATATTCATCAAGTTTATAAATGTATACAGTTAAACTGAGGAATACTGGAATGAAATTGGATATTGAGACACATACAATTCAATGTAACAACTCTGTAACTCTGTAACTACATAACCTAAATGACACAGATATAAGTCCTTACTATCATTAACTCTAGCATCTCCTAAACATACCCACACACAGCACAGAAGTCACAAACTTAGTATCTGGACTCATCATTTCCCCTAAGAAACCCTACCTCGGAGGAGCTCCCCTGTCCTCATCCGGCCCCACACAAATCCCAGGGGATAAAGCCTATCAATTCCACGGTCAACAACAGAACCTCTTAAAGTGACTCACAGCAAAATTAAATTTCACATTCTAATCGAGCATAAAGTACCCAAATGGTGAGTTATAAGGGCTAGACGTAGGTGAATACTACATAAATATTTCAACTGGTCCACTAGAAACATGAGACAAAAATATATGGCAGGAAAAGTATACTGTAGACAGTGATGCTGCTTGAAACGCACATATGGATAGTTCCATCGAGTTCTTCTTGCATTACTTACGACTGGGGAGACTTTGAATAAAAGCTCCACCACTTCATGGCTAGGTCAAAGCCAAGGCTTAATTTTCCTGCCCTGCCCTGGTGAACTTTCAGTTATAAATGCTGAGGTAGAAAATTCGGGCTAGAAGCTTCAATTCTGCTGAGATATAGAACTGCAACCCCCAAGTTTGGACCTCGGTTCCAAACCATCCTGGAGGAAGGTCTGGTGTTTCCCCCACCAGGCAGCTTATGAGCCCCACAGCTCAACACTGGGACCCCTTCCGCACCTTATGTCTGGTGTTCCGGTTCCCTGTGCAACCGGCATTGAGAAGATCGCTCACCTGCTACTGTTCTGTCTCTGTAAGTTTTCCCCTCAATGAAAGTCTGGTCCCGGCTTCCGTGTGTGCTTTCAGCTCATTCACTTGTGATTACTCGATATTAGATGATTTTGGACAAGTTAATTCTGAGCCTCAGTATCCTCTTCATCAAATAGGGATAATGACAGTAAACACTTCATTTGGTTTCTGTGAGGATTAAATGAGATAATCTATGTCAAGTGTTTATCACCGCACCCGCACATGGTGATCAGCCAAAAATGCTAGCTATTATTAAAATTTAGGATTTAATTCCAGGGGATTTTTAGTACAAATAAGGAGATCGTATCACATCTTAAAAGGAACTAAAAAATAAACTTGAGAGCTTTCATGAAGAGACACAGAGAGCCCTTATTCTATAATCAGTGACTCCGTTGCCAATGTGTTGGGAATTATTTGACGAAGGAGCTGGGTCTGAGTTCCAGGTCCGAGATATTTATCATGTAGAATAGACAAAGCAGTGCTTAGTCCTTAAGCACCTTTCAAAAAGGAGAATGGAGAGGTGGTGTGAAGGAAAGATACTCCAGTGTCTACAAGGTCTTCCCACATAATTATTCATTTATTCACTCATCTATGCATTATCTCCTTATTCAATGGTTATATATTACAATACACTGTACTATGCACCACAGTGAAATAAGAGGACAAATCAGGCAAACACTGAGAAGAATTAGCTTGTCTAAAACTTATGCCCTGCATGCCAGTCTCCCAAAGGAGGCTCCGGCCTCCTGCACAGCATGTGGAAGTCAGCTAGAGCAAAGTGCTTAAGCAATCAATTCTGGTAAGACGCCGAGGTAGCAGATTCAGTCATGGTCAAATACGTCAAAGAGCTAACTCAAAGGCTTACACACCAGCACACTGGTCCTGTCAGAGAAGGGGCTTATGTTCTCACAACTATGGCTGTCCAATCTGGCAGAACAGGACGTGGAGCTAAGACTATGCTAACATAGTTGATGGATTCCAGCTCTTACTCATGCCAGGGGAGGGGCTACGACTTTCCTAATTAGTCTCGTAAAAGCCTCCTGAAGTCCAATGCTTAGATTCGCTAGATCCTTGTCCACTGCCCCCAAAGTACAGTGGGAAATTGGAGAGCACAGACCCCTACCACTGTGAATGTCTCCAATATAATGTTCTTTTATCAGTCCCAGTGTGTGAGTGGTGTTTTGTCCTGGCTTGATCAACACACTTGTTATTCTTAAGAAGCTCATTATGTAAAAGAGAATGAGACTCTTAAGTGTATTAAACTAATAAAATTAATAGAATGAAAGGCTATGGGAAAAAAAAGAAAAGTACATGCCATGTCCAGGGGAGATCATCCATTTCCTTAACTGATAAGCATTCGGCTTTCTTGGAAGTGTTGGATAGAAGCCAATCCTAAACCTCTGACCATTTCCCTCCCCACAAGAAGAAGAATGGCTCTATTGTATAAGATTAATGCACCTGTACCATTTTTCTTGACAGGTAAGAGGCAGTTTCCATTTCTATGTGCAATTAACTGGCTCTGTAACTATACCTTCTCATCATGTACCCTAGAGGCCAGTTTTAGAGGAATGATAGGAAGTCTGTTTTGGCCTTATACACAAAGTGTATTTTTCAGTACAGCTTTACTGATAATGACGTTGACATTTGAATGTCTGAGGAAGTCAAATCCTCCTTGTCCATTTTTCATAGGTGAGAACTTGAAAGAGACATTTAATTCAATGTCTCTTTTAAATTTCATTTTTTAGGGGCGCCTGGGTGGTGCAGTCGTTGGGCGTCTGCCTTTGGCTCAGGGCATGATCCCAGCGATCTGGGATTGAGCCCCACATCAGGCTTCTTCGCTGGGAGCCTGCTTCTTCCTCTCTCACTCCCCCTGCTTGTGTTCCCTCTCTCGCTGGCTGGCTGTCTCTCTCTGTCAAATAAATAAATAAAATCTTTAAAAAAATAAATAAATTTCATTTTTTTAAAATTCAGACCTGAATTTGAATCCCAATTGATACTGGGAAAATTGAATTCAATCTTGAAATGTCAGTTATACTCATTTCTCCGTGGCCATACCTATCTCATTGGGTTGTGTGAGCATTAACTCAGATGACCTATAATAAGTAGTCATAATTCTGCTTGTGTGATAGGAGTAAAGAGAAGATGTAAAGAGAAGTCTAGACAAAGAACGTTGAGAGATTAAAGGAAGAAGGGTTGAGTCTTGATATTGGAAACTTTAAATATTTTTTTCTAGTTACTTTAAATATAGGAAATATTATTTAAAAAATTCAGCAAATGACTAAAACTTTTTTTGAAAACTTCTTTCAAATTTTGACACCACTATTCAGAACCAAAAGCTTAAGTATTACAGCAACAGCAGAGGAGGACATTTAATAAATCACTGCTGAAGTAAAACCTCAGTCCACGCCACTCCCCTTCGGAGGACATTGCTCTCCATGTGTCATTTAAAATGCAATTCCCTTCAAATGGGCACAGAGCAGTTCTATTACCAGACATGACTGCTTTTACTACTAGCAGTGGTTTAATGATTTTATGTCATCACAATAATAGAAACATGACATTCAACTGTGACTACAGCTTGTATGAGTCTATTTTTGGAAAGCTGATGTTGTAGAGGACATGAAAATGTGGAGTCTTGGTTCCTGTTTATTTCCCAAAAGGCTTAGCCAGTAACTTTCACACATCATCCCTTCGGTGGAACTCTCATGACTTTGTGAAATGAATGTGGTGATTTGAAGTTTCCAATAGTGATTGTTCCCATACAAAAAACCCTTCTTGAGAGAAGAGTTGAGTCTGAATCCAATTTTTCCATCATATGAAACACCCCTCATGGAATATTGCAAGGCCTGAGTTCTCACGCTTGATAGGGAAGAAGCACACAACAACAACATAACAAAAATTACACATTCTTTCTCGTGGAGGGCACTGTGTCATATCTTTCACAAATTTGAATCAGAGTCCTAACCTCCCTTAATGCCCCGCACTCACATGTAGACAACACCACTAGGAGCACTCACATTTAACTACCCTCTCAGCTCAGAACAGGTAATGCTCACTTTGCTTAAGGCCAACTCTTCCATTTGCGTTCTGGAATCCCAACTCCTGCTGTCCCTTCTAAAACCTTGACCCATCAGTGTTCTACCTTTATTCTTCTTTTCTCACCTTGTCCCTTTCCACTGATCTCTCCTTTCAGTCTGTTAACATGCCAAAATCCTTACCTCTCTCTCTCTCTCTCTGTCACACACACACACACACACACACACACACACACACGACCCTCTGTCTACCTCTAGTTACTGACCTATTTTCCTCCACAACCAAACTACTTAAAATAGTTCACATTTGCAGTCTCCCATTTTTAAACCTGCTTTTTCTCATGCTTCTATAAATAATAAGTACATGATTTTTCCTTGCCTCCTTGTTTTAAATAATATGCTGCAAGCATTTTCTCCTCTGTCCTCTTATCTCTTCAACTCAAGCCCACAGTCTTCTGTTCTTATCAATTTCCCCCAAATGCTCAGGTAAACTTCATCAATGACCTTGTAAGAGTTAAATCCAATGGTCAATATCAGTTATTTGAACATTTGGCTTAGGTGTGTAACAGATGATACCACCTTTTTCTATTTAAAAACTCTCCTCTCCTTTGGTTTCATGCGGTCACTGCCTCTTTAGTCCCACCAGTTACCATGCTTTGGATGCATATTTTCTCCAGGTACGGTGCCACACACTTTACATTGTTAAAACAATCCCGGAAAGTAGAGAATATTGTATTATTGTACACATTTAAAAATTAAGCAAGTGAAGCCTAAAGAAATTTAATAACTTCACCCAAGTTACACAGTAAGTATGGGGTAAGAACAGTTGTATCCAACACCCATGTACATTTTTTTAAAAAAACTTGTCAATTAAGTAATTAAGTAAAAAAGAGAATGAAGAAATACACCAGATAGTTACACCCAACAAATGCCATCTATCCACAGTTTTAACTAACATTAAATGTTCTGCTTTACTGGAATAATTTTTTTTCTGGGATGGATATACTGCATTAGAAAAAATAGAAGCCCACTTTGCAATCCTTCCCAGTTTTACTCCTTCCTCCCAGAGAAAACTATTATCCTCTAGTTCATCTGTATCTTTTATGACCACATTTTTTATCCTATTCGATTCACACAGTCTTCTTTATTTCATCCCTCCTTTTCCTTTTATCTAGATACTACATATTCCTTTTCTTTTCTGTTGATGTTCATTCATAAAACTTTAACATATATGCGTAAGAGTTTACTGATAATCAGGATGTCTAACCTCCTCTCAGGACTCACACTAACCTTCTTCCTCTAACCTACCACATTGTCTTGTTTGTGCCTTGTAAAATACCTTGTTTCAAATAACCAAGAAATTAGTAATATACAGCATCCACGCATCCTTCTATCCAACCATCCATATTGTTTTTACAGTCCAAGTTTGCTTCCATTCACCTAAATGTTTATCAAAGTATTTCCTCGCCATCCCATCCTTATTTTCGGTGGAGGGGTTTCAACTGATTCTTACTGATTTTCATTCTGTAATTGTTTGTTTGTTTGTTTGTTTGTTTGTTTGTTTTTTCAGAGACCCTAAGGTCTTAATTCTCACAGTATTTTCATGAGCATTTTTTTAAATATAAATCCACTCCTGAATTATAGCTGGGTTGAGTGTAGAATTCTATCTTAACAATTACTTTTCATCCACCCTTTGAAGTTATCCTTCTACTATGTTTCTTGTCCCCACATGAATGAGAGACAACTTCTGTAATTCTAATCTTCATTCCTTCGACTGAAATAGATATTTCATCTTTGATTGCCTCTAAGATTTTTTGTTTGTGTTCATTCTCAAGTTTCATTGTGATACATCTAGGTGTAGATTTGTTTTTAAACATCCTGTCAAGGATGTGGTATGCTCCGTCATTCTGAAGACTGGTATCCTTTTTCAGTCCAGGAAAATACCAGGCCATCACGTCTTTCATTTCTACTCTCCTCTTCCGGAAATTTTCTTGTCTGTTTTCTACAGTATGCTATCACATTTCATCTTTGCACCTATGCTGCATGTCTGGCTAATTTAATCAAATTTATTTCCAAGTTACTAATGCTTATTCACACTTACCTACATCTTTACCAGTGTGTTTGCTCACAATCTTCAAATCATACAGCTCAAATGCTCCACAGCTCAAGACTGGGGCCCTTCTCTGGGTCTGACATCTCTGCTTATTTTTTTTTCTTTTTCTCTATTTAAGCTTTTATACATATATTTTCATGTCTCTTCCAATAGTTCTATTATCTCTAGTTCTAGGTTGCGATTCTGCTTGTTGCATTTTCTGACTCTCTTTTATTTTGCATTTCCATAGGGGACTTCAATCTTTTGCTCCTAGGTCATCTTCCTAGAGGTTTTTATGAACTGCATAAATCCGTATGTTGAAACCCCAAACCTGCGATATGACTGTATTTGGAGCTGGGGATTTTAAAGAGATAATTAAGGTTAAACGAGGTCACAAAGCTGGGGCCCTAATCCAATGGGACTGGTGTCCTTATAGGACAAGATACCAGGAGTACGTGCACAGTGGAAGCCTCACGTGAGGCCGCAGAGAGAAGCTGGCCATCTTGTAAACCAGGAAGACAGGTCTCAGTAGAAACCAACCCTGCCAGCACCTTGATCTAGACTGCCAGCCCCCAGAACTGCTAGAGAACACATGTCTGTTGTTTCGGCCACTGAAGCTGGGGTATCTTGTTACGGCAGCCTGAGCAGACTGACACAGGGGTATTTCAGGAGCCCCAGTTTGCAGCAACCCCCACTAAGTGCCAGCTCCTATTCCCTTCTTTGTTTTGTCCTTGGCTTCACTGAGTTTATGTTAGGATTTTTGTTAATTTCTCAACTTGCCGTTCTCACACCACATAAGCAATTAACATTTGGAACTCCGAGTTTGCTTACAGCGGTTTCATATTGCCAGTTTCCCCAAAATGACTCATTTTAACTTAGGGCTAGTGGTCAGAATTTTCCTAATCCTACTTTCAAGGACACAGCAGAATAACTTCCTGTCTTAAAGGTTTTTTTTGCAGGTAATATACATCCCGTGTCCTTGTGTATGGACCCTGTGTCCTGAGCTCCTCTCTATGGGCATTAAAGTGTCACACCCAGCCTTTGAGGTCGGCTTCCCAGTTCTGGTAACTCTGTGAGAATGTGGACCCCTGATTATTGCTATTGCCTTGAATTTCTTTCTTCCCTCTGGAATCTAAGGAGTCCTCTTTCTTGATTCTTTACTCTGGCTAAGTATTTCAAAACTATTTCCTTTAGGATTTATTTGATTGGGAGTGGAAAGGGAATTCTTCTGCATCAGTGTCATTTCACAGACTGACCCGATACCCTTATGCTCTTTCTATCTCATTATGCCACCTTGTTTGTACCCATCATAGCTCTGACTACTTATTACAGCATACAAAATTTCTTCTCTTTTTCTCTTATACTTACATATTGACATTTTCAGAGGATCAGTCTTTTCTTCTGATGATCTCCTTGAACAAACTAGCCTACCACTCGTGTTACAAATAACGCTTTAAAAATAAAATTCTGATGTGATATCTCAACTCCCACATTCAGTGGAGGGGCAAATTCCATCCAGTCATCCTCCTTAGTGTTACCATTATACAGCATCTACCATCAACCCCACTTCTAGTGAGACAGAGCGGCCTCGCAGGACTTTTAACTTGCACTATAATTGACATCCACGCCTCTAATCATTTTTGTTTTCATAGAGTTTTCTCTCAGCTGCCAGAAGTGTTTTTTCTCTATTCAAAACAAACGAACAAACAAAACTAATCAACAGTCTTTTATCCCATGGATCTTTCCAGTAGATTTCTTTTGCCTATAGGACAATGTCTAAACTCTTTAGCTTGCAAAACTGAATCTTGATCATTGAGCCTTTGACTACTGGTCTAGACTTACTCTTCACAGGACTCCATTACACCATTTTGAATTCCAGCTTAATTATGGCATTTGTAATGTGACATTTCCATGATTTTGCTCAAGCTATTTCTCTCCGTGAAATGATTGCTCCTTGCCCCCTCTCACCCCTTCAGCTCAATATCACTTTCTCAAGCCTTTCAGTCTTTTCCAGGGCAAGCTGACAACATCCTCCTTTGTATCTCTGCCACAAATAGTTATTCTTGATACTTACAATCTTAATTCAATTGATAGAATAATATGCCTGCCTCCTACTCTGGGATTATCAGATCTTTTAAGACGGAGTCTCTCAACCTCAGCAATACTGATGCATTAGACCAGATCATTGTTTGTTGTGCAGGCTGTCCTGTGAGGTGCAGGACATTGAGCACGTTCCCTGACCTGTAAACAGTAGATATTAGTCCAACCCATGCCTCATCAGAAATGACAACCAAAAATGTTTCCCAATATTGTCAAATGTCGCCGGGAGGTGGGGGCACATGATCATTCCTGGCTGAGAACCACTGTGAACCACTGCTTCGAGATAGGAATTGTATTTCAAAAGCCCTATGTCTAAGGCCACCACCTCTATTCTAGAAATATGAGTTGGCTGAAGGAGTGCATAATGAATAAAAAAGATTGTTATCAACAGACAGTATGTGTGTATATATGTATCCACATACATAGAGACAGCGTGTGCATATATAGAGAGAGACACGGGATTGAGCCCTTCTCATTTTTGGTATGTTATACTTTAGCGAAAACACATAAAATATTTGACTTGTGAATTACACGTTTGAGTAATTCGGAGAGCTCAAGTTTAAATAATATTAAAAGGACACGAGACTGACTATATATACGCATGTCATAGTGAAGGACCAAATGCCAACTAAGATACACAGTCAAGTAAGAACAATTAGCAATTTTGTGAATCGGCTGCCAGTTCAAATTTATTTTGCCAAGGCTAATGTTTAGTTAAGTCAATTTCTGCCAATTATAAGAGCCTTCATTGAATGAGCTTATGTTTGAATTTCAACAACTCTGCATTTAACCTGAAGCAAATATAACAATTGTCAAAACAAGAGACTGTTGACAATGAGTCCTGGAAATAAAAGTTAAATAAAAGAAAAATCATAGTTCTTAACTGTTCTTCCTTTAGACTTTAACAAATATTTAGAGAATACTCTGAATGTGCTAAATATTTGAAGGAAATAAAAAATATTTTCAAAATCTTTTTACTCCTACTAAAAGAAATAATTCCTGTGTTGCAAATAACATAAAGAAGTGGAATCAAAAGATTAAGAATGTCCAAGTGCATAGCTATTCCTCTGATTTGGAAAAAATCAAAGAATCATATAAAAGACATCATGAAATTTCAGTCTTAGGGGGGAAAAAGGTTAATATCATATTGCACAAAAAAAAAACCTGGAAAGGTCTTAACATTAAATATCAGCTGAACAATTACCTCCAGTTGAAAATTTTAGTCCTGAAAACCACAACAATATGCAAAGCTATGTGTTCTATATTTGAATAATAACATTAGGAAACAGAATTCTGCATTCAGTCTGAGTTATGGGACACTGGTGTGTGAAATGCATCACATAAGGATCAAAGCCTGGAAGAAAATATATCACGATGCTAATGATTATTTCTGGATTGCAGGACTGACAAGGGCATATGACCTCTTCTTTAGACGCTTCAGTATTTTAAATTTATCACCGATAGCTAGATATTATTGTATATATGCATAAATAAGCTAAACAAAGGTTTTGTTCTGTGACTCTACTCAGATTTCAGAATACAGAAAAGCTTTCTTTTTTTAAATTTGCCATGTATTCACATTATTCTGACAGAAGTTTCAGATAAAAGGGGAAAAACAATTTTGTCAAATTTTATTTCTATACCTTGCAAAATGATTATAGATTGTAACTTAGTGAGCCAGTGAAATCAATAACAAATTTGAAAGTTTCCATATTAAAGTTGTCCTAGTCTTCCCCACCTTCAAAATTTACTTCTTAAAAAGAACTTATTTATCTATGTACCAACCAATGCATCTTGGAAAATTGATTACAAATTATATTAGCAGATTGAAAAAATGGTAGAAAAAGACCAAACATACAAAAGCTTAAATTCCTCCTCTTCCAAAAAGACTTTGATATCACTGGAGTCTATATTGATATCATCTTTATTTAGAGGACTCATATCGTCACCCTCGTATAAGCCAGTTACATGATCTGCGTCCCAGTGGAGTGTCTTAGGTATTCAGATGGAATCGTTTATTCTTTTGATTCAATCCCCTTGAGTAGAATGCATGATCAGGGACTACCTAAACTCAAGAATTAACAAATGTGCAAACAGCCACTGCCTCACAAACAGTAGGTATTTAATAAACATTTGAAAGAATGTATTTACAGAGAAAGAAAATTGGTTACAGAAATAACAAAACAATAAAAGGCAATAAACTAAACTTTGTGGTCTCAGCATAATTTGAAGTTATAACTATAGCCTCATCCTACAGACTTGATTTTATTTCTTTCTCCATGATTTAGACTTTCCCAAAAAATTTTCCCAAAGGATTTGGTTGGAGAAAAAAAAACAACAACAACACTAATTTTGATTAGTTGGACTCCAACCTCTGCAAACACCCGTGATGCCTAACATGCCCCCGCCTTGAGACCAATGTAATTGCTGTTCTCTGCAGGTACAGTGTTCCTCTGATTAGCGCCTAGCTTGTCTTTACATTTACTCAGGTCCCTGCTCAAAGGTCAAAGGTCGCTGGCTATTCTTGGAACCTTGAACAACAATTTCCCTGCACACCAGCTGTAAAAGAGATGGGTTACCTTGCAGGTTTGTTCAAAGGATTTATTAAGATAGTGGTTTCACAGAAAGCCCCTAACACTGTGATTCTCATTTGCTAGGCTGTAATCATGCAGGAAATGGTGCCCTTCACTGCCAACGATGACACTTGTGGTGAGAACATGAGCCTGGAGGGGGGATCCACAGGCACAAGTTCTGGGGTTTTTTTGTTTGTTTGTTTGTTTGGTTTTTTGTTTTGTTTTGTTTTCTATTTGCTTTTTAGCTTTTGCACCATTTACATTATTTCTAAGATTAGATTTGGAATCTATGTGAAGACTTGAACTGGAAATAACCACCTCATGACTGGATTTCTTCTTTATCCTTCAAAGCTCTACACCCGTTAGCTGGGCTGATTAATGAGTTCTTGACAATATGCTCTCTATTTGCTGTTCCTGGAACACCCTCACATGCTCCCCCACCCCCCACGCCCGGGCCAAGACCTTTGCAATTGCTGCTCCCTATTCTTGGAATGCTCTTCTCAGAAATCCATATGGCTTGCTCCTTCTTACCCTGTGGTCTCTCATCCAAGGTCACCTTAATAATGAGAAAACTTAGCCATCTCTTCTGTCCCCCACCCCGATGCCTTCTCTATCTTCCCCTCCTTTCTTTTTATGCTTATCATTATAATCATCTGCAATATTTTACATTTTTAGTTTACATTTCATTTGTGCACCTAGTAGACAATAAGCTTCATGAGGACAGAGACTTTGTTCACGGCTGTGACACCAGCTCCTAGTGCTGGAAACCTAAGAGCTATTTAATGACAATTTGTTGAATGAATGGAAGCATGAAAGAAATGGAGCTATGTACCTAAAACAGGAACCACAAACACATGTGACACACACAAACACCATCACTACTCCCAGAGAGTTTCCAATATGGTCGGAGATTAGATATTAAACAATTACAAACAGGATGAGTTTACAAGCATTGATTCAAATATACTAAATGACAGTTTGGTATCTCCAATTCAGTCTGTCTTCCCCCAGATACCTGGCACTTGAAGTTTTCACATGAAATGAAGGTATAGGTAGAGAGGAAGGCAGAAGAATTGTTGAAAAGTTTTTGTTTATCTCAGCCATGGTGGAGGATAAACAAAAAACAAAAACTCCCTCCCCCAGCTCAGGATGTAAGGGGATATAGATCAACTCACTGATACATAAAATAAGAGCATATATAAACTAATGAGCAGATGAGCCTATCAGTAAAGAAATCTAAGACTTAGAAGCCCGTATTTCTCATATATTAGTTAGGTGACATCAGCAAGGTATTTAAACTCTCTTATATATCAATGGAATCATTGGTAAAATGAAGATAAAATTAGAGCTCACCTCATCACGCTTCTGAAATAATAAAATGAGAACATTTAGGCAATATATTTAGCACAGTTCTTGAACAGATGTGAGCTATTAGTGCTATTATTTAATAAATTATTATTTTTTAGATACCACCTGCTTCAGAAACAGATTTGAAGAAAATAAAAAGGACAAATTTGAAATGAGTAAAAAAGGATAGACACTCTGAGTCAAGAAGTGAAGGGGGATGAGGTAGATATTCTAGTTGTCTATCCTATAACCATTTCTCCTTATGTCTTTCTAATGGAATCTAGAATTGGTATGGGACAATGTGCTTGGCTCTATTTCTCAGGCTCCCCTACAGGTAGAAGTGGCTATTTAATTAAATTTTAGTCAATGGAATAGAAGTGGAATTTTCTAGATGTAACTTCTGGGAAAGCATTTTGGAAAATTGGAACTGGCTCAACTTAAATGACTTCTACCTCTCAGCCTTCTCCTACCCTCTTCCTGGAACATAGGCTGCCTAGTGGGAGCCTTACCATGCCCCTACTAACTATGGACTGACCTCAAACATGGACGCTCTGAACTAAGAATACCAGAGCAGAAAGAGAGAAAGAGCCTGGCTCTCTGATATCAAGGAAGTGTCGCATCAGTCTGAACTGCCACCTCTCGATTCCTCTGTAAGTGGAGTTTGGATACTTTCTGTTTAAACACTTCATGAATCTCTCATGGCCAAACAAAAAATTTTAACTGATAGAGGTGAGATAGTTATCCCACATAACAAAAAGAGTCAAAAGCAATCTATTACAGGTACATACAACTAAGCTGATAAAGTTCCAACAGCCATGCAGAAGGAACACAATGAAACTATGAAAGATTACAAAGTTCTCATGAATTAATAAAAGACAAAGTCCAGTCTATATACTGCTAAATTTATTCCAGTCGTTAGAATCCAAAAGAACCATTCAATGGGGTTTTATGTAGGAGGAGCGCATGATGTCTTGATTTGTATACTTCATAGTTTCTTGATGATACAAACTAATCTTCATGTGTTTATTTTTTTTACAGTGACCTTTGACAAAAAGAAAAATGTTAAATTTTATAGGACTGTGAAAACATCGTTTTCTAAATTTGTGACCTGATTTAGAAGTAGAAATTAAAGAACGTGAAAGAAAGAACAGTTTGAATGAATCTCGCACTCTTCCACAATTAATCAATCCAGCCTCACAGCGGTGCCCTGAGCTAAATATCAATAATTTTGACGTTAACATTTTTGTGAAGTGCCTAAAACACGAGCGTGATTTCAGTAAATAAAGGTGACCACGTGTGCTCTAGTTTGGGAGTGAAGTGACAACTGTGGCTGTTCAGTTATAAAATTAAAGTGCTTGCTCAGGAAAAGGACTATCCCAATGGGAAGCCAGACAGTTTCTGGAGGTAAGACCAAGACATTTATTAACGCAGTTTGGAGTTTACTCAAATGCTTTAATAAATACTTAAATGAACATCATAGAGTTTAGCACCATAAAGTATAGAGAAGACTTTGGCCTATATAATTCTGAGAGCAGAAACTACCATTTGCTAATCTTGATCACCAAACTTAATTTTTATTGGACTTATGCAGACCAACTTAACGATCTACTATTGTCAGCTCAGTGTAGTATCGGGGAATCAACGCCCAGGTATGGAATACTAAAATAAGAAACAAGGGAATGTCAACTGTGCATTCAAATGATGCTCTGCTAGTTAAGAAAGGGAGATTTTTGCAAGGGAAAGGAGTTCTCTCTTAAATATGGAAAGCAAGGGAATTCAGAATAGAAAAGCTGACAGAGATAGGGCAGCCTTAATTTACATGTCGGCTATAATATCTGCCTTACAAGACTATTTACTTGGTAACTCCATGGCATTCCTTAAACTAGTTACCGTAGCAACTGCCACATGACACATCAGCCTCCAAGACAGAGAACATCTTCTGCGAGAAACAAAAGCACCATCAATAACTCAAAGGCACATTACCATTTTAAGGAATGGTGATGGTAGAAGGAAAGGTGTTAGTCCTGATTCACTGTGATTTCTTTTTAATTTCTATATTCTACTAGAGTGTCAACAGCACTTTCAATGTTTTTTTCCTCTTATTTATTGCTTCACTGTCTTTTTTTTTTAATGTTAATTACCTGACTATTAGCTTTCAGTTAAAACTGCTAGAAAGCCTCCCACAAATCAAACTCCAACCTACCTTCCCACAAATCCCTTCGAGGACGCTAGATCTAATACCATTTTCCTAAATGGTATTTCATAGATCACCAGTATCAACCACTGTGATGCTTTGTTAAAAATGTAAATTCTGGAGTGCCTGGGTGGCTCAGTAGGTTAAGTTCCTGACTTTTGATTTTAGCTCAGGTCTTGATCTCAGGGTCGTGAGTTTAAGCCCCATGTTTAGCTCCTTGTTGGGCATGGAGTCTACTTAAAAAAATTTTAAAGATAAAATAAAATTTTTGGTTCCAACCCAGACCAACTGAGTCAGAATATTTGGGGTAAGATGTAGAAATCTGCACTTTTGGTAATTTAAGTTAGTGATGTGTTCTTTGTATAAGACCTTTATTTTCTTACCTCTGCTTCTTTGCTAACAAGCTCCCTCACCTTCAACACCCCTCCTTAAAACCAAGCATATGAATACCACAAGCAACTCATGGCTTAGCTTATCACTTTTTCTCAAAAAAAAAAAAAACCCAAAAAAACAAAAAAAGTATTTCTTACCAACAAATTACAAACTCTACCACTTTTTTACCTCTATAATTTTTCTAATTCCTACTTTATTTTAAACAGTGTATTTGATTCATTAATATACATATTAGGGATATTCTCTCTCTTTACCCTCCCATTGAATTTCGTGTAGCTTTTTATTACAAATTACCTAGGGTATTAAAATCCTGAGATTAAGGGTGCCTGGGTGACTCAGTCTGTTAAGCGCCCAACTCTTGATTTTGGCCCAGGTCATGATTTTGGGGTCATGGGCTTGAACCCTATGTGGGGCTCTGTGCCTCCCTGCTTAGTGCGGAGTCTGCTTGTCCCTCTCCTTCCCCTCCTGCCCCTCTCCCCCCACACTCATATGTGCACCCTCTCTCTCTAAAATAAATTAATAAATAAAATCTTTAAAAGAATACTGAAATTAGGACATCTCTTTCACTGGTAAGGCTCTTCGGAGGGTAAAGACAATGCTTATTCATTAATGTGTCCAAGCACCTGAAACCATAAAGATGTCAACAAATGTTCATTTAATTGGCCTATGTTGAATAATACTTGCAGTAACATATCAAAAATTTATATAAGATTTTTGAGCCCTAGCTCATTCCAAATTCACAAGAATTATGAAGTAGTTACTATTAATACTTCTATTTTCCAGATGAGGAGACACAGCCTTGGACAGGTCAAGCCACCTGCCTTAGATACACAACTAATAAGTTACAGACCAAGATTTAAAAATTGGGCTGCAATAGGAACCCAAACCTTAGCCACTAGTTACAGTGCCCCTTTTGCTTAAGGGGTCATGAATTAATAATATATAACTTCTTTCTTATGGGCATTAGTTAGAATATAGATATGAAGCAGGTGTGTCATGCCACAAAGGTTTAGCCTTAAATGAAACCAACATTCAGAACTTTCTCTTCATGCCTCTTTAAAATCATCATATAAAGATCCCGGATTAGGTGTAAAAACAAAGTAATTAGCACTCAACTGTATTTTCTAGCACAAACCGAATCTTTCCCTAAACCATTTCCTTACCTATAAAATAGGACACTTGAACTGCATGATCTTAACCTATAAGATTGCTTACAGGGATAGAATGCCTCTTCCCCACATTACATAGTTTTAGGTCTAGAGAGGCAATGTCTCCCCAAACTGGTGGACCGTCCAGAAAAGTATTCCCTGCCCATCAAGATCCCCCCATATTTCTCTATTTTACTTAGAGCAACTTCCAAAATACTAATGGTCCACAAAATTCAGCCGTACTTCCCATCTCTCTTCCCTTTTTCGTGCTCCATTCCAACTAAAGTGGCCTTGCTGCTACGCTGTCAAGTCAGGGCCTTTGAACTACCTATTCATTCTACCTGGAATCTCTCCTCCCATGTAGAAACAGGGCTCTCTTTCACACCCCCTTCAAATGTTACCTTCTTACTGAGACTTACCCTGGCCATCCTATTTAAAATTGCATACCCTTACTCCATCCTGTTAACTCAATTTTTTAATAGTGTTTAGCATCATTAACTTATTTTTTTTCATCCCATGACAACATGAGCTTCAAGATGAGGATCCTTTGTGTGTTTCATACCTCAATATATCCCCAGCACCTAGAGCAGTACCTCATACAGGATTGAGCCCTCAATATTTGTTGACTGAATTAATGAAATATTCATCTATTCTTCTTTCCATCCATTCGTCAAATAACTTTATTAGCTGATGACTGTTAGGCATAATTCTAGTTGCTGAAATCTTCTTAATGAATTTTGAAACCCCCAAACCTCACACAATTCTACCCATTCTGGCCACTAAAAATGTGTCAATATAAAAATGATTAACATTTTAAATTAATAAAGAGCAGGTTGTTGGTGTCGAAACTTAGACTATGCACATTTACCCCAGCCTTAAAAGTGTGTCCTTGAAATCAGTCTTGTGTTGGCACAAACAACAAAGAAAAATGGAAAATTTTAGGGTTTTGTATATCATGAGATTTGCAGGCTATTAGGCTAAATTAGCTCTGGTCGCCTGAAGGATGTCTTAGGTAACTGCAGCTATCCCCAAGCATTACCGAATCTAATTCCTGATGCCATGCTTTGGGGAAAATATAAAGAAATCAGAGAAATGCAGAAAGCTCCTATCACAATGATAAAATGCATGAGTAGACCAGACTGTGAGAAAGATCAATCAAATTAGAAACATACAGCCCCAAAACCCACAGATCACTGAAGGGGAGGTTTCTTCTCTGCAAGTATTAAAGGAGAGCAACAAAGAGAAAGAGGCTATTATTCTAATTATGTAATGGAATACTGTGTTTAAAAGCACTCTGGTCTCATATGCATGAGAATCTGCATTAAACAAGACTGCCTTTTTACTTCTAGGGAAAAGCAGCATTAGACGCCAAGAAGGATTTCTCCAAGCCACTGTTCTGCATATGCGGATTTCTAATTGATGCTAGTAGGGATCATGAAGGACCCTGCATAGAGATGATCTCATTGCTGAGTAATTGGGACAAATATAGCATTCTGTTTTTATTGGAAAGACTCGGTAATTCTCTGGATATGCATGCATGATTGTTGCAGGGGAGTACTTTCATTAAACTAGGAGAAAACATACCAAAAAATGTTCAAGTCTTTGAAATACCACAGTAAAATATGGGACTTTGTTCTCCTTAGATTGGAAATAGTCCCCAAAATATATGCAATGAGATCCACTCTCTCTGTTCCATAACTATTGGCTGGGAAGCTAAAAGGAACCACTCTGTTGCTGTGGAGAGCCACGGACTAGAAGTCATGAACACTGTGTCTTTGCCCAGGTTGTATAATCACCTTGTTTTTCAAGTTCTGGTAAATTGTTAACTTCTGTATTCTAAGCTGTTAAATGGGATTAGTGGTTATCCTAAGTACCTTAGTGTTGACAGTAGTGAATGCTGTCTCTCTAAAAATGAGAAAGTACATTAGAGAACCCATTTTTCTCCAATGTAAAGTATTATTCAAAAGTCTATTTAATTACATATTTCTGCAGCTACCCAGGAGAGATAGTTGGCTCTCTGGGACCTGTCCTATCCTAGGATTCAAATCTTCCAAGAGATGTTCCCCCAAAGGAGCAGTCCATTCTTTAGAAGGAGTAACACTTTCCAATAAGGGCTGTCCTTAAATGTAATCATAAAATATGCTGGATGTGGGAAATGTGGATAAAGAAAGATTGAGTCTAAAGGTGTGGGTAGGTCAAAAGTAAATGTATATGAGAGCAGTAGAAAGCCAAGACTGGTATAATATAGAGGGATACCAGCAACTCAATTAGCTAGTCAATTCAGCAAGCCAGGAATTTAAGGACAAGATATGGTCAAAGGGTATGAGGGATCATAGGGATAGGACATAAAAGTTGAATAGCTCTGGGTAGTGCAAACAAATTTGGCCAACACCTGCTTCATTACTCCAGAAAATGAACATGACAATAGTGATAATAGTTGACTAGACTTTTCAGGAAAGATTTGTAGGCATCACTTTTCTTTTGGCGGAACTCAGATGGGTTTGATCCCAACTTTGCTCTCTCCTTCCTCTCCTGTGTGGTCTGCTGAAAGGATCTTTCCAAAGGAAGAATGAGCCCATTTTCTCAGCTGTGCTCAGTGAAGCCACAGGAAGTGAAAGGGAAAGTGAGCCTCTTCCCTAGCAGTTGGGATTCCTCAAATATTCCAGATTAACACCCCTAGTTGACTTTTGACTTATTTCGGCTCTGCCACATCAGTGGCCAACTTTGGCTAATGAGTAAAGAGTTGTTTAATGTGCCTCAGTTTTATCATTTTCTTTGGCTAAATTTCTCATGAATTGTTTAGTCCTGAGCCTAATCACCCCCCCTTTTAAAATCATTCTAAGGAGAAGCCATTGTTTGTTTGTTTGTTTGTTTGTTTAAGATTTTATTTATTTGACACAGAGAGAGAGAGAGAGAGAGCACAAGCAGGGGGGATGGCAGGCAGAGGGAGAGGGAGAAGCAGGCTTCCTGCGGAGCGGGGAGGCAATGCAGGACAGGATCCCAGGACCCTGGGATCATGACCTGAGCCCAAGGCAGACACTTCACTGACTGAGCCACCCAGGCACCCCAGGAGAAGCCATTCTGATTTAACTCTCTAAGATGTAGTATTTTGCTTTTTTCAAGACATCTCACTTAACATGACAGCACTTTTAGGTTGATATAGTAATATAATGAAAATAAGGACACCACTTTAATTTTTCAGTTTTGATTTTTTTTTCTTCGCCATATCTATGACCTTAGATATTGAATTATTATCTCCAGGGTACAACCACTTTTCTAGACCAACTCTAAATTGTTCATGCACTTTCTAGTATTTTCCAGTTTTATCTATATTTTCCTCTTTTCTTTGCAATTTGTCGTGAAAATCATAGCCATTTATTCTACAGGCATGTGCTGGGTCTGCTGACCTATCTATAGAAAAGCCCACAATTCTGCAAAAGACACAAAGCACCTATATAATGCAAAAACCCTGAAGGGTCAGATATTTCATCTGTTAAGTCAGATATCCTGTACACTTGTTTGTCAGGTATAGAGTGACAAGCAAAGTAAAATAAGAGAAATGTTCAATTATTAAGCATCATATAAATAATATTCACAAACATATACTAAATGTTAATGCTGTCTACCCATGTCTTCATTATTTTATCCTTGACCTTAAAGGTAGAAATTTACAATTGCTGAGGCAGTAACTTACTATCAGTCCTATTTTACAGATGAAGTATGGGGATAAACCTTCACTATATAGGATACCAGTTCCAATTATGAGAACAAGCTATACCTAGTAAGTTACATGCTGTTCTGTAGCTCCTAATATATATTTGTAAAATACTAATGCATTATATTTATTTAATGATATTTCTCATTATACACACAGCTAACTATTTGGTTTTTCTTCTTCTTTTTTCCTTTAAATTGAGGTATACGAAATGAAAGCATATAACATTTGTTTCAGGTATTCAACATAATTCAATATTTGTATACACTACAAAGTGATTACCACAATAAGTCTAGTTACCATTCATCACTACACACTGACCTCTTTCACCCATTTTGCCTACCCCCAACCCCCTCTGAGAGCCAGCAGTATGTCTCTGTATCCATGAGTTTTGTTTTCTTTTGTTTTAATTTTTAGATTCTACATATGATTGAAAATGTGTGGTATTTCTCAATCTGATGCATTTCCTTGGTATAAGATCTTCAGGGTCCATCCATGTTGTTGCAAATGGCAAGATTTACTTTTTTATAGATGAATAGTATTGTGTGTGTGTGTGTGTGTGTGTGTGTGTGTGTGTGTATCACATCTTCCTTATCCAGTCATCCATCTATTGGCACTAAAGTTGTTTCCAGGTCTTGTTATCATAAATAATGCTGCAGTAAATATAGGGCACCTACATCTTTTCTCAAATTACTATTTTAATTTCTTTGAACAAATACTCCAAAATGGAACAGCTGGATCATATGGTGCTTCTATTTTTAATCTTTTTCAGGAATGTCCTTACTGTTTTCCATAGTGGCTGCACCAATTTACATTTCTACCAACAGTGTATGAGGGTTCCCTTTTTTCCACGGCCTGGCCAGCACTGGTTATTTCTTATCCTGTTAATCATACCCATTTTAACAGGGGTGAGGTGATATCTCATGTGGTTTTGATTTATATTTCCCTGATGCTTAGTGATGTTGAACATCTTTTCATGTGTCTGTTGGTTATCTGTATGTCTTCGTGAGAAAAATGTCTGTTTAGATCCTCTGTCAATTTTTTAATCAGTTTTTTTTTTGTTTGGTTGGTGTTTTTGTTTTTGTTTTTCTGTTGTTTGGGTTCTTTACATTTTTTGGATATTAACCACATATTGTATATATAACTTGAAAATATTTTCTCCTAGTAAGTTGTCTTTCCATTTTGTTGACAGTTTCCTTAGCTGTGTGGAAATTCTTTAGTTTGATGTAGTCCCACTTCTCTTCTTTTTGCTTTCGGAGTCAGACCCAAAAATTCAGCACCAAGACCAATGTAAAGAAGCTTTCCTCCTCTATTTTCTTCTAGGAATTTTATGATTTCAGGTCTTACATGCATGTCTTTCATTGATTTTGAGTTAATTTTTGTGTATGGCATAAGATGGTGTTCTAGTTCCATTCTTTTGCATGTGACTGTCCAGTTTACCCACCATTTACTTAAGAGAAGATGGTCTTTTCCCCATTGTATGTTTTCGGTTTCTTTGTGGTAAATTGAACACATATGTGTGGGCTTATTGCTGGGCTTTCTATCCTATTCCATTGATCTATAGGTCTGTTTTTATGCCAATACCATACTGTATTGATTACTACAGCTTTATAGCATAGTTTGAAATCAGGAAGCATGATACTCCCAGTTTTGTTCTCCTTTCTCAAGATTATTGTGTCTTTTCAGAGTCTTTTATAGTTCCAACAAATGTTAGGTTTGTTCCAGTTCTATAAAAAAAAAAAAATCCATTGAAATGTTGATAGGGATTGCACTGAATCTATAGATTGCTTTGGGTAGTATGGACATTTTAACAATATTAATTACTTCAATCCATAATCACAAATATCTTTCCATTTATGTGTGACTTGCTCAATTTCTTTCCTCAATGTCTTACAGTTTTCAATGTATAAATCTTCTACCTTCTTGGTTAAATTCATTCCTAGGTATTCCAGTCTTTTTGATTCAATTATAAATGGGATTATTTCTCTGTTATTAGTGTATAGAAATACAATGGATTTCTATACATTGATTTTGAATCCTGCAACTTTACCGAATTCATTTGTTCTAATCGTTTTTTGATGGAGTCTTTAGGGTTTTCTATGTATAATAGCATGTCATCTGCAAATACTGACAGCTTTACTTCTTCCTTTCCCATCTGGATGTCTTTTATTTCTTTTCTTGTCTAATTGCTCTGGCTAGAACTTGCAATACTAAGTTGAATAAAAGTGACAAAAATGGACATCCTTTTCTCGTAGCTGATCTTAGAGGGAAAGTTTTCAACTTTTCACTGTTGAGTGTGAGGTTAGCAACGGGTTTGTTACACATGACTTTATTATATTGAAATACGTTCCATCTATACCCACTTCGAGTTTTTATCGTAAATGAATGCTGAATTTTATCAACGCTTTTTCTGAATATATTGAGATGATCATGTCCTTTTTATTCTTTGTTAATGTGGTGCTTCATGTTGATTGATTTGTGGATCTTGAACCATCTTTTCAATCTTGGAATAAATTCCACTTGATTATGTTGTATGATCCTTTTATTGTATACTTGAATTGGTTTGTAAATATTTTGTTGAAAATTTTTGCATCTATGTTCATCAGGAATACTGGCCTATAATTTTCTCTTTTTGTGGTGCCCTGGCCTTGTTGTATCAGACTAATGCTGGCCTCTCCAAATTTTTGGAAGAGTCTGAAGAAGATCTTAACTTTTCTTTGACTGTTCGGTAGAATGCACCAGTGAAACCATCTGGTCCTGGACTTTGGTTTGTTAACAGGCTTTTCCATTACCAATTCAATGTCCTTAACAGTAATTAGTCTATTCAGAATTTTTATTTCTTCATGTTTCAGTCTTAGAAGATTGTATGCTTCCAGGAACTTCTCCATTTATACTATGCTGTATAATTTTTTTGGTCTATAAGTTGTTCATGGTAGTCTCATGATACTTTGTGTTTTGTGGTATCAGATCAGTTGTAACTTCTCTTTCATTTCTGATTTATTTGATCCTATTTCTTTTCCTAGGTGGGTTTGGGTAAAGGTGTGTCAGTTTTATCTTTTCAAAGAAACAGCTCTTATACTTTATCTTTTCTATTTGTTTTTTTTTTCTTTAGTCTCTATTTCATTTTTTATGTTCTGATCTTTAATACTTTCTTTCTTCTACTAACTTTAGGCTGTTTTTTTTTCTATTTCCTCTAGATATAGATTGTTTGAGATTTTTCTTGTTTCTTGAGGTAGTCCTGTATTGTTATGAACTTCCCTCTTAGACCTGCGTTTGCTACATCCCGAAGATATTGGATTTCCATTTTTATTTCTCTCGGTGTGTTTTTTTTCCCCTTTGATTTCTTCATTGGCCTATTGGTTGTTCAGTAGCATGTTGTTTGATCTCCACATATTTGTGATGTTTCCAGTTTTCTTCCTGTAACTGATTTCCAGTTTCATACCATTGTGATCAAAGAAGATGCTTGATACTATTTCAATCTTGAGAGACTTGTTTGGTGCCATAGCATGTAATCTGTCCTAAAGAGAATGTTCCATGTGCACTTGAGAAAAATGTGTATTTTGCTGCTTTGGGATGGAATGTTCTGTATATATCTATTAAGTCAATGTAGTCTAATGTGTCATTTAGAGCCAATGTTTCCTTATTGATTTTTTGTCTAAGCTGTACCTGTTGATATAAGTCTGGTAATAAAGTTCCCTACTACTATAGTATTGCTGTCAATCTCTCCCTTTAGGGCTGTTAATATTTGCTTTATATATTTAGGTGCTCCTATGTTGGGTGGGTAAATATAAATATTTACAAATGTGATATCCTTTTGTTGGATTGACCCTTTTATCATTATATAATCTCTTTCTTTTATTACAGTCTTTGTTTTAAAGTCTATTTTGTCTAAGTATAGCTATACCAGCTCTTTACATTTCCATTTCCATGGAATAATACCCTTTTCTATCCCTTCACTTTCAGATCTGAAGTGAGTATCTTATAAGCAGCATATAGATGGATCTTATTTTTATTCATTCAGCCACATTATCTCTTTTGATTGGAGCATTTAGTTCATTTACATTTAAGGTAAGTATTTATAGGTAGGTACTTATTGCCATTTTGTTAATTGTTTTTTCTTGGTTTTTCTTATATATTATATGAATGCGTCTAACAGTAAGACCTTTGTAAGAACAAAATAGATCTGTTCGTGTTTTCCTAAAATAAAATCATATTCTACCAAAGATTATGACCCTATGCTAGCCTCAAAAAGTGCCACTTTCAACCATCATTTTATGTCAAATTCCTTTCATGTTTCACTTAGCTGTGTTTTGTAAACATCTCTGACCCTTATGTAAAATTATCCCTTAGCTCATGATTCTTTAATATACAAGCACTTATAATACACATGCACTTATAAATCCACTCACCATAAAAGGAAACAAACATTCCCCTTTACAATTACTTAGTCATTTTACTCCTTTTAATAGTTTCCACATCCATTATGTTGTTTAAGCTAAAAGATAAAGCATCAGAATAGAAACACATTTCAGTAAAGATTTTCACTTCTTTTGTTGTTGTTCAATTTAAAGGACAAAATCATAGGTACCATTGCCATCTGTGGCAGACACTCTTGCTGCCTACATAAAACATATTTTTTTCTCTTCTGGAATTAAGTAGCCCAATTTTTAGCTAGGTCCTTTGCTGCCCAAGTAAATGATGATCCCACTTATTCCTCCACACAGCTATGTGTGGCCATACGACTAAGTCTCCAGACGCATTGACTTCTGTGAAATTACCTTGAAAGTTAGTGGGGACCTATCCTTTTTAACCCTTTTTTAGGTCATGGTGCCTGGAATTGGATGTGATGGCTGCAGTCTGAGCAAGCATACTGGCTCACAAGGATTGGAAGCACAGCCTAGAGATGAAGGAGCAGTGAGTTGGAAAGAGACAGGTTCTGAAAGAATTTGGAGCTGCTTTATAAGCATTGGAATGCTGACACTCGGACTCAAAATGTTGGTTGTTTACATATATAATGCTTCAGACTCATAACAGCACCATGTGGTAGGCATTGATATCTGTGTTTTATAAAGACGGATATAAAGTTTCAGGGATATTAAGTGATTGACAGAAGGATATAACAAAAGACTTTGAATCACATTTCCTAGTACAGCTCCGGTTTGCTTTCTATTAAATAATGGCGCCTATAAATTGGCCTATTTACCAAGCTAAAGGGGACACTATTTAATTAAGCACTCAGTTTATAGTCAGGTTATGAGACAACAATGGATAATTCCACTAACAAGGCCAAATTGGATAATTTTAAGAGTTTAGAGGCCTTCATTTAATGTCAGCATTATATTTTAAGAAACTCTTCTTTCTATTATGTTTTTAAGAAGAAAAAGAGGAAAAAGGAGTAAAAAAACACTTTTAAATGTCAAGCAGTTGGTGTCCTTAACTACCTGGAAATTTGTAAACCTGGATATAAACAAATGGACAAAGATACGATACCCTTTAATCCAAGAGTAACAGAAGCAGAGTCCCATTATATCAGTTGTGGGGGGCATCTTTCTAAAAGTTTAGCAAGTAACAGCTATGTCAGATGAAGTCAAAGAAAGTGAAACGAAGATGAGATCAAAGCCAGTGAGGAGGCTGACAGAGCCACTGATCTGAAATGACAGCGAAGGTTTTGAATGGTTATGAAAACAAAGGAAAATAATAAAGAATGAAGATAGCAATTTTATCAAGGGCAAGTAATGGCAGTGGAAAGGGTCTTATCCTGTTTGAATTACAACCTTTTTTTTAAAGCTTTTATTTAAATTCTAATTAACATACAGTGTACGATACGGTGATACAGTATACACTTTATATAAAGTATACTTTATATAGTATACTATACAATATAGTGATTCAACATTCCCATACAATACCCGGTGCTCACCTTCCTGCTTTGGATTTGGTTATTTTTTCAGTTGAAATTATCTAATAATTGCCTTAAATTCTTTATTTTTGCTTTCCTAGGTTGAACCAGTTCTATTTCTTACCATAGCAGCCTCCCACATTTTGATTGAAAATAGAAGACGATGGGATCTCTCAACTGCATCAATAATACTCAGCATCTGTTAAAGACCTATGACATGCTAGGAAGTTTGCCTACATTGTCTCCTTTAGTTTTCATGGTCCCTATTAGAATCAGAGTGTGGTTAAAGGAACAGACTTTAGAATCCCACTGCCTGGTTTAAAACCTAGTCTGTGCCACTTACTAGTTCCAAGATCTTATAAAGGTTATTTATCTGTCCTATGCTTCAGTTTCTTAATCTCCAAAACAAGGAAAAAATTACATCCACCTATCTGCATTGTTGATAATTAAGTTAGCTAATAAATAAAAAGGATTTAGAATACTGCTTGACTACAGTCCTAGATGTATTTGCTGTTACTGTTCTTGTTCTTGTTGTGATCCTCATCCCCTTGTGCTGAGAAGAAAACGGACACTCAGAGACTCCACCCAATTAATAAGTGGCAGAGGTAGTATTAAAGCCTAGGGCTGCGAACTCTAAAGTCAGTCATCACTCCAAGATACCCTTTCATGTTTCTTTCTAATAGAGTGATCGTGTTCAATGCGCAGAAGCAACTTTTCAGAACGTTCATTCCCCAAAACTCACCCCTGAGAATGCACTTCCTTGCAAACGTGGACATTTGACCATTCTAGAGGGTGAAAGGGAGCTGACGCTCCTCAGCCTCTCATTACAGCCTTCGTTCCACCTGGAGTACGAGGCACAGCTGGCTCCCAGCAGGCTGACTACATTATGAAGGGCGATACGATGTGGATCTGAGTTATGAGTGGCTTCATGACAACTACAAAATGAATACAATTAGTTTTTCATCTTTGGAAAGAAAGTTTGTAGGTTGAAAGGACTAGAGACTCCTGTTTTTACCTCTGCTTAAGTCTCTTCCTTCCTCCCCCCCGCCAAAAAAAACCCCTCCCAAGCCTTCCACAGCCCTCTCAAGTCCAAGTCAAAATAGTGTTTTCAAAAGATACCACCAACATGGTTTCAAATTTAGTCATTTGAGGCGAATTTTAATAAACTTCTTTCCTTTCTTTCTGCTTTTCAACGTCTACTTAAGAACAAATACAAAGTCAACTTCAATGCTCTTTATAGTTCAAGCCCAATAAAAAGACATTAAAATTCCAATAAGCCATAATGTCCTTTTACTGCATTTTAGTACTAAAAAAGTAAGTGGTTCTAAGACCGCTGTGGCTGTTAGTACTTAAATGACCGAATTATCTTAATTGTCTCAGAAGTGCTACTAAAGTTTGAGAAAGAGAGTGCATATGTGAGAAGGAGGGAAAAGTGCCATCATTATACTCACTTTTTAGAAGGGAACAATTTGTTTGCATTCCAGTCAACAGCAAGCCACTTCCTCGTAAATCAAAACCCAAAGAGGTACGGGGGGTGAAATTATATGGCATGTGCTACCCTTGGCTGAGTTGTAGTAAATTTAACTCCATTGTGCAGAAAGCTGCTGTGCAGAATTATGAGTCCATTTGATTCCAATTTAATCATCTTGAAGTTCCAAGCTGGCCCACTTTGAGGCTGAGGGACATCGCATCACAGTGTATGACACATATTTTTTTGTTTGGCAGAAAGCCCTTTGGATTCTTGTTGCCCAACTCAGTGTCAAAAGATGTCTGGGAGCCCCAGGAAGGTGGCAGCAAGGATGCGCTTCATTCGAGCTGGGTATACGGCACCGGCAAGAACCATTTACCCGAAGGGAAAGGGAAAGGAGGTAGTGGCAGAAATCACAGTGTCTAGAGTTCGATTTTCATCAAGGGTTTCCTAAACTAACTAGGTTTATCTCTGATAATAAATTATCCTTCTTTTCATACCGATATCTTAAACAATCTCTCTTGCCTCACCTTCCCCAACAATATCTATAGCATCTGTTTTTCTTCCTTACTGCAAATTCCTGGAAAGAATCATTTATCCTAAGTTTGTATGACCCTTATCTCTATTCTGTAGGACCCATCCCTAACAGGCATTTGCCTTCTGATTATACACAAATAATTCTTTACAAAATCACCACTGATCTTCACTTTGAAATGTCTAATGATCACTTAGTCCTTGCATTCCTTGGCCTATTAGAAACATTGGAGATTATTAATTTTTCCCTCTTTCTTAGAAGGTGTTCTTCACTTGGCTTGTAGGATGGTCCTTCCTATTGATTTTTATACAACCACAAAGGGTTCTTAGTAGTTGGGTCTGTCTGCCTCGTTGTCCCAATCTGTATCTGATGGAGCATTCCAGGACCCACCCATACCTACTCACCAGGTGTTTTCATCCAATAACATGGCTTTTAAGTTTCACCCATGTGCCAATGACCAAATTTGCATCTCCAGTCTCAATATGTCTCCTGAAATCCAGATTTTTTATTCAATAACTGCAAATGAAAATCTAATAAGTATCTTAAAATTAGCTTCCCAAACACATACTTACTACCTACTTGTTTTCAATCCAAGATGCCATCTTTTCTACACCATTAACGGATGATTCTGTCCTATCAGACCAAAATCTTGTTTTAAGCCTTACTTCCCTGTTTTACATTCCACTTCCCATCCATCAGCAAATACTACTGTTTTACATTCAAATATACCTTGAACCTGCCCACTTTGTGCTACTGACAGCATTACCTCCCTGGTCTAAGGCACTGTCTTCTCATGTTTGGATTTTTACAACAGACTTCTAACCATTCTCCCTGTTTTCATCCTAGGTTTTATTCAACATCCAAATATCAGAGTAATTCTTTAAACTCTTGAGTCAGATCAAATCTCTCTATTCACAACCCATCTATGTCTTTCCATCTTATTCAGAGTGAAATCCTGGTAACTTGTCATGACTTACAGTAACCTACTATATCTTTCACTGACTCTGCTTCTACCACCTCCTACACACCCCTATTAGATCCACACCTCGCTCCTAACTGTTCCTTACAACCCAGCATGTACTCTTCTCAAGGCCTTTGCACTTGTTGCTCCCACTACATAGAATGTTCTGTCCTCGGGATATTCCTGCTCACGCTTCCACTAGGGCCCTGTCCAAATGTTTATCAGAAAAGATTCCCATGATTCATATAAAATACCATCCGGGGGCTCTCACAACTAATCCCTTTGTCCTGCTTTACTTTTCTTTATAATGTATTTTGAGTTTATTTATCACTAGCTCTTTTTCCTCATTAACCTTGAACATAATATGATTTTCTTTTGCTTACTTCTATATCTTGAGTGAATAGAACAGTTCCTGGCACATAAAATATGTTTTAGTAAGTTCCAGAATTACTTGAGTAGTTACTTCACAACAATGAGTACAATCAACAAAATGGATTTGTACTCACCTGATTTAGAAGAATACGTAAAAAGTCATTAAGAATGACAAAGTTTGGGAACTCCTGACTTTCAAATATATAAAATTTGTGAGGCAATCTCAGCAGAGAGAACAGGGTCACACCAATCACACCTTGTGACACTTTGGAAAGGTCATGCATGTTTGAAATAAAATTTTTCTTGACATAATATAAAGGGAGCCCTGGTATAATAATTAGGAAATATTGATTTGGGAAATCCGATGGCTCAGGCTTTCTGAGATACAGGGACAGAGAGCCAAGAATCACAGGCTTATGATGACTTGGCATCTTTTTATCTTCCTTGAATCCATCTTTAGCTTGTGTGTCTCCATAGGGGACACGCTCAGTACATCTGGCTGAGTGTCCTGGTCCCAATAATGTTTTTCCATAACTATTAACATAAACCACCTCAAATTAATATCTCTGCTAAATTAAACTTGACGTGGTTCGAAATGCAAGCCAATCTGTTTCCAATTCCACAATCACAAATCACTGTCATTTTATTAATTCTAGAGACAGAAGAAGCTTAAAATGTATTAATTTTGTTAAACAACATCTGATTTCATGACTCAAATGTCAGTCTTCACAGTTGAGCACATTCTTTTAAATACTCTATAGCATTTCCTATATCACCTCTACAGACTTTTATAGAGAACTTTGATTTTTTTTTAAACAGGCCAGAGTTGAAAAAAAATGTGCCAAATTTTACTCATCTCTACTATACCTATTAGTCTTTACCTTCACCTTAAACTTACCCCCCAAAAGAAACCAAATGATTTTTTAAAAAGCAAAAAAAAAACTCAAGGTCATTTAGTATTCATTTCACAAAAGCATGCTAGTTACCCTTTGAATAGCAACTTGACGTATCACCACCTTCAAATTCAAAATGACTTAAGGGAATATTCAGCTCCACCATTAAGAAAATGGTTTCATTTCATGAGATGCAACAAATAAGGAGCAAACAGCATTTGTCACAACGTGAACTCTCCTTTAAACCTCATCACTAACATCTAATTCCGTTCTGTACAGCTCACCGCCTGCACCTACCACCTGAGACCCTGATTATTCTACATTCTTTCTCCCACAAGTTACCATTCTTTGTCCTCCTATTTGTCATGTCTTAATATGTCCTTGCATGAACAGTGTATGTTCATTAATAGTGAAATATCTGTCCTGTTTCCCCTTGCTTATCACTTACTTCTCCTTTTGTATGATTCCAACTCATTTAGCACTCACAGCTTAATACAAGTATTTTTGGAACAATATCCTCAATAATATATAGCCAAATGTGCATGATCACATTTTGTAGGGCACAATTAAGGACTGTGGAACAGCCTGGATTAATTTAGAGCTAACCTACCAGAATTGATGAACAAAAATGAACATTAATTACCATACCCTGCCTCCCTTACAGCTGAGTTTAATTTTCATGGCCTTAACATTACCAAAATAACACAAAAATGAATACACTCTTACGGCCTTACCATATGATGAAAAAGGCTGAGCATTTGAACAAACATTGTAATTGTGTGCGGTTACCCTGTTTAGCTAACATTTGTCTCAAGTAGAAAAAAGTAAGATAATATAGGCATTGTACTAAAGAGTATCCCGTGATAACGATGACCATTGTGGAGCAACACAGAAAAATGCTTAGGATAAATGAAAATAAAGACGTAGGCTCCCTTTGAGTGGATGCATGCCATATGTTTATGGAAAAAGACTGAACAGGGATAGGAAAAAATAAAAATAATGTTTCTTTTAGGATTGTAGGATATCAAAGAAAAAAATGCACTGGGTAGAGATGAATAGGCAGGGCAGACTTTACTCAAGACTCTTGTAACAGAGGAGGGGGACTACTGTAATGGGTCCAAGAGACTGAACTCAACTCCACTAAAACAAAAGGCAGGAGAGTTTGTAAGCACCCGGGTGAGCTAGTGGAAAAGTAATGGAGGAAATTCATGGGGAGGTTGGAGGGGTTTTTTGTTTTTTTTCAATTTAGAAGATTTTAATACAGTATAAATTGACATCCCTGGTTTAGTCTAGCCCCTTCACTGCCAAACCTAAGGGCAGTGGTTGCTTAGTTTCTCTCCTTTCTCTTTGTCTATGATAACCAAAGCATAAAGGTATCTGTGTCATCAAACTTTAAACTTCACATTATCCTTATTATCATCCTTATCCCCTTAGTGGGGAGGTTGTGTGATTAGACCACATGTTTGCTAATTGGCACTCAGTAAGGATAGGCTCCATATCACCCCCCCCACACACAGAAACTGGGAGATAGGGCTATTATCTTTCTTGGTGATTATATTAAAAAGGGATGGTCCCCAGGTCCTTGGAAAGATATTTCTGGGTTGTAAAACTGGCAAGAGGCTGGGAGAAGATTTATATCCCAAAGGGGCAGAGAAGAAAATTATAATTTCAAGTTTGCTAAAGTAAATGCCCTAAGAAAAGGGAGTCAGGGGCCTATGGTCAGAAGGAAACCTGCTTAAAATGTAGTCCAGCTAAGGGGAGCATTAAAGCCTTCACGGTCAAGGATTATGGGTGATATTTTCTACTGCCTTTCTTTTTTGTAACATTATTTTTATAATTAAAGTCTGAAAAGCCACAAAAATGGCCTCATCTAATAAATTCTGAGCCCACCAAAATGTCCCCTTGGGCCCAAATAGTCAAGCCTATTACCCATGTGCCTATTTCTCAGAAGAATAACAGTCCCTACTGGAGACCAGCTTTCAAGGCTCCAAAGAAACAAACCTGAGTATTTCCACTGTGGCCACTCTTAGCTTTCTCTTTCCTCGGGATATAAAGTATCAGATTGCTGGATGGCTCTGAGCTACATGGTGATCATTAAAATCAAGGCAAGGGACCACGAAAATCTCTTAGCTGGTTCTTTTTTATTTCCCTCAATTATCTCTCCTACTAAAATTTCAATTTTTATTGAACAAACTCCTCCAAGTAGCTCCTCTCACCCTAAGTTAACTCTAAGTATTTAAATATGTACTTCTGAATTCATAGGAGTTCAAGCTTACCCAAAATGTGAGTCCGGCAGTGTTGCAGTTACCGTTTGCCCAGGATCATTTAAGCTAATCTGGGTTTCATCTTCCATGAACTAATGGGATAATAGTATTAAAGTCTTGACCGAGGAATACAGAGGGCTGGGTCTTGCCCCAGCTTCACTATGGAATAGGTATATAGCACTGACCAAGTCTTGTCCCTGGCCAACATCATAGGTTTAGCTCCAAATTGCTAAGATCTCCTTCATCTCCAATTTCATGATTCTGATTCCACTATCTCACAAGACCACTGTGAAACGGAAGTTAGTTTACGTTTGTTCAAATTTTTGGAGAAATCTACAACTCTGCACTCCACAAGAAGCAAATTAATAATGTTAACAGGCAGTTTTAGAAAAAAGATCTACCATCCCAGAAAAAGCACTCAGCAGAGAACCAGCCACAGGGTAATTTTAACTTCCCTGAACTCCTTCTCTGGGGAGTTTCTAGAAATGATCATGTTACCAAGCCTCAACTCTTATACTAACAGCTGAGCTTTTTTTTTTTTTTTTAATGTTTTTTTTTTTTATTATGTTAGTCACCATACAGTACATCTCTGCTTTCTGATGTAAAGTTCGATGATTCATTAGTTGTGTACAACACCCAGTGCACCATGCAATACGTGCCCTCCTTACTACCCATCACCAGCCTATCCCATTCCCCCATCCCCCTCCCCTCTGAAGCCCTCAGTTTGTTTCTCAGAGTAACAGCTGATTTTTTTAAGTGCCAATTTAATTTGTTTCTATAAGGACCACACAGTCTCCACGATATTTAAAAATAAAAAACAAAAACCCCACAACTCATAAAATAATCACCAATACCCATTTATTGTAAAAATACACAATGATAGAAGATACTATGAATTTATTAATGCTTTATAGTAATATTTTATGCATTGTGATAATATCTTCATGTATATGAAAAATAAATGAAATGCATAGGAAGCATATTACTTATTTAGGTAGTATCTAATACCTGTTTGCACATAAAATGAAGAACCTGTTTACAATAATTCCACAACTATCCCCAATTCTAACATTTTCCAAAGCTGGGAATAATTGGTCTACATACATTGGTTAGTCCTGAGTTTGACTTTCTTGGGGGGAGGGGGGTGGAGTTTTCAGAGTCATAAAATACTATGTAGCTTCGATCACTTAAAATCTGGGCAAATATAAATGCAACAGCCAAGCCTGAATAAAAGGGATCATTCACCTAAAAAGAAAGAAATCCTTTGTTGCACCCTGTTACACTGTTGGGGGATGCAAACCGGTACAGCAACTCTGGAAAACAGTATGGAGGTTTCTCAAAAAGTTAAAAGTAGAACTACCTAGAAACCCAGGAATTTCACTATTAAGTATTTATCCAAAGGATACAAAAATACTGATTTGAAGGACTACATGCACCCCAATGTTTATAGCAGCATTATCAACAATAGCCAAAGTATGGAAAGACCCCAAATGTCCAACAACTGATGAAAGGATAAAGAAGACATGGAATCTATATATACGATGGAATATTACTCAGCCATCAAAAAGAATGAAATCTTGCCATTTGTAGCGATGCAGAAAGAACTAGAGTGTGTTATGCTAAGCAAAATAAGTCAGTCAGAAAAAGACAAATACCATATGATTTCACTCATTTATGGAATTTAAAAAAACAGGTGAACATAGGGGAAGGGAAGGAAAAATAAAATAAGATAAAAGCAGAAAGGGAGGCAAACCATAAGAGACTCTTAACTATAGAGAACAGACTGCGGGGTACTGGAGGGGAGGTGGGGGGGATAGAGGAAATGGGTGATGGACAGTAAGGAGGTACTTGTTGTGATGAGCACTGGGTGTTGTATGTAAGTGATAAATCACCAGACTCTACCGAAACTAATACTACACTGTATGTTAACTCACTTGAATTTAAATGAAATCTTGGAGAAAAAAAAATCCTTTGTGATTTACCCAGGAGTCAGAATTGCTCCGATGACTAAAATCACATTTCATGAGTTGTGCTCTTAGCTGGTTACCCAAGGGGATCGTAACATTTCCCTTTAGAAATGTGTGTAACTAACCACGTAGTAGTGTCTATGGAGATGAAGGAAGGAACTGATAGTTACAAGTATGCATGGTATATAGTTAACAGAATCTATAATCCAGCATTTGTAATTCTCTCTTTACTGTAAGACCATCTACTCCTAAGAAACAGTGACTAAGAATTCTGGCATAGGGCTGTTTGAAACAGCCACGACTGAGACCTGCTAGAGAAATTTCACATGCTCCACGGCATAGAATTTTCCTCAAAATGCAGGCTCTTTGGGAACGGCAAGGCCTCTTTCCCTAGACTTGCTTTTAACCATTCTGGCTTTGCTTCAGCATACTGTTGGTTATCGGATAAAGCTTTTATCATCCAAAGCTGCCAAATAAAATGTACCAAGCAACTGATTGTATCACGCTCCTCATTCCCCAAGTGGAAAACCAAGGTTGTAGGACATCTGAGCCTGGAAACATTTCAGAATGTTAAAACAGTTGGAGTAAAGCTACTTTGTGTTTAGTATGCACAGGAAACTACTTGTTTTCCTGAGTTTGATGCCAGGGTGGAATTAACCCATTAGAAACTAAATATGCAAATGCAATGCAAATTAACATACCATACTATTTCCTGCAAGTTCAGCAAAGCTTGGACTTTTCTTCCTAACAATGTTCCAATGAACAGGCTATCTGGACACCTGCCATGTGCATGGAACACAATATAGAGAGATCTTCTTCCCTTGTTTACTGAATTAAATTCCCCTAGTTATTTGCCTCTGACCTTCAAAAAGCTTTGTGCCCTCATCAGCTAAAATAATCTGAGCTGGGTGATACTTAAAAGTAATTTTAAAATACTGTCAACTTGTCAAAAGGTACACAATAGTGACCAGGGTTCAAAGAAATGGCTGTAGTAGCTATTTGAAAGAGAATGGTCCCAGGGGAAGACTAACAGATCTTGGTCCATTTATCCCAGGCAATAAATCATGACCCAGACAAATTGAGGTATATTGAGACTTGATTGCTTAATGGATAATCCATTGACCTTTTAATCTCTTGGATTCCTTTCTGTATTCATCTTTTGGGGCCAGGCAGCACATCACATACCAGGCAAAACTGTTGTTTTAGCCAAATGTGAGATTGTAAAAGAGAGTATTAGGAGCACAGCAGCTATTTTCTCCCCATTGGTACTTCATTCCTCCTGATACCCTGGAAAACCATAGGTATGGTGAAAAGGAATTCTAGAACACAGATTCAACAGCTCTGTTCAATCCCAGTATGTTATTAATTAGATATAGACTGGGCCATTCCAAGAAATCAGTTGACATTAGCAACCTGACTACAGGCAGTCAATATAATTTCTCTCTCTGCTTCAAGAAGCAGAGTAGCTTGATAACATCAAAGATACCACATTGAAGGCTGATTTTAGGAAGGAAAAAAGGGCAGTCCTTTGGAGTACTTGTAACAAGGAGCAGAGGAGAAACTTAAAAGTCTAAAGCTCTGAACTTGATAAAATATATTTTAAAACAAGAAATTCCAAATGGAAGGTTACTAGAAAATGGCTTGACTTCTAAAAAGGCTGGCTCCTATATGTTTGTTTCTTTATCCAGACCATTCTCATCTTCCACAGAAACACAGTATCATTGCCAACACTCCTGCATAGCTCAGTCATCCTGGGCAAAAAAATAACTAAGTACTATGTACAGAGTAATCAATCAATCAATCAATCAATCAATCCAGGAAAATGAGCAAGTCTCACCCAGCAGTCTCCCACCCTGGCGAAAGTAACACACTATTGTTTTTACTCTATCAAATTCTATCCAAATCAGTAAAGCAATCAGTTACTCTATTCGACTACCAGTGTGGGTAGATTAAATAATAATTGTATTATTTAGTCAACCATTCCAACCATTAAGTGGCATCCAGACCTACCACATTATACAAGGCCCCCATCTGTTCTACTGCAGTGAGTTAGAAGTCCAAAAAAAAAAAAAAAAAGGAAAATGGATCCAGCAAACCCAAAGATTAGTAGAAATCAGAAAATGGTATTAATAACATAATTAGCATTTACCCATGCAAATTAACCCATAAATAGAAATGAGGCTTATCCAGTTACAGACAATAGAGAAATATTTCACTAACATTAAAGAATAACAGCTTCTCTTTCCATAGTTTGGGCACTGTGGATAACGCTGCTATAAACATCAGGGTGCATGTGTCCCTTCTAAATCTGTATTTTTGACCCAGCAATTGCTGGGTCATAGGGTAGTTCTATTTTTAACTTTTCGAGGAGCCTCCATACTGTTCTCCAGAGTGGCTGCACCAGTTTGCATTCCCACCAGCAGTGTAAGAGGTTCCCCTTTCTCTGCATCCTCTCCAACCGCTGTTGTTTCCTGTGTTAATTTTAGCCAATCTGATAGGTGTGAGGTATTATCTCGTCATGGTTTTGATTTGTATTTCCCTCATAATGAGTGATGTTGAGCATCTTTTCATGTGTCTGCCACCACCTGTATGTCTTCTTTGCAAAAATGTCTATTCATGTCTTCCGCCCATTTTTTAGCTGGGTTAAGATGGACTGAGAGAGTATTACGCTAAGTGAAATAAGTCAGTCAGAGAAAGACAAATACCATATGATTTCACTCAGGTAGAATTCAAGAAACAAAACAGATGAATGAAAGGGGGATGGTGGGAGGAATAGAGGCAAACCAGGAAACAGACTGTAACTGTAGAGAACAAACTGATGGTTACAAGAGGAGAGGTGGCCGGGGGTGTGGATTAAATGGGTGATGGGTATAAAGGAGGGCCCTTGTTGTGATGAGCATGTTGTATGTAACTGATGAATCACTAAATTCTACACCTGAAACTAATATTACACTGTATAGTAACTGGAATTTAAACAAAAACCTGGGGAAAAAACATAACTTCTCATAGTGGCGTGTCTTGTTTTACATTGAGAGGAACTGGTCAAAGTGTCTTTAGATCACCCTGAAAATCCACCACAATTTAAGCCTGCAGACCATAAAATTATACAGAATGGAAAACTTCTTTATGTAATAAATCAAGAAATTAAAGTCCAAAGGTGACTTCGAATAGTCATGTAGCTAGTTAGTGGAAGAGTATATATATATATATACAACTCCAGAGCTCCTTAGAACAAATCACTCTTCATTATATCAAAAAAATTCAAAATTGCATGGGTTACTGGCATCTTAAGTTTTCCATTAAGAAGCTGAATAGAGTGATAGATTATTCAAAATTGAGGTAGAAGTGAAGACCAATCTACAAGCGACATTCATCATTAAATGTCAAATAGCCCAGCCACCATGAACTCCTGTGACACGTTCAGGCCTTGGGCTTGCATCGGTGGTGCTGTGGAGAAAACAGTCCTGATGGCCATGGAGTTTCTAACTCAGCTCAGACAACCAACAAACCCCAAAACATCAAAGAACGGAATAGTGTGTGTATAATAAAGTCTAATCATTCTATAGGGAAATCAGTAGAAACGAAGAGAGAGAGATATGGAGATTTTGAAAGAAGGTAAGTATACTAGTGAAAAACTGGAGTGGTGGTGAGCAACAAAATAAAGTTCAGAGTCTCCATGATGCTGAGACGCCATCACATTTCCCACAGGAAATAGATGTAAGAGGCAAATCTGAGGAGTGTTTAATAAAGGGACTGTTTACAAAGGCATAGCCAGGTACAAGGAAGCCACGAGGTATGGTTTAGTACCCGGGCTAATAAAAGAAGAACACGAGTTATCTTCAGGAGAATTCTAGGATTTGGTAAGCACTGGTTCATCCCCATTGTGCTCTCCCCTTTTCCTTCTATTCCCTGCTAATGGGGCTCCATCCCGGGAAAACCCAACAAAATGCCAAAGGACACAGAAGCCAAAAGGTGGAGAATGGATATGGGAGGAGAAAAAGACATTTTGCACGTGTACTAAGCACTTATTTCCAAACTTCTTTCTGCTGCTGCATCCTTCACTTTGCTTATGCCAAATATTTACTCTTGCCACCTGCCTGTACCCATCTCAGCTTTCACCTTCTCCATGAAACCTTACTGATTTCTCCCCTTAGGAAATTGACTAGCCAAGAAATGCCCTGTTGGGAGTGTGCTATATGTATGAATTTCCTTTCTTCCATCTGTAGACTAATTTGTTGATGGTTGGTTTGTGTAGTTAAAAAATTGTATTATTTAGAAAAAGAGAAATGCTTACGGGCTAGATTAGAATATATAGTTATAAAACAAAACTTCTGGATTAGTANNNAAAGGATGAATGGGGGACCAAACAAAATTGTAGTCAATATCTGAAAATGAACAACAAAATGCATATTTCAGCACATGATCCTGAAATATCTAAGTTTTGTGGTGACTTTAACCTGAATATATAGATCCTTACGGTCATAGGCAACTATTTAAGATATAATTAAGGATTTGAAAAATCTATATATTTTCCAAAAAATATTGTGGGATGAATTAGTATTTTAGTTGTGGGAAGGGGCTGAAGAAGGCTTATTATATCTCTAAGAGGAGACACTGGGATATGTTGGACTCCACAGGTCTTTACGAACTTGGCAACCTATTACTTGTCACTCAACCTTCTTTCTCGAATAGGCTGGGCCAACAGGTGAATAAACAAGGTCTGATAGACCTTTAAAATGTTTTAATATATTATCTAGTGACATGAGGAAAACAACCAAAGAGGATACCCTGATACATCTTCAACTAATCTTTTATCTCATTCAACTTTAATTTTTTCATTACGGTCATTTATAATATCAAACCTGCTAGAATATTGAGAGCAAGAACATTTTTATAGCCCAACTATAAAATGTTCCTTATAGAAGGAAGGAGCTCAGCAAATGTTGGCTAAACTGAATTAAGTTTAAAAAAGGTAATGATGTAACTGACATAAAAATCAACTAACTTCACTGTGATTAAATAAAACAAGTTTCAACTAATGAACAGCAACCTTCAAGTTTGCCTGCCAATATAGTGGAAGATGTCATGTATCACATGAAATTAGAATGCCCTATGCTAGACTAGGTACATCTTTGGCTCATAGAACTAAGTCGTACTGGGGCTGGCTATATTATAAACTCTCCTGTTGCTTCTAGTGTAAATAATCTAGAAATGAGCATATCTCCCACTTCCTGGGGGTTGTAAATACAGCAACATGCCCAGAATTTGCAAGCTCACCATTTATATAGAGAGAAATGATATTGAAGTAATTCATTTGCCAAGAAGCATCCATAGATACAGCCTTTCTAATCTGCCAATCAGATAATGAGCACAAAATTGACCAGTAGCAAACAACTGATTACGTTGAGGGTAATGAAGGTTATAGGAAAATAATCTTGAAATCTGGAAAGTTCCAATTTCTCAAGTAGACATAACCCAGAGACCCTTTGCTGATCACAAATCCATCTTGTCTTTCCATATAAATATTATTTCCAAACCTCTTTTCTAGTAATTTGTATTATTTTCTCTATAACAAAAAGTACCAGTACATGTAACTTAACTTTTGTTATTTCCTGGTAAGCACAGTTAGGTTAACTGTCTAGCAATGACATTATTCTCATAGCATTTCCTTCCCTAAAGATTTTGAAAATATATACATAGCCAGACTAATTTATTCTTATCTCCAGGGGACTTTTGTTAAATAATTCTATCTGGAACTTTGACCTTAAGGAATGCCTGTATTTATTTTTCCCCCTTCAAAGTTTGTACCTTAGGTCTGACAGTCTGGGATATACAAGAGGAAAGTGTTGGTTACCCATGTATGCCCAAGTGCAGTCCAGACTGTTTAAGATGCATCATTCTAATTAACTTAACCAGAGACGTAAAGGACCTATATTCTAGAAACTATAAATCACTCTTGAAAGACATTGAGGAAGACATAAAAAGATGGAAAGATACTCCATGCTCATGGATCCGAATCTCTAAGGAACTGTTGAAAAGGAAAAACAAAGCTGGGGGCATCACAATGCCAGATTTCGAGCTGTACTACAAAGCTGTGATCACAAAGACAGCATGGTACTGGCACAAAAACAGACACATAGACCAATGGAACAGAATAGAGAGCCCAGAAATGGACCCCCGGCTCTTTGGGCAACTAATATTTGATAAAGCAGGAGAAAACATCCGGTGGGAAAAAGACAGTCTCTTCAATAAATGGTGCTGGGAAAATTGGACAGCTACATGCAAAAGAATGAAACTTGACCACTATCTCACACCATACACAAAAATAAACTCCAAATGGATGAAAGACCTCGATGTGAGACAGGAATCCATCAAAATTCTAGAGGAGAACATAGGCAGCAACCTCTACGACATCGGCCAAAGCAACCTTTTTCATGACACATCTCCAAAGGCAAGAGAAACAAAAGATAAAATGAATTTATGGGACTTCATCAAGATTAAAAGTTTCTGCACAGCCAAGGAAACAGTCAGAAAAACTAAGAGGCAGCCCACGGAATGGGAGAATATATTTGCAAATGACACTACAGATAAAGGACTGGTATCCAAGATCTACAAAGAACTTCTCAAACTCAATACACGAGAAACAAATAAACAAATCAAAAAATGGGCAGAAGATATGAACAGACACTTTTCCAATGAAGACATACAAATGGCTAACAGACACATGAAAAAATGTTCAAAATCATTAGCCATCAAGGAAATTCAAATCAAAACCACACTGAGATACCACCTTACGCCAGTTAGAATGGCAAAAATAGACAAGGCAAGAAACAACAATTGTTGGAGAGGATGTGGAGAAAGGGGATCCCTCCTACATTGTTGGTGGGAATGCAAGTTGGTACAGCCACTCTGGAAAACAGTGTGGAGGTCCCTTAAAAAGTTAAAAATTGAGCTACCCTATGATCCAGCCATTGCACTACTGGGTATTTACCCCAAAGATACAGACGTAGTGAAGAGAAGGGCCATATGCACCCCAATGTTCATAGCAGCAATGTCCACAATAGCTAAATCGTGGAAGGAGCCGAGATGCCCTTCAACAGATGACTGGATTAAGAAGTTGTGGTCCATATATACAATGGAATATTACTCAGCTATCAGAAAGAACGAGTTCTCAACATTTGCTGCAACATGGACGGCACTGGAGGAGATAATGCTAAGTGAAATAAGTCAAGCAGAGAAATACAATTATCATATGATTTCTCTCATCAATGGAACATAAGAAATAGGATGATTGGTAGGGGAAGAAAGGGATAAAGAAAGGGGGATAATCAGAAGGGGGAATGAAACATGAGAGACTATGGACTATGAGAAACAAACTGAGGGCCTCAGAGGGGAGGGGGGTGGGGGAATGGGATAGACCGGTGATGGGTAGTAAGGAGGGCACGTATTGCATGGTGCACTGGGTGTTATATGCAACTAATGAATCATCGAGCCTTACATCGGAAACCGGGGATGTACTGTATGGTGACTAACATAATATAATAAAAAATCATTAAAAAAAAAAAAGATGCATCATTCTAGCATATACCACTGGACATGATATTTTATGATTTATGAGGTATAGCCTATTTTGAGATTAGCAGAATGTTTTCAGGGAGCTACTCACTGTTCTTACAAAGTGTAATAAGTCTCCTGTCTCATGCATGGTGTTTTGAAAAATTCAAATGACTTAAAGAATATATATGCTGTTTAACTGGTTTAGTGTTATTCGATTATAACCCTACAGTGCCTCTATGAGTCTCATCATCTCCATTGATTAACATGCAGTCTACTGATGCTAGAATCCAATGGTGCAGTAAAAAGACTGGATACTTTGATATCTATAACTAATACACCTGGGTTGAAACCCCAGGCTTACTCCTCCAGAGTTAAGTAAACTTGGGCAAATTTCATAACCCCTCAGGAGCAGTTTGATCATGTATTAAGTGGGGGATACATGCCTTTCAATTGGTGGTCACCCATCTACCATTAACTATCGTCCTGTGTCTTTCTTAGATTGCTCTCCCTCCCCAAAATGCATGATGCAAAGATACCTTGCCTTTTTCTAGATATTACAACTTAGAAACTAAAGGGAACTCAGAAAAGTTCACAAGAATCACAAAGTTAATGGCTTGGAAAATAGTATGTGTGAAGGAAGTTGAAAGGAACTGGGTCATTTGGAATAGTACACAAGGAAGGGAGGGATTGCAAATGTCTTTTTGGAAATCAAGATAAGGAGATGGAATAATGATCATCTCCTTCCACTCATGAAGACAAGAGACAAGCAGTAAGATAGAGGGCAACTATATGATTTCCTAGGTAAGTTTGCTGGGTAGAGTGCAGGCATTAATCCTCTGCTTCCTCCCCAAACCCACTATGAGCTCTATCAAGGACAGGAGATATATATATAGATATATATATAGATATATATATACACATCATACGGACACACACACGATAATGTAAGATATATATACATCATACATGTATATATGATAATGTAAGAGAGAAGTCAATAGATAATGCCTAAAAATGAAGGATAAAAAACTCAAAATATAAGCATACGATTTCAAAATACAGAGGTGAGTTTTAAAAAATGATACTAAAATAAGTAAAATAAAGTTAGACTCCAGGGCTGCTATTTTTTATAACAACCATTTGATCTTCTAACGCAGGGGTTGGCCAACTACAGCATACTGGTCCAATCTGTCTAGCAGCCTGCTTTACTTATATAAAAGAAAGTTTTCTAGGGACATAGCCACACCCATTTACTTATATAATTCCATGGCTGCTTACACAGTACAACTACAGAGTTGAATAGTTGCAATAGAGACCATCTGGCCAGCCTAGCCTAATATATTTATTATCTAGCACTACAGAAAAATAAAGAAAAAGAAAAAAGAAAAGAAAAAAAAAGCAAAAACCTGACCATTACTATAAACTATGAACATGCACAGTCAATTTAGAAAAAATTAGAAATATAGTGGTGAATACGTTCTAAATAATGAATGCCTCTGTGCCCTAAAATGATGAGTTGAGCAGAATTCAGGGCTTCACTTTCTTGGAGCTCTGCATTAGCACATTTTCCTCTTCTCAATCACTGTGGATCACCCTATTTGAAGCCAGGATAATGAAACAGTTGGTATATCCAAGAGAGTGGCTGGCCTGTGTTTCAAATTAAGCAAAGCAAATCCTTATTGTTACTATTATTTCACTTCACCTCTCACAATACCTATTTGCTCAGTTGTCTATTTGGTTCAAAACACACAATACAGGTTTTCTTAAAATGTTTTATAAGGAACAGCATCTGTGCATCCACTCATGAGGTCTCTTAGCAAGAATGAAATAGGAGGTAAAAGCCTTCTTGGAAATGTGGCTCTCAGAGGAACTCGGTGACAGAATTCAGGGCTCACTTCTGAGCCTGAGAATTTAAGTGTTTTCCTTGGGGGAAATGCTGTGTGGTATTCTATCAGCACCTTTCTTGTTCAATTGCTTTTACATCACATTATCTTAACATATTGCACTGTGTCCTAGTGTCATGTTTCTTAAAATGCTCCTAATGAACTGCCTAGGTTAAAAGAAAGGAAAAAATATGAGCTTCCCGAGTTTGTTTTGTTTTTGTTTTTTGGGTTTTTTTTTTGGTCACACAGAAGGTAACACCTTAAGAGGTCAGCAGATTTCCATTCCTCACCTCTACCTTAAATTTCAAACATCAATTGCGGTAGAAGTGAAATTTACTCATCGAAACTGTCAGGTTTGAAAATAATTTTTTCAGAACACATGAAACCTAAATTCTTGGGAATAACTATGCCCTTCCATGTCAACATTTATTATTGATTCTCTGATTCAAAAGAGCTTGTTAAAGAATTGTATCTATGTCTTCAGCAGCATAAAATCATACCCATAGGTTAAGAATTGTGCATGAGTGAGTACTCTCCCAATAACAAGGGTCTAAAAATGCAGTATTCCTCTTCTGAGAACCAAGTCTGATATTAGCTTGAGAAAATCCCTCTTTGGAGGTATGGCAAGAGGTTGGTCTACATAAAGTAGTATTTTAAAAAAAGCAAAACACCTCTTAGCTTAAGCCTTTTTATTACTCTGCATCTGTTGAAAAAATTATTCTCTGCTAGCACGTGGAGAGGAATGAAGCTTAAATACATGGAAAAGGAGATGCCTGGGGGTAGGTGAATCAACAGAAGAGTGTCCATCCTGGTAACAGTCAACCATTTGCTCAAAGGGTATTTAAAAGTACTTACTGACTGAGACCAACCACAGTGCCTAACACATAGTAGGGACTCAATAAATGTGAATGCATGCATGAATGAATGAGTAGATCAGTGTAGACAAGAATGATTGAATAGATAGGATGGAAAATTGCAACAAACTGGGGAGGGTGACATAAGGTCAGCAAGTGTGGAATGAGCTCAGGAGTTAGAAAGATACAATGCACATAATCTTCATGTTTTCTCTATCACCCTGAATCTACCTATGTGATAATACTTAATGAATTAGTATAATACAAAATAGCAAGTTATCTTCAAATGGTTTCATAAAAATCCCAATTTGAAGAGATATATGCATCCCTATGTTCACTACAGCATTATTCATAATAGCCAGGATACGAAAGCAGCCTAAGTGTCCATCAATGAATGCAAGAAGCGTGTGTAATATGCACATGCACACATACACAATGGGATATTATTCAGCCACAAAAAAGAATAAGATCTTACGAATCGTGACATGGATAAACCTAGAGGGTATTATGCTAAGTGAAGTAAGTCAGAAAGAGAAAGTCAAATACCATATGATTTCACTTCTATGTGGAATCTAAAAAGCAAAACAAATGAGCAAACAAAACAAAAGAGAAAAAGACTCATTGATAAAGAAAACAAGCTGCAGGTTACCAAAGGAGGGAGGGGGCAAGGGGTGGGAGAAACAGATAAAGGGGATTAAGAGGTACAAACTTTTAGTTACAAAGTCAGTCAGTCTTTAAGGGATGTAACGTATAGCATGGGACTATGGTCAATAATACTGTAATAAATTTAGTGACACGATAACTACACTTATCATGGAGATGATGTTATAATCCATAAAAATATTAAATCACTAGTCTGTGCCCTGGAAAAAACAAGACATTTTATGTCAATTATACTTCAATTAAAAATTAAAAGTAAATAGTTTCAGATACATATAAATGCCGTTTAAAGACAAGTTGCATTTTAATAAGAGGAGCCTAGGATGGTGTCAAATGGCTCAAAGTGTTGCTATATCAAGATTAATGGCGAGGAATACTACTCTCAGAACAAGAGAAAAGTCATGTACATAAAACATGTGCAATAGACCCAAATCCTCACACTCAATCTCTGTAGTAATGGGTTAACAAGAATCCTTAGAATAATATCACCACACTTGAAAGAATGGTATATGAATTGAGAATAGAGATGAGAAATAATCACGCAAGAAATATTTACTCTGTGTCAGAAATTGGGCTAGATAGATCCCAGCAGGGCTTAGGGTAGGCACAACGGCTTTACATTACTCTAAGGCTTATCTTTTTCTCTCAAGGAGCTTACAGTCTAATTGGGGTGAAAAAAAAGATACATTTTTAGAATCAGCAACAAATTCAAATTAGGGTATACTTACATGCTACCACATGTAAGGCCTAAGATTGCAAACCTTTGTTATAGAAGAGAGCAGTGAGATGATATGAAGTGACATGTAACTTCCTAGAGGTGGGAAGTTCAAGTTCGCAGAGATGTCAAAACGGGGATGCAAATCCAAGTCTCCTGTCACCCACAGTCATCTGTTTTCCTCACGCTACAGGGTAAAAGAGCTACCAGGTAAAAGAGCAGGTAAATATTGTGAAGGTTAGGACATAACTCTGTTTCGGTTTACTGTTCCCCTGCATTTAATACAGGGACTTGACAGAATGTAAGTTTCCATAATTTTAATGAATGGACAGAATTGTCAAAATATGACCAAATATCTTACAAGAAAGAATGAATATGACATTGTTTTAATTCATTAATCATGAAAAAGAGATTATATTCTTTCTTCCTCAGAAGGCCAATATTTAAAGCACCCTCTGCAGCAGAGAATACTGAGCTAATGGAAGCTGTACTGATGAGTGGAAAGAAGCAGCACGATTGGAAAGAGAACCTTCCAGTCAAATCAAGAATTTTACCCTCGGGGCACCTGGGTGGCTCAGTACTCTTGATTTCAGCTCAGGTCATGATCTCATGGGTGGTGAGATGGAGCCCCCCCAGCAAGGGCTCCAAGCTCCCGGGGAAGTCTGCTTGAGATTCTCTGCCCCTTCCCCCACTCATTCGCGCACGCGCGCGCGCGCACACACACACACACACACAACACACACACACACACACACACACACACTCTAAAATATACCTTAAAAAAAAAAAAAAGAATTTTGCCCTCAAAGCACAAGAAAACAGGTAATCCTTGTGTAAATTCACGGAATAACACATGAAGCCCAATCTTACCAAATTTCCAGCTCAACTCCGTACAATATTCCCTAGTTTTACTGACAGAAAGAAGAGGAAAGAAGGGAAGAAACAGAAAGAGGAGAAAAAAATCTAGTTGTCAGAAAATAAACAGCAACTTTATACGTTTTCATCAGCATAATGGAATATGGAGGGCATTCAACCTTTAAGTAATGTCCTGGAATCTAGATTAGGTCTGTCCTGGCGCACAGAAGCGTGGCCACCCTCTTACTCATACATCCCCAACAAGTTACAGTTCCAGCTGGGGATGCTGCAGAAACTCCCCACTGGCTTCTAGCATCATCAACCTTCTTGAAAACACCATTTCATTATTGTTTCTGGAAGCAGAGATGAAGCAGGCATAGGCTTTTTTTTTTTTTTTAATTGTTATTTTCTTCAATAGTTGATTGTTCTTTTACAAGGTTTGGGGTAGGAGGCACAATATCTGAGAAAATCAATTACTTTCTTCTGGCTTAGTTTATATCACAGAGTGGCTGGGAGAGAGAGTTAAGCAAAATGATAATAAAGTCTACTATCTATAAACTCTAACATAAGTAATACTATTTTGTTGGGGACCAAGTTTGCTCAGGTTTCTTTAATCTCCTCCCCATTCTCATGAATTCACCCCCATCATCTACAATGAAGAGGGAAATGATATAAACAGACTTAACATACGGGAACATTATCAAATGCAATGCTTATTTTAATTAGCCAAGGACAAGCAACCTCTGACACAGTTTGGCTGCCCGACACTTTACAAAGCTTCTCAATATCAGCAATTCTTGTAAACATAAATCTAACGAGGTATATAATCCTGACTTTACCACTTTTATTCTGGGGAGGGGGGCAAAATTTGTTCAAAGGAAAAAGAAAAGAAAAAAATTTGAAACTTCTCTTTATTTTAATTATTCACAAAGAATGAATTTGACAGAACAATTGAAATGGGAGAAACACAGACAAAATTAAAAATGAAATGTGATTAGGTGTCCTTTTAATATTCTATTGGTTCTCTCATGATTTATTGCTAGAGACAGAGGTGCATAAGAAAAAGCTTTATCTTGATTTTCAAATCCTCTTAATGTAATTTGAATCTCTTGCTTTAAGCCCCACATGGCAAAATGCAAATGATTGGCTTCTTTTAAGTGCCAGAACTGGCGTTCCCATCAGTGGCTTGTAGGCACAAGTCTCCTTTCTCTTGTTTTCCCTGTGCTTAATAATGATCTAATTTAGGCAAGTGCACGACCGAATGAAAAATGATTGATATGAAATATATGCATGTTGTTGTGTTGGTTCAAGGAGAATTTCACCTCTTGGGAAAGAAAGTGGATTACCGTTTCTGCTCCACGGTGTAAGTACTGTACAAAGCAATATATAAACAGTCCCGTAAACAATGCAGAGGCTAATCCACTCAGCAATAACTGGGCCGGACCTAAAATTCCATTTGTCTTTGGCTTTCATTCTGCTTTTCCTTCAGCACTCAAAATGGTAGCAACTGGCTGCTAGCAGATAGTACTTTTGCACTGAGCAATATAAAAGGGAAGGAAAGAAAGGGACGTGCACTAAAATCGCTGTAATTTAGCAGGACATATTGCTAAGCCTAGTAATTCCAAAGGGTATTCATATCTGTTCTGCACGGGAACCCAGAAAGCGACCTGTTAGTAGAAGCCACAATGACTACAAATTTGTTGGAATTTCTTTCGCTCCGCTAATAATTAGGAAGGGTAGCCCGATCAACTGTAAAAAATGCAGATAACTTTTAAATGTGCTCTGTGACCTCAGAGAAGTGACAATCTCTCAAACCTCAGCTTGCTCACCAAAAAAGGGGGAATTCCATTAAGATCCTCACTGCAGGGCTGTTATACATACCATCAATAGACATAACGGGCCCAACGATAAGATTCCTACCGCTACCGACAGCTCTACTTTCAGGGTCTGCCAAAAAATCTTCTGGAATATATGGTGGTGTTTTTTTTTTGTTTTTTTTTTGTTTTTTTTTGTCATGACACAGGTGCAGATTTGCAATACATTAAGAATCCCAGATCTACCCTTACTCACTGTGTGATCTTAAGTTAGTTGCATAACCACCTCGGTCTATGAAAAAAGGATAATAATAGTACCCCTATAATTAGGCCTTATCAGGATAAAATAATTAATAATTAAATGCCTGGAATGCTGTAATTACTTAATAATTTTAGTTATTTTCATTAGCACAAGGAAGAGTAGCAATATAAATCATCTTCAAATATTTCCCTGCCACAAATTGTGTTCTGAATGCATCTCACCCACCCCGCTTGCACCCACTACTTAAGACTGCTTCAGGTTCCTTTCACTGCGGCCGTGCAGACAAATGTTTATTTTTTGAACTTGTACTATGCTAATGCTGAGTGCCGAGCTGCATTACAGTAGGTCAGGTTTCCTAGGTCTGTGCTGTGATTTCATATCAGATGAGGTTAATACCGTTCTCTTAAAGAGCCCCAAACTTGCTAGGGGCCTGCCATGTGTGGGAGTCATCGTTTCACCCTTCTTCACAATGTGCATTGATCTTGGTCCCTACTTGGAAGTAGATGATTCCCCAACTGAACCTTACATGAGACCTCAGTCTAGGCAGACACCTTGACTGCCGCCTTCTGCGGGGCCCTGAAGCAGCCAACCCAGCTCAGCTCTGCCTGGGTTTAGAACTTACGGAAACTGTGAGGTCACCAATGTGTGTCGTTTAAGCCACTAGAGCACTAGAAGCAATAGATAATTAATAAAATACTACAGAGTGCCCTGGGAATAATACCTGTATATTTACTTAAATCGATCATGCTCTACATATAGGCAACTGTTTATTTATTTTAAATTTCCCACATCACTTTGTACAGTACTCAATGCATAGTATTTTTTTTTTTCCTGGACTAAAAATTTGTCTTTGACTCTCATAATCCCTTTACCCACATAGTTGTTTACTAGTAATAAATAATTTTGGTGTACAATGCCACTTTGAATATACAGCAACAAATCATACCTGGTTAATAATAATTAATTCAGAATTTGGGTTATTGATGCAATTGGGGATCTGCAAATGCAATGGGGTTACCCATAATTGCTCAGGGCCTGATAAAGATGACAGTAAGACTCATCTGTACTTCGAAAGAATATTAAAATGCTCATCTGACGTTTGTTTTGATATAACTACAAATATCTAAGAAAATCCATAGAAAGAAAAAAAAAAAGAAAGAAAATGCTCATAGCCAGGCACATAGAAAATATCTAGTCTTACAAAGGAAATTTTTATCTCCTGTCTACTAACTATGGTCTCAGCAGGGTTAATTGTGGCCAACGTGTGGATTATAAATTTGTTCTCTTTTAATCCAAAGAAAACATACTTTGGGACCAAATTAGTAGGATAGGCTAATAGTAGTAGGCAACTGGCAGAGGTTGAAGCCTGATGATATCTTGGAGGCAAAAGATAAAACAATATCTAAGTGATTCACCCAGAAGTATTTTCAAATTAATTGAGCTGAGAGACCATGCTGCTGATTTTTTAAAGACCTAATTACATTGTGTAAGATCCAAAGTGCTCTTTGAGAAACAAGTGGGTAGTGTCAGGGAAGTGGGTCTGGCTCTATTTTTTCTTTCCTTTTAAGAAACGGGTTCATTATTCCACCCCTCTGTGATCATCCAAAAGGAATCTTGCATTTTTTTCCTATAAACAATCTCTCAGTTGCTTATTAGTTTTCTAGGGCTACCTTCACAATTACTACAAATATTGTGGCTTAAAAAAAAATCAGAAATTTATTCCTGTATAATTCCGGAGGCCAGAAGTTAAAAATCAAGGTGTTGGCAAGGTTGTCTCTTTTGGAGGGATTCATTCCATACCTCTCTCCTAACTTCCGGTGGCTGTTGGAAATCTCTGGTGGTCCATGGCTGGTAGACCTGACACTTCCTCTCTGCCTCCATCACCACGTGGCTTTCCCTTCTGTATGTCTCTGTGTCTCAGCCCCCCCCCCTTTCCCTTTTAAATCCCACCACTGGAGTTAGGTCCCAAATAAGTCCAAAAGGATTTCATTCTGAGATTCTTATTTTGTTTACAACTGCAAAGACTCTACTGCTAAATAAGGTCACACTCACAGGTCAGGGATTAGGTGTAGGACATGTCATTCTGGGGACACTGTTCAACCCACTACACTTGACTCATGTACTCACACCAGCCTCCTTAATTCTTGTCCTTCACAGTCCATTCTTATCGAGTCTAACCTAAGGATCTTTAAAATATAAATGTGATCCCGGGACACCTGGGTGGCACAGTCAAACATCCAGCTCTTGGTTTCAGGGTCATGAGACCAAGCCCCACGTCAGACTCCACACTCATCGGGGAGTCTGCTTTAGATTCTCTCACCTTCTCCCTCTGCTCTTCCTGCTCATGCTCTCTCTCTCTAAAATAAATAAATCATATTTATATGATCCTATCACATTTCTGCTCAAACCACTCTGAAGGCTTTCCATTACAGATCAGAATAATGCCCAAACTCCTATTCTATAGACTAAGGTCTATGGGATCTAATCTCAATGTTTTCTTCCCTACTTTCTGTAACTGTCTTTCCTCCTCTCTTATATTCTCTCTGTTACATAAAGACATCAAAATGTTTTATGCTCTCTCTTCATGGACTTCTCTTCTCCCCTACTGACGACAGGTGGTTCTTGCTTATCATAGGGCTGGTTCACACCACCCACGTTTTGGTTCAGATGTCACTTCCATAAAGAAACTCTCCCTGACCAAGCTACCCAAACTCACTCCTACTGCTCATAATCACTCTTTGTCTCAGACCAGACTTCATATCCTTCAAGATGGGTCGCAATCCAACATCACCTTCTCTACCTTTTGGTTTGCATATTCATTGTCTCTCACTAGAACATAAGGCCCACGATAGCACAGACTGAAACTCCAGTGAGTGAAACACTCTAGGTACTCAAAAACAAACTATTTAATGAACAAAAGAATAACATCAGCGTGTTTCAGAGAAAAGAGGGGCAGAGAGGAAGGAAGGAATACTCAACTATAATATGCTCATTATCGTCTTTACCTATACCAGCTTACTGAGTTTTCCCACTGATTCTATGATGTAGCTTCTATTATTTCTCCTGCGTGTGATGCAGACAGCCCAAACGACTTTCTCAATGTCGCATAAAGAGGAAAATGAAGATTTCACCCAACCTAGATCTACCTGACTCTAGGACTCCAGGTCTTTCAACTAATTCTACTCCACAGACAAAAGATAGAAGAAAAGTAAGTCTTCGGACAGCATCAAAACATACCGTAGAGGTAGCTTGGTGATAAAAATGCCATGGCTTTTTAGTCAAACTCTTCTGAAGTGTTTCTAAAAGAAACAGTGGTCTACACTGAACTTTTGGTGAAGCTATGGGCTCCCGTGGATTCGGGGTGGGGGAAGTGTGGGGTGCATTAAAAATCTAACCAGTGTTTCAGCAAGCTAGCTCAAAATAACTGGGGTGGGTGTTTGCTTTTCACATGGGTAAATTTAATTAGCTTTGTGGGTGGCTAAGAACTGATGCAGACCTCCTCTGGCTGTTATACAAAATTATCCAGGGCTACATTTAGCATTTCTCAAAACATGCCTTTGATCTCCATCACACTCACAGGAAATTGGGTCTCAGGTGCCTTAGGAGAATGTTGAACCAGCATAGAGAAGAAAGTTAAATTTAAAATGAACAGAATAAAGTATTTCCTCAAGTCAATAATCTGTGGTTAAAAACTATCATCTCCCAGTACATAGGATGACAATATACTTGAAAAGCCTTTTCAAACCACGTTAAGCTGCTATGGTTTGTTAATGAAACACACACACATACTCCACAGCACTTATAAAAAGGAAAAAAAAATTAAATGCTGAAACAATGTTTTAAAGAATTAGAATGAAACTAGACCCTGGAGAAAATAGATGCTTTCTGTAGTCCTGTTTCCAGAAAGAAGATATGCTTATTACCACTTTCCGTCCTCTCCTCCTACCTGATTTTTGAACACTTAACACTACGCTTAATCAGAAATTTTAACAATGTGCAGGGCATTTGTTTCTTAAACCACTATTTAGACGTCAAAAGCATGACCTACATTATTCAATTCCGTAGTATATCTATGACCAGATGAATAAAGGAATTAAGGTCAGAACCTGGTTAGCCCTAAATCTAAGCCTCACACTTGGTTCATGCATATATGCATCCATTCAACAAATACTTACTAAGACTTTGCACGAACCAGTGACTGGCCAAACAATATAAACAAAGTACCTGCCCCCTACAGCTCCTATTTATTAAAGTAAACAGATAATAAAGACACAGATAAGTAAACAGAAAACAGGATTCCAAATAAGAGTTGATGCTATCAAGAAAAAGTGAAGCAGTTAAGGAGATAGAGAGTGATGATGAGGGGTCAAAGGATATTTGAGCAGAGATCCGGAAAAGTGAGGGAGCAAGGCCCACAGATAATTGAGGGAAGGGTGAGAGGGGAACAGGAAATATACACTCTCTAACATGGTAGCATGCTTGGCAGGTCTGGCAACAGCAGGGAGGTGGGGTGGCTGCAGAGGAATAAGGGAGAGGAAGAGAAGAGAGAACAGAGGTTGGAGAAGCAGCCTGCCTTTGCACAGGTAAGGCCTGAATGGGCCGGAGAAGGGCCTAGGACTTCCTCCCATCTCTGAAGGAAACCCAATGGATGGCTTTGAATAGAGTGACATTTTGAAAGCACAGCTATAGCTTCTGTGTTGAAATTAAACTGAAAAGGATCAAGAGTGAAAGACAAAAGATCAGAATGGTCATTGCTATGGTCCAATGATAGTTGCTTGGGCAAGGGTGGGAGCACCAAAGGTGACTGTAAGATGCAGCCAGATTAGACAGCGTTTGCTAATGGACTGGATGTGGGGAGAGGGAGAGAGGGAGGGAGGGAGAACAAGGAAGATGTCCAGATCTTTGGTCTGAATAACTGAATGAAAGGCAATGCCATTTTCCTAAATGGAAGTATTTGCCACTCCATTAAAACAAAAATAAAGAAAAAAAAAATTAACTGCATGACTGCTTTCTCCCCACCATTACTGTCCCTTCACATACAGAAGCAGAACAATGGGACATACTTTCTTTTTTGTTTTCTTTAAATTAATTGCCCTACATTGCTCAGAATGATTTTAAGGCCACTCTCTGGGAGTATAAAATATGTCAAGATAGCATAAATCAGAAATAGAACAAAAATGGCCTTTGGCCCTATAGTCCCACTGTTAGGAATTTATCCCAAGGGTAGACATAACTTATTGTGTGAGAATAATACAAGGAGGCTCACTGCTACATTGTTGTAGGAAACGACACAGTCAAATTAGTCATTGTACGTTATAAAAATCACTACAATGAAATCAGAAATACTAATATCACATGCGATTGATAGAGGAAGTTGTCACCATATACTGTGAAGAGGAAAAATTCAGGTTACCGAAGAGCATGTAAAACACCACTCTCTATAAATACACATCTGCCTGGGAAAACCATCTGTGAGTCTACACACCAAATCATTACAGGTGATTATCCTGGGCTGAGAAAATGGTGGAATAACTTTTTAAGAAAAAGTATATACAGACTTATAAGGAAAAAAAAATGTAACAGCTCCATGACAAAATGTTATTTTTAAAGTGGAGAGGTGAAAGGATAAAGAAAAAAAGTGGTGCGAAGGAAAGCTGTAAGGCTAAAAATATATCAATAGGATATTCTACCCACCTGGTACAGGTGGTACTATAATTTAGTAGCAGCTGGTACTAAGAGACTATCTTATTAATTACAAAATTCACAATATCCAGAAATAAAAAAATTAACATCGTTAGGATGAGAAGCATAAGCCTGGGCATACCTCCACCTTCATGACCTGGTGCCCCTCACTCTAGAGATTCTCCAGGGCCCTCTCTTCCCAGCTAACCTGCACCTGGGCAAGCCAGGCTGGTCACAAGTGCGTGCATCAGCCAATCTTGTTTTCATCTCAGGTTACTGGCACAGGCTCTGGTCTCGATACTATTCCTTATACTACTAGACTGATGAACACTTACTCCCCTTCATGCTAGTCTAAATTTCACTTTACTGCAAAAGAATTACTTGGTTCCCCCAATAATAAACGATTGACCTATGATTCCTTCTGAGCGCATATCAAAATTAATAATTATATAGTTAGTTGCAGGATAGTTTTGAAATCTTCTCCATGAGATGGTATGTTAAGTGAAATAATGTCCCTCCCCCACAAGGGATATCTGTATCCTAACCCCTGGTACCTAAGAATATGTTCCTCTCATGGGATTTTTCAAAAAGGATTTTTGCAGATGTGATTCAATGAAGGACCATGTGTAGAAGGTGATCCTGGATTATCTGGATGGACCTGATGTAATCACAATAATCCTGATAAGCGAAAGAGGCAAGCAAGAAATAGGAGACAGGGAGTGGTGTTGGGCTGCAAGCCAAGGAATGCAGGCCTCTTTAGAAGCAGGGAGAGGCAAAGGAAATGGGTTCTCCTTTAGAGACTCCAGAAAGAACACAACCCTGCCGACATCCTAGTCAAGTGATCCATTCAGACGCCTGACCTTGGGAAATGCAAGATAAAGAATTGTGTCGCTTTAACCAAGTTGATGGCAGTTTGTGACAGCAGCAACAGGATACTAACACAGGTGACACACATCTCGAGAAGCAGCAACTTTATCCATTTTGCTTACTAATATATTCACAGCATCTAACAAGGGGCCTTGCACATAGTAGGCAATTTATATAAACTTGAACCAATGTTTGAATG